>NC_140013.1:44626724-44954224 GCF_964263955.1 Coregonus lavaretus
CTGTATCCAAAAGACTTTGTCAACTCTCTCTATCTCTCTCAGAATGCTCTTCTTGACCATAACCAGTCAGGCTTCAAGACATGTCACTCAACCAAGACTGCTATTCTCTGTGTCACGGAGCCTCTCCGCAAAGCCAAAGCTGATTCTCGCTCCTCTGTTCTCATCCTCCTAGATCTATCCACCGTCTTTGACACCGTGAATCATCAGATCCTCCTCTCCACCCTCTCAGGGCTGGGCGTCTCAGGCTCTGCACACTCTTGGATTGCCTCCTACCTGGCAGGCCGCTCCTACCAGGTGACGTGGAGAGGATCTGTAGCTCAGCTGGTAGAGCATGGCACTTGTAATGCCAGGGTAGTGGGTTCGATCCCTGGGACCACCCATACGTAAAAATGTATGTGCACATGACTTTAAGTCACTTTGGATAAAAGCGTTTGCTAAATGGCATATTATTATTATTATTATTATTATTATCTGTGTCTGCACCACATACTCTAACTACTGGTGGCCCCCAGGGTTCAGTGCTCTCGGTCCCCCCCTCACCTTTCTAGCTCTACTTTGCTGATAACTACTTTATTGATGAAATGTGTATAACAAACTTGTATGCCATCTGTACACTACCAGTCAAAAGTTTGGACACACCATTCAAGGGTTTTTCATTAGTTTTACTATTTTTTACATTGAAGAATAATTATGAAGACATCAAAACTATGAAATAACACATAAAAAGTGTTAAACAAATCAAAATATATTTTATATTTGAGAGTCTTCAATTAGCCACCCTTTGCCTTGATGACAGCTTTGCACACTCTTGGCATTCTCTTAGTTTTGATGTCTTCACTATTATTCTACAATGTAGAAAATAGTAAAAATAAAGAAAAACCCTTGACTGAGTAGGTGTGTCCAAACTTTTGACTGGTACTGTATGAATAAAAAATAAAAAATAGGTTTAGCCACGGAAAAAGACAGGAACCTTCCCGCTGGCCATGATTGGATGGGCTGGACATGCCGAGAGATTAGTTCAGATTGGTCTGCCATGTAGCGTGCTTCTGTCTATAACATGAGCTACCCGGCCGCTACATTTTCAGATAATATATGTATCTCATTTTGTCAGAAAGTCGTTTTCATTGCAGGTTAAAGAGTACTGTTAGCTAGCTAGCTAATGTTAGCTGGCTGGCTCGCTAGTTAATGTTATGTGTATGATCTGTGTAGTAATATTATTCATATCTTAGAGCTAGCTGAGTGGCTTGCGAAAGTATTCACCCCCCTTTGGCATTTTTCCTATTTTGTTGCCTTACAACCTGGAATTAAAATTGATTTTTGGGGGGTTTGTATCATTTGATTTACACAACATGCCTACCACTTTGAAGATGCAAAATATATTTTCTTGTGAAAAAACAAGAAATAATACAAAAAAACAGAAAACTTGAGCGTGCATAACTATTCACCCCCCCAAAGTCAATACTTTGTAGAGCCACCTTTTGCAGCAATTACAGCTGCAAGTCTTTTGGGATATGTCTCTACAAGTTTGGCACATCTAGCCGCTGGGATTTTTGTCCATTCTTCAAGGCAAAACTGCTCCAGCTCCTTCAAGTTGGATGGGTTCCGCTGGTGTACAGCAATCTTTAAGTCATACCACAGATTCTCAATTAGATTGAGGTCTGGGCTTTGACTAGGACATTCCAAGACATTTAAATGTTTCCCCTTAAACCACTCAAGTGTTGTTTTAGCAGTATGCTTAGGGTCATTGTCCTCCTGGAAGGTGAACCTCTGTCCCAGTCTCAAATCTCTGGAAGACTGAAACAGGTTTCCCTCAAGAATTTCCCTTTATTTAGCGCTATCCATCATTCCTTCAATTCTGACCAGTTTCCCAGTCTCTGCTGATGAAAAACATCTCCAGAGCATGATGTTGCCACCACCATGCTTCACTGTGGGGATGGTGTTCTCGGGGTGATGAGAGGTGTTGGGTTTGTGCCAGACATAGCGTTTTCCTTGATGGCCAAAAAGCTCAGTTGTAGTCTCATTTTACCAGAGTACCTTCTTCCATATGTTTGGGGAGTCTCCCACATGCCTTTTGGCGAACACCAAACCTGTTTAATATTTTTTTTCTTAAAGCAATGGCTTTTTTCTGGCCACTCTTCCGTAAAGCCCAGCTCTGTGGAGTGTACGGCTTAAAGTGGTCCTATGGACAGATGGTCCTATAGACAGATACTCCAATCTCCGCTGTGGAGCTTTGCAGCTCCTTCAGGGTTATCTTTGGTCTCTTTGTTGCCTCTCTGATTAATGCACTCCTTGCCTGGTCTGTGAGTTTTGGTGGGTGGCCCTCTCTTGGCAGGTTGGTTGTGGTGCCGTATTATTTTTTAATGGTGCTCCGTAGGATATTTAAAGTTTCAGATGTTTTTTTATAACCCAATCCTGATCTGTACTTCTCCACAACCTTATCCCTGACCTGTTTGGAGAGCTCCTTGGTCTTCATGGTGCCGCTTGCTTGGTGGTGTCCCTTGCTTAGTGGTGTTGCAGACTCTGGGGCCTTTCAGAACAGGTGTATATATACTGAGAATTATTTTGAAACAAGTTATTTTTTTCATTTCACTTCACCAATTTTGACTATTTTGTGTATGTCCATTACATGAAATCCAAATAAACATCCATTTAAATTCAGGTTCTAATGCAACAAAATAGGAAAAAACACCATGGGTGATGAATAATTTTGCAAGGCACTGTACATGTAGGTAGAGTTATTAAAGTGACTATGCATAGATAATAAACAGAGTGTAGCAGCAGCGGTCAATGCAAATAGTCTGGGTAGCCATTTGATTAGCTGTTCAGGAGTCTTATGGCTTGGGGGTAGAAGCTGTTAAGAAGCGTTTTGGACCTTGACTTGGTGCTCCGGTACCACTTGCCGTGCGGTAGCAGAGAGAACAGTCTATGACTAGGGTGGCTGGAGTCTTTGACAATTTTTAGGGCCTTCCTCTGAGACGGCCTGGTATAGAGGTCCTGGATGGCAGGAAGCTTGGCCCCAGTGATGTACTGGGCCGTACGCACTACCCTCTGTAGTGCCTTGCGGTTGGAGGCCGAGCAGTTGCCATACCAGACGGTGATGCAACCAGTCAGGATGCTCTCGATGGTGCAGCTGTAGAAGAATGCCAAGGGGGATGAACACTTCTGCAAGGCACTGTAACGTTAGCTGGCTGGCTCGCTAGTAAAATCATTGCAAGTTAAAGCGTACTGTTAGCTAGCTAGCTAACTTTACCTGGCTGGCTCACTAGCTAATGTTACGTATATGATCTGTGTAGCAATATCATTTGTATCTCAGAAATTCATTTCCATTCTAGTTATAGCCTAATGTTAGCTAGCTAACATTGAACCTAGTTGGCAGATTAATGTATGGTAGTAACATTATGAGTTGGGATGATACTTATGTCAAGTGTTATTGAAGTGTTGTGGTTGCAGGTTCACTTGGCACATCTAAAGCCTTTTCTTTTGGGGGTGTTGCTATAGCCCACCAAGTGTGAACAGTCAGTATCTAAATAATATGTGTGAAATGCTTGATAGTGTACGTGATGTAAACAGAGAGGTCTACTTTCTTGGGGACCTGAATATTGACTGGTTTTCATCAAGCTGTCCGCTCAATTGGAAGCTTCTTACTGTAACCAGTGCCTGTAATCTGGTTCAGGTTATTAATCAACTCACCAGTGTGTTTACAAACACTACAGGAACAAGATCATCCACATGTATTGATCACATTTTTACTAATACTGTAGAACTTTGTTCTAAAGCTGTATCCGTACCCATTGGATGCAGTGATCACAATATAGTGGCTATATCCAGGAAAGACAAAGTTCCAAAAGCTGGGCCTAAAATAGTGTATAAGAGATCATACAAAAGATGTTGCTGTGACTCTTATGTGGATGATGTTAAAAATATTTGTTGGTCTGATGTGATTAATAAGGAGCATCCAGACGCTGCACTTGAGGAATTAATGAAATTGCTTCTTCCAATTATTGATCAACTGCACCTGTTAGGAAACAGACTGTTAGAGCTGTTAAGGCTCCATGAATTGATGAGGAATTGCTATATTCAATTGCTATATGAGCCATTCCACTGAGGAAAATCATTGACAACCAAACAAAACAGAGAGGGGTTCAAAGGGGTTCTAAAAGACACCCACTATGGATGCCTTCGAAAAGACAAACTAAAAGAAAAAACCCAAACAAACAGGGGAAACACCAACTGAGGCTTCTTCCAAACTTAGATAGGTTGAGCTTGAACTGGAAGCCACAGCTGACAAAAAGTGTAGCTCTCCCCAAAATCGCTCAAGCTCAACTCAACAGCTTCTACCCTCAAGCCATAAGAATGCTGAACAATTAATCAAATGGCCACCTGGACTATTTACATTTTAGTCATTTAGCAGATGCTCTTATCCAGAGCGACTTACAGTTAGTGGGAATCAAACCCACAACCCTGGCGTTGCAAACGCCATGCTCTATCAACTGAGCTACATCCCTGCCGGCCATTCCCTCCCCTACCCTGGACGACCCTGGGCCAATTGTGCGCCGCCCATGAGTCTCCCGGTCGCGGCCGGCTGCGACAGAGCCTGGATTCAAACCAGGATCTCTAGTGGCACAGTTAGCACTGCGATGCAGTGCCTTAGACCACTGCGCCACTCAGGAGTACATTGACCCCCCCCCATTTGTGTTTACACTGCTGCTACCCGCTGTCTATTATCTATGTATAGTCACTTTACCCCTACCTACATGTACAAATTTCCTCGACTAACTGTACCCCCGCACATTGACTCGGTACCAGTACCCTCTGTATATAGCCTCGTTATTGTTATTTTATTGTGTTTTATTTTTTAGTGTATTTAGTCAATATTTTCTTAACTCTATTTCTTAAACTGCATTGTTGGTTAAGGGCTTGTAAGTGAGCATTTCACGGTAAGGTCTACAGCTGTTGTATTCGGCGCATGTGACAAATACAATTTGATTTGATTTGATTTTAACTGGAGCACTGGGCCAGCCAATCCTAAATATCACCTGGGCCAACATGGGTGAAACACCTGCCTACTAACGAGATGACAACCAGCACAGGTGTAACACACATTGACTGACGAGGTGACACCAATCGGTGCACCCTACGTGCTAAAATGTTATACGTGCTAAAAGTCAAACATAAACCTCAAAACATAAATGGAAAAACCAAAACCTGTAACACAACACCAGCAACAATTAGCTAGCTACTATACCACAACACCAACAACAATTAGCTAGCTACTGTAACACAACACCAGCAACAATTAGCTAGCTACTATACCACAACACCAACAACAATTAGCTAGCTACTATACCACAACACCAACAACAATTAGCTAGCTACTATACCACAACACCAAAAACAATTTGCTAGCTACTGAAACACAACACCAACAACAATTAGCTAGCTACTATACCACAACACCAACAACAATTAGCTAGCTACTGTAACACAACACCAACAACAATTAGCTAGCTACTGAAACACAACACCAACAACAATTAGCTAGCTACTATAACACAACACCAACAACAATTAGCTAGCTACTGAAACACAACACCAACAACAATTAGCTAGCTACTATAACATAACACCAACAACAATTAGCTAGCTACTATAACATAACACCAACAACAATTAGCTAGCTACTGAAACAACACCAACAACAATTAGCTAGCTACTGAAACAACACCAACAACAATTAGCTAGCTACTATACCACAACACCAACAACAATTAGCTAGCTACTGAAACACAACACCAACAACAATTAGCTAGCTACTGAAACACAACACCAGCAACAATTAGCTAGCTACTGAAACACAACACCAGCAACAATTAGCTAGCTACTATACCACAACACCAACAACAATTAGCTAGCTACTGTAACACAACACCAACAACAATTAGCTAGCTACTATACCACAACACCAACAACAATTAGCTAGCTACTGTAACACAACACCAACAACAATTAGCTAGCTACTATAACACAACACCAACAACAATTAGCTAGCTACTGAAACACAACACCAACAACAATTAGCTAGCTACTATACCACAACACCAACAACAATTAGCTAGCTACTGTAACACAACACCAACAACAATTAGCTAGCTACTATAACACAACACCAACAACAATTAGCTAGCTACTATAACACAACACCAACAACAATTAGCTAGCTACTGTAACACAACACCAACAACAATTAGCTAGCTACTATACCACAACACCACCAACAATTAGCTAGCTACTATAACATAACACCAACAACAATTAGCTAGCTACTATACCACAACACCAACAACAATTAGCTAGCTACTTTTGGTACAGTCAGGCCTGGTACTGTAGGTTTGTTTGTGAACCACGACTTTTGCTTGAACACACCTCTCTTTCAAATGGCTTAAATATTATATTCCACATAATTGTCTATATAATAGTCTATTACAATACTTGTACATCTTGCGTTATATTACAAAAGCAATGAGTCTGCTCCGTTCCCTCTCTAACTAAGTACTTGCTGTAACACAAAAATGCAGTGTTTCTAATCTATAATATTCAGTGTTTGTATATTATATTCTAACCAAGTGTCCAATGGTCCTCCCGTACAGACAATAAAGGAAATATACGTGATACAAGGAATCAATAAAACGTTTAGATACAGGAGGAGAGAGAGAGAGGAACAGAACAGGAAGCAACTCTGTGAGGAGAAAAACCTGACAGTTTATTGATGTAGAATTATTCTGCTTGGTGTTTGAAGCAGTATGTAGGCTTTTAAGCTTCTTTATGATGAGTTGTGCTTCACGTACTGGAGGATTTAATCCCAGGGCTCCCGGAGGATCAATTTAAAAACATGATAAAACCGGGATTACGCTCCATACTACTCAGCACTTCCCGACCTTAGCACCAGGCAATACAAACCCCTATGTTAATTCAGGAGTTTACCTTAGCACCAGGCAATACAAACCCCTATGTTAATTCAGGAGCTTACCTTAGCACCAGGCAATACAAACCCCTATGTTAATACAGGGGCTTACCTTAGCACCAGGCAATACAAACCCCTATGTTAATTCAGGAGCTTACCTTAGCACCAGGCAATACAAACCCCTATGTTAATACAGGGGCTTACCTTAGCACCAGGCAATACAAACCCCTATGTTAATACAGGGGCTTACCTTAGCACCAGGCAATACAAACCCCTATGTTAATACAGGGGCTTACCTTAGCACCAGGCAATACAAACCCCTATGTTAATACAGGGGCTTACCTTAGCACCAGGCAATACAAACCCCTATGTTAATTCAGGAGCTTACCTTAGCACCAGGCAATACAAACCCCTATGTTAATACAGGGGCTTACCTTAGCACCAGGCAATACAAACCCCTATGTTAATACAGGGGCTTACCTTAGCACCAGGCAATACAAACCCCTATGTTAATACAGGGGCTTACCTTAGCACCAGGCAATACAAACCCCTATGTTAATACAGGGGCTTACCTTAGCACCAGGCAATACAAACCCCTATGCTAATTCAGGGGCTTACCTTAGCACCAGGCAATACAAACCCCTATGTTAATACAGGGGCTTACCTTAGCACCAGGCAATACAAACCCCTATGTTAATACAGGGGCTTACCTTAGCACCAGGCAATACAAACCCCTATGTTAATACAGGGGCTTACCTTAGCACCAGGCAATACAAACCCCTATGTTAATACAGGGGCTTACCTTAGCACCAGGCAATACAACATCGGCTAGGAGGAGAATACTTCAACCTGTTGCTATCTCAATGTAGCCAGAGAAGCAGGCCACAATGTAGGCTAGGAGGAGAATACTCCAACCTGCTGCTATCTCAATGTAGCCAGAGCGGCAGGCCACAACATCGGCTAGGAAGAGAATACTCCAACCTGTTGCTATCCCAATGTAGCCAGAGCGGCAGGCCACAACATAGCCAGAGCGGCAGGCCACAACAAGGCCAGAGCGGCAGGCCACAACATAGCTACAGCAGAAGCGAGACATTTTCATATATGTTCAACATGTAAGTGATTTTACTAGCCTACATCAGCAAGGCATGGATGTGAGAAGTGAAATATTTTTAATATATGGATTGAATTGAACACCCTGAAGCATTAAGCTATGGCGGCTGTTTGACCCAAATACAGAAGGGAACAGGGGTCTTTTGACACACCCAAATACAGAAGGGAACAGGGGTCTTTTGACACACCCAAATACAGAAGGGAACAGGGGTCTTTTGACACACCCAAATACAGAAGGGAACATGGGTCTTTTGACACACCCAAATACAGAAGGGAACAGGGGTCTTTTGACACACCCAAATACAGAAGGGAACAGGGGTCTTTTGACACACCCAAATACAGAAGGGAACATGGGTCTTTTGACACACCCAAATACAGAAGGGAACAGGGGTCTTTTGGCACACCCAAATACAGAAGGGAACAGGGGTCTTTTGACACACCCAAATACAGAAGTGAACAGGTGTCTTTTAACAAGAATATCATGGTCTTCAAATGAGTGTGAAAATACTGAATGTCATTCATGCTGGATCTCGTAGGTCAGGATCAGACAATGACTTCCAACATGTTCATATGCACTAGCTGCCAAAGCCAATGTCAATGGTACTGACTGCTGTCCCATCTACCCCATCACCATCATCCCAGCCAGCTCCGTAACAGGGGGTCCAGCCAGCTCCATAACAGGGGGTCCAGCCAGCTCCATAACAGGCGGTCCAGCCAGCTCCATAACAGGGGGTCCAGCCAGCCAGCTCCATAACAGGGGGTCCAGCCAGCCAGCTCCATAACAGGGGGTCCAGCCAGCTCCATAACAGGGGGTCCAGCCAGCTCCATAACAGGGGCTCCAGCCAGCTCCATAACAGGGGGTCCAGCCAGCCAGCTCCATAACAGGGGGTCCAGCCAGCTCCATAACAGGGGGTCCAGCCAGCTCCATAACAGGGGGTCCAGCCAGCTCCATAACAGGGGGTCCAGCCAGCTCCATAACAGGCGGTCCAGCCAGCTCCATAACAGGGGGTCCAGCCAGCTCCATAACAGGGGGTCCAGCCAGCCAGCTCCATAACAGGGGGTCCAGCCAGCTCCATAACAGGCGGTCCAGCCAGCTCCATAACAGGGGGTCCAGCCAGCTCCATAACAGGGGGTCCAGCCAGCTCCATAACAGGGGGTCCAGCCAGCTCCATAACAGGGGGTCCAGCCAGCTCCATAACAGGGGCTCCAGCCAGCTCCATAACAGGGGGTCCAGCCAGCTCCATAACAGGGGGTCCAGCCAGCTCCATAACAGGCGGTCCAGCCAGCTCCATAACAGGGGGTCCAGCCAGCCAGCTCCATAACAGGGGGTCCAGCCAGCTCCATAACAGGGGGTCCAGCCAGCCAGCTCCATAACAGGGGGTCCAGCCAGCTCCATAACAGGGGGTCCAGCTAGCCAGCTCCATAACAGGGGGTCCAGCCAGCTCCATAACAGTGGGTCCAGCCAGCCAGCTCCATAACAGGGGGTCCAGCCAGCTCCATAACAGGGGGTCCAGCCAGCCAGCTCCATAACAGGGGGTCCAGCCAGCCAGCTCCATAACAGGGGGTCCAGCCAGCTCCATAACAGGGGGTCCAGCCAGCTCCATAACAGGGGGTCCAGCCAGCCAGCTCCATAACAGGGGGTCCAGCCAGCTCCATAACAGGGGGTCCAGCCAGCTCCATAACAAGGGGTCCAGCCAGCTCCATAACAGGGGGTCCAGCCAGCTCCATAACAGGGGGTCCAGCCAGCTCCATAACAGGGGGTCCAGCCAGCTCCATAACAGGGGGTCCAGCCAGCTCCATAACAGGGGGTCCAGCCAGCTCCATAACAGGGGGTCCAGCCAGCTCCATAACAGGGGTTCCAACCAGCCAGCTCCATAACAGGGGGTCCAGCCAGCTCCATAACAGGGGGTCCAGCCAGCCAGCTCCATAACAGGGGGTCCAGCCAGCTCCATAACAGGGGGTCCAGCCAGCCAGCTCCATAACAGGGGGTCCAGCCAGCTCCATAACAGGGGGTCCAGCCAGCCAGCTCCATAACAGGGGGTCCAGCCAGCTCCATAACAGGGGGTCCAGCCAGCCAGCTCCATAACAGGGGGTCCAGCCAGCTCCATAACAGGGGTCCAGCCAGCTACATAACAGGGGTCCAGCCAGCTCCATAACAGGGGGTCCAGCCAGCTCCATAACAGGGGGACCAGCCAGCCAGCTCCATAACAGGGGGTCCAGCCAGCTCCATAACAGGGGGTCCAGCCAGCTCCATAACAGGGGGTCCAGCCAGCCAGCTCCATAACAGGGGTCCAGCCAGCTCCATAACAGGGGGTCCAGCCAGCTCCATAACAAGGGGTCCAGCCAGCTCCATAACAGGGGGTCCAGCCAGCTCCATAACAGGGGGTCCAGCCAGCTCCATAACAGGGGGTCCAGCCAGCTCCATAACAGGAGGTCCAACCAGCTCCATAACAGGGGGTCCAGCCAGCTCCATAACAGGGGGTCCAGCCAGCTCCATAACAGGGGGTCCAGCCAGCTCCATAACAGGGGGTCCAGCCAGCCAGCTCCATAACAGGGGGTCCAGCCAGCTCCATAACAGGGGGTCCAGCCAGCTCATTAGCAGGTGTCTGTAATATCAGACCAGACCACATAGTGGTTGTGTCCCAAATGGCACCCTATTCCCTATTTAGTGCACTACCCAGAGGGCTCTGGTAAAAAGTTATGCACTATAAAGGGAATAGGGTGCCATTTGGGGCGCAGCCAGGTTTTCAGTCAGGTGTCTGTAATAGCAGACCCCATAGGGCTTTAGAACCCATAAGGTTCCAGTCAGCACAGCATGTCACCTGGACTGAGTCTTCATCATGTCTCCTCACACTCCTCTCTCTTGCTCTCCCTCATCTCTCTATCTCCGTCTCTACCTCTTCCTCCCTCCCTAGCCTCCATCTCCCTGCCGTCTCAAGTCTCTCCCTGGCTGCTCTGCTGTCACTGTTCACCCCTCACCGGCTTTGATTGTCCTGATGACCTCAATCAAAAGACAATTACCCAGACGAGGGCAGCACACAATTACACCCATCACCGGGAGATTGAGCACACCTGAATGAAGCCAGGCACCTTTCATTCGGCTGAATATTATCCGTGCCAGCCAGCTAGCCAGCCGGAGATGGGATGGGATGGGATGGGGGCTGGCGGGGGGACGAAGGAGAGGAAGTAGGTAAAAAATGTCTGAGATGCTTATGTGTCCTTAAGGTAGGCTGAATGAAATGAAACTGACACTTCAAAGTCTGAGGAGGAAAGAGAGGAGGAGGGATGGAGGGAGGGAGGGAGGGAGGGAGGGAGGGAGAGAGGGAGGGAGGGAGGGAGGGAGGGAGAGAGGGAGAGAGAGAGGGAGGGAGGGAGGGAGGGAGGGAGGGAGTGAAGGTTTAAGGCTGCACATGACTGTCAATGCAGCTATTTACACTGAACAAAAATATAAACGCAACATGCAACAATTTCAAAGAATTTACAGGTTATACTGAATAAGGAAATCAGTCAATTGAAATAGATTAATTAGACCCACTCCAATTTGCATACCACCCCAACAGATCCACAGATGACGCAATCTCTATTGCACTCCACACTGCCCTTTCTCACCTGGACAAAAGGAACACCTATGTGAGAGTGCTATTCATTGACTACAGCTCAGCGTTCAACACCATAGTGCCCTCAAAGCTCATCACTAAGCTAAGGACCCTGGGACTAAACACCTCCCTCTGCAACTGGATCTTGGACTTCCTGATGAGCCGCCCCCAGGTGGTAAGGGTAGGTAACAACACATCTGCCATGCTGATCCTCAACACGGGGGCCCCTCAGGGGTGCGTGCTTAGTCCCCTCCTGTACCCCTTGTTCACCCATGACTGCGTGGCCAAGCACGACTCCAACACCATCATTAAGTTTGCCGCCGACACAACAGTGGTAGGCCTGATCACCGACAACGATGAGACAGCCTATAGGGAGGAGGTGAGAGACCTGGCAGTGTGATGCCAGGACAACAACCTCTCCCTCAACATGAGCAAGACAAAGGAGATGATCGTGGACTACAGGAAAAGGAGGGCCAAGCACGCCCCCATTCTCATCAACGGGGCTGTAGTGGAGCAGGTTGAGAGCTTCAAGTTCCTTGGTGTCCACATCACCAACTAACTATCATGGTCCAAATACACCAAGACAGTCGTGAAGAGGGCACGACAGCGCCTATTCCCCATCAGGAGACTGAAAAGATTTAGCATTGGGTCTTCAGATCCTCAAAAAGTTATACAGCTGCACCATCGAGAGCATCCTGACTGGTTGCATCACTGCCTGGTATGGCAACTGCTCAGCCTCTGACCCCAAGGCACTACAGAGGGTAGTGCGTATGGCCCAGTACATCACTGGGGCCAAGCTTCCTGACATCCAGGACCTCTATACCAGGCGGTGTCAGAGGAAGGCCCTCAAAATTGTCAAAGACTCCAGCCACCTTAGTCATAGACTGTTCTCTCTGCTACCGCACGGCAAGCGGTACCGGAGCGCCAAGTCTAGGTCCAAAAGGCGGAAGGAGGAAACAAAGTACTTTAACCATATGTTTTCGTTTCAGTCGCCTCCATCTCCTCTAACTGAAGCTAATTGTAGAGATTTTTTTTCTATTGATAATGTAAAATTAACAGCCATACAGAAAGACTAATGTGAAGGTGAAATTATAGAGGAGGAACTTCTGGATGCAATTAAAGACTTTAACTCCAGGGTTGGATGGCATACCAGTCGAGGTATACCAAACCTTTTTTGATATACTAAGAGGACCGTTATTAGTATGTTTTAACCACTCCTATGTAAATGGTAGATTATCTGACACTCAAGAAGAAGGTCTGATCTCATTATTACTGAAACAGGATACAAGTGGAAAATATTAAAGATCCAGTCCATTAAAAAAATTGGAGGCCCCTTACACTTCAGTGTTGTGATGCAAAAATTCTATTAAAATGTATAGCGCATAGAACTAAAAAGGTATTTTCCAAATTGGTGAAGTGAAATTTTAAAAAATAACTTGTTTCAAAAAATATCTACAAAATAAATAACGGAAAATTGGTGCGTGCATATGTATTCACCCCCTTTGCTATCAAGCCCATAAATAAGATCTGGTGCAACCAATTACCTTCAGAAGTCACATAATTAGTTAAATAAAGTCCACCTGTGTGCAATATAAGTTTAACATGATCTTTCACATTATCTCAGAGAGGCAACAAAGAGACCAAAGATAAGGAGCTGCAAAGCTCCACAGCGGAGATTGGAGTATCTGTCCATAGGACCACTTTAAGCCGTACACTCCACAGAGCTGGGCTTGACAGAAGAGTGTCCAGAAAATAGCCATTGCTTAATGAAACACGTTTAGTGTTTGCCAAAAGGCATGTGGGAAGCTCCCCAAACATTTGGAAGAAGGTACTCTGGTCAGGTGAGACTAAAATGTTGCTTTTTGGCCATCAAGGAAAACGCTGTCTGGTGCAAACCCAACACCTCTCATCACCCCGAGAACACCATTCATCAGCAGGGACTGGGAAACTGGTCAGAATTGAAGGAATGATGGATGGTGCTAAATACAGGGAAATTCTTGAGGGAAACCTGTTTCAGATTTTCCAGAGATTTGAGACTGGGACGGAGGTTTACCTTCCAGCAGGACAATGACCCTAAGCATACTGCTAAAGCAACACTCGAGTGGTTTAAGGGGAAAAATTTGGAATGGCCTTGTCAAAGCCCAGACCTCAATCCAATTGAGAATCTGTGGTATGACGTAAAGATTGCTGTACACCAGCGGAACCCATCCAACTTGAAGGAGCTGGAGCAGTTTTGCCTTGAATAATGGGCCAAAATCCCAGTGGCTAGATGTGCCAAGCTTATAGAGACATACGCCAAGAGACTTGCAGCTGTAATTGCTGCAAAAGGTGACTCTATGTCACGATCGTCTTGGAAAGGAGTAGACCAAAGCGCAGCGTGTTGCACGAACATGATGCTTTATTTAATTAAAGCGAAACACGAAAACAACAAAACAAATAACGATACGTGAAGTCCACAGTGACAATGACTGTAAAGGAACAAAAACCCACAAACACACAAGGTGAAAACAGACAGTTTAAATATGGCTCCCAATCAGAGACAACGAGCCAACAGCTGACACTCGTTACCTCTGATTGGGAGTCACTCAAACAAAGAAATACAACAACCTAGAACAACCCAACCAAGAAACAGAACACAAAGAAACGAACACACCCTGGCTCAACATACAGAGTCCCGGAGCCAGAGCGTGACACTCTACAAAGTATTGACTTTGGGGGGGTGAATAGTTATGCACACTCAAGTTTTCAAGTTTTCCATTTTTTTGTCTTATTTATTTAAATATGTTGCATCTTCAAAGTTGTAGGCATGTTGTGTAAATCAAATGATACAAAACCCCCCAAAAATCTATTTTAATTCCAGGTTGTAAGGCACCAAAATAGGAAAAATGCCAAGGGGGGTGAATACTTTCGCAAGCCACTGTACATATTACCTCAATTACCTCGACTAACCTGTGTCCCCGCACATTGATTCTGTACCGGTACTTCCTGTATATAGCCTCGCTACTGTTATTTTATTGTTGCTCTTTAATCATTTGTTATTTGTTATGTTTCTATTTTCTTCTTTATTTTTTTTTATTTTTTTTTACCTCAGTTTATTTTAGTAAATACTTTCTCAACACTTATTTTTCTTGAAACTGCATTGTTGGTTAAGGGCTTGTAAGTAAGCATTTCACTATAAGGTGAACACCTGTTGTATTCGGCGCATGTGGCAAACATTTGATTTGATCTATACATTTTACATGATCTGTTGGTCACAGATACTTAAAAAAAAAAAAGGTAAGGGTGTGGACCAGAAAACCAGTCAGTATCTGGTGTGACCACCATTTGCCTCATGCAGCGTGACACATCTCCTTCACATCGAGTTGATTAAACCTGTTTGTGGCCTGTGGAATGTTGTCCCGCTCCTCTTCAATGGCTGTGCGAAGTTGCTGGATATTGGTAGGAACTGGAACACGCTGTTGTACATGTCGATCCAGAGCATCCCAAACATGCTCAATGGGTGACATGTCTGGTCAGTATGCAGGCCATATGTACAGATCTTTGCGACATGGGGCCGTGCATTATCATGCTGAAACATGAAGTGATGGCGGCGGATGAATGGCACAACAATGGGCCTCAGGATCTCAACACAGTATCTCTGTGCATTCAAATTGCCATCGATAAAATGCAATTGCATTCGTTGTCCGTAGCTTATACCTTCCCATACCATAACCCCACCACCACGGGGCACTCTGTTCACAACGTTGACATCAGCAAACCGCCCACACAACGCCCTACACACTATGCTATCTGTCATCTGCACGGTTCAGTTGAAACCGGGATTCATCCGTGAAAGCACACTTCTCCAGTGTGCCAGTGGCCATCGAAGGTGAGCTTTTGCCCACTGAAGTTGGTTACGACGCTGAACTGCAGTCAGGTCAAGACCCTGGTGAGGACGACGAGCATACTGATGAGATTCTCTGAGACTGTTTCTGACAGTTTGTGCAGAAATTCTGGTTGTGCATACCCACAGTTTCATCAGCTGTCCGGGTGGCTGGTCTCAGACGATCCGTGAAGAAGCCGGATGTGGAGGTCCTGGGCTGTCGTGGTTACACGTGGTCTGCGGTTGTGAGGCCTGTTGGACGTACTGCCAACTTCTCTAAAAACATTGTTGGAGGCGGCTTATGGTAGAGAAATGCACAATTAATTATCTGGCAACAGCTCTGGTGGACATTCCTGCAGTCAGCATGCCAATTGTATGCTCCCTCAAAACTTGAGACATCTGTGGCATTGTGTTGTGTGACAAAACTGCACATTATAGAGTGGCCTTTTTATTGTCCCCAGCACAAGGTGCACCTGTGTAATGATCATGCTGTTTAATTAGCTTCTTGATATGCCACACCTGTCAGGTGGATGGATTATCTTGGCAAAGGAGAAATGCACACTAACAGTGATGTAAAGAAATGTGTGCACAGACTGAGAGAAATAAGCTTTTTTGTGCGTATTGAAAATGTCTGGGATATTTTATTTCAGCTCATGAAACATGGGACCAACACTTTACACGTTGCATTTCTATATTTTCAGTATAGGTAGCTATCAGAGATGACATGGGACCTTTGTTTTCTTGTGTAACTGTACAGAACATGTTGTATTTCTACGTTAATGTTGCAAAATGTAACTATGTACAGTTACACAGTTACACAAGAAAATATAAGTATATAAATACTTATTTTCCACCATAATTTGCAAATAAATTCATAAAAAATCCTACAATGTGATTTTCTGAAATTTTTTTCTCAATTTGTCTGTCATAGTTGACGTGTACCTATGATGAAAATTACAGGCCTCTCTCATCTTTTTAAGTGGGAGAACTTGCACAATTGGTGGCTGACTAAATACTTTTTCCCCCCACTGTATGTGGTTGTTTTACCTACTTTAATTGAATCGACTGATTGTTGCTCTGGATAAGAGCATCTTCTAAATTACTAAAGTGCAACTGAAAATGTGTAACCTGCTCCGTTAATAGTCCCTCCCCCTCTTCCTCCCATCCACCAACCGTGTGGAAGCTCTTATCAGGGAGAAGCACGCCTTCATAAAGTGAGGCGGTATTCTAACACCTTTGGCCTGTCCTGTCAGGCTGCTGGTAGCTTCAGTGGTCCATCAACTCTGAGTCCAAGTCCATTCGGTGGTCCTCTCTGACACGCATCAAGTCTGAGCCCAAGTCCATTCAGTGGTCCACACATCAACTCTGAGCCCAAGTCCCACTGATCGCGACTTGCTGTGACTCGCTGCCACCGCTAACAATAGCGTGCCGACAAGAAAAAAGCGCCATATCACTGCATGTCAAATTCGTTTTTTTAATTATGAACAATTTCAAGGGGCTGGCCCACTCACCTCCCTCTCCCTGGTGATTTGCTATTGTCAAGAAACGAGCATGGAGGGTGTGAAGTCATTTGGATATCGGCTCCGCAGACGGGTTCGGGAATTACATTAACCCGAGCCAGAAGCAGCTGCCAAGGGAACATACACCATCAAGAGCCGGTTTGAGTGTTTGAAAGGTAATATTAAATATGATTAATCTGCCTGTTTCTCACCCAGCCAGAGCCAGCCTCTCACAGTTAGCTTGAAGTCTGCTCTACTCGCTACAAGCAGTTCTGACGTCAATTAAATGTTTAAATGCAAGACATTATGCAAATGCAGTATAACATCAATTACTAATTAAAAGTCCGAAGAAAGTTAAATCATACATGCAAGATAAAACTCGAGGTAAGTTGGTATAAAGTTTGTAGAGTATGAGGGAATTTTTATTCCTCATAAAGTAATAGTGAAATAGAACAGGAACGGTAAGGTGGGATAGGATGTGTGGCTAAAGCCTTTATCAATGGTGAAATAGAACAGGAACGGTAAGGTGGGATAGGACGTGTGGCTAAAGCCTTTATCAGAATTTCAGGACAACATCTGTGTTGAATGTGCAGTATTATATAATGTTATCTGAACCGCTATAGCAGTAGAGAGCAGTTTGATAGTGGATCTGCTATTGGCACGAACATCTGCTTGTAAACAAAGGCTTCATCAGTGCTGATCGGTGTGGCTTTTCAGAAAACACAGCATGGTGCCCTGGCTGGTAGTATCTCTATCTCTGCCATCAACGACAGACTAAAAATAGCTACAATTAACTATCACAGGAAGAACAATGACATGCATATGCCAATCTAATGACTGCATCTTATCATGCCTTAAAGAAAATAATTTTGGCTGTAAACTGATAGTAAAATCCGATCCATCATGGTCATAAAGTACATTAGTATCCATGATCATAAAGTACATTAGTATCCATGATAATAAAGTACATTAGTATCCATAATCATAAAGTACATTAGTATCCATGGTGATGATCATAAAGTACATTAGTATCCATGATAATAAAGTACATTAGTATCCATAATCATAAAGTACATTAGTATCCATGATCATGGTCATAAAGTACATTAGTATCTATGGCGATGATCATAAAGTACATTAGTATCCATGATCATAAAGTACATTGGTATCCATGGTCATAAAGTACATTAGTATCCATGATCATAAAGTACATTGGTATCCATGGTCATAAAGTACATTAGTATCCATGATCATAAAGTACATTAGTATCCATGATCATGGTCATAAAGTACATTAGTATCCATGATCATAAAGTACATTAGTATCCATGATCATGGTCATAAAGTACATTTGCATCAATGGTGATAATCATTAAGTACATTAGTATCCATGATAATAAAGTACATTAGTATCCATGATAATAAAGTACATTAGTATCCATGATCATACAGTACATTAGTATCCGGGGTCAAAAAGTACTTTAGTATCCATGGTCATGATCATAAAGTACATTAGTATCCATGGTGATGATCTAAGTACATTAGTATCCATGGTCTGGTCATTAAGTACAAAACTATCCATGGTGATGACCAACACAATGCAGGTGATGCAAACAGTCTAGAAGGATCCAGTCTGTCTGAGATCTGGAAGGATATGTGGTCTAAGCCCGAACTTGAGATCCACATGCAAAACACTGACTTCCGCACACATTTCCCATTGACATCAAAGCATGGTTTACATGCAAGTCTGAATTTCACGCAAATCCCTGGTTAGAAATAAGCTCAGCTTTAGGAAGGAAAATGCATTATATTCATGTAGCATGGTGCTTTAGGCTATCAGGATAGCATTAGTGCCATGCTACAGTATCAGCATAGCATTAGCACCATGCTACATTCTCAGGATAGCATTAGCGATATGTGCAATCTTAGGATAGCATTAGCACCATTCTTATGATAGCATTAGCACCATGGTACATTCCTATGATAGCATTAGCATCTCAGGATAACATTAGCATCTCAGGATAGCATTAGCATCTCAGCATAGCATTTAGCGCCATTGTGCATTCTCAGGATAGCATTAGAATCTTAGGAATGCATTAGCACCATGGTGCATTCTCAGGGTTGCAGTAGCATCTCAGGACAGTTTTAGTGTCTTGGTATTCTCAAGGAAGCATTAAGGCGTTAGCATGCTTCAGTTCGGCTGGCGGCTAGCCAAAGTCGGTAAGCGAACTGAAAGAGTGTGCTTGCATTCTCCCTTAAAAGACCTTCGCTTGAAAAATGAGAAAAAAAGCGGCAAAAGTACTGTTTGTACATTTTGAGATGCCGTAGCCAGTATACACTTCCTCAAAATAGTCAGAATGAATCTAAGATAACTCAAGAAATCTGTCATTATTTTTGACGTTTTTGCCGAGGAGATCTTAGTCGCACAATTTTACATGAACTAAGATGTTTGCTTCAGTTTTTCTCAATGAAACACTGCATGAAAACGAGTCGTCTCTCGTTGAACGACAACAAAGACTTTACTGAAAAATCCCTACTGTTGACCAATCACTGACGAAGGGGCGTAGACTTCGGCTACCGACTTCGGCTTGCCTCAAGAAAAAATATAGTGTGCCCGAACAACCGAAAAAAAAACATTACTGAAGTCCAAAACGAACAAAAACTTCACAAAATGTCATTATAATACAGTATATGCATAAACTCTTCCGAACTGTCTGGGAAGCATGGTGGCGCCTTTAGCGTATCTTAGCCACCGTAACAGATTCCTCAGCCTGTCTCTCTCTGTGTGTTTATCCCTGCTGATGAAATCCTCAGATTTCTCAATAAGCCAAGGATAAACCTGACCAGTGGAATTACTGTACTGCTGTCTACTACTGAAGTCATAGTATTCATGGTCATACTAGCACACTGACCTACTCATTTTGCCTCACACTAATACGGATATAGTTAGTGTGTGTGTGTATGAAGCTGTATTCAGGCACCAGAGACCTACATGAAGCTGTATTCAGGCACCAGAGACCTCCACAAAGCTGTATTCAGGCACCAGAGACCTCCACGAAGCTGTATTCAGGCACCAGAGACCTACATGAAGCTGTATTCAGGCACCAGAGACCTCCACGAAGCTGTATGCAGGCACCAGAGACCTCCATGAAGCTGTATTCAGGCACCAGAGACCTACATGAAGCTGTATTCAGGCACCAGAGACCTCCACGAAGCTGTATGCAGGCACCAGAGACCTCCATGAAGCTGTATTCAGGCACCAGAGACCTACATGAAGCTGTATTCAGGCACCAGAGACCTACATGAAGCTGTATTCAGGCACCAGAGACCTCCACGAAGCTGTATTCAGGCACCAGAGACCTCCATGAAGCTGTATTCCGGCACCAGAGACCTACATGAAGCTGTATTCAGGCACCAGAGACCTCCACGAAGCTGTATGCAGGCACCAGAGACCTCCATGAAGCTGTATTCAGGCACCAGAGACCTCCACAAAGCTGTATGCAGGCACCAGAGACCTACATGAAGCTGTATTCAGGCACCAGAGACCTCCATGAAGCTGTATTCAGGCACCAGAGACCTCCATGAAGCTGTATTCAGGCACCAGAGACCTACATGAAGCTGTATTCAGACACCAGCCTAAACTTTCTCTGGAGAGTAAAAATGGATGAGGATAACAAGGCTTGTGGTCACATTTAGCTTCTTACTTAATCGGTAATATAATACTGAGAATGTTCTATTATTATTTTACTGCTAGAGGAGGAAACATCTTTACATCCCAGATGCAGACATGCGCTCAAATAGTATTGGTTTTCTTTCAAATACTTGACCGTTTCATCAAATCAAATCAAATTGTATTTGTCATACGCTTTGTAAACAACAGGTGTAGACTAATGACAACTTGGCTATATACACGGGGTACCAGTACCGAGTCCATGTGCAGGGGTACACGGTAATTGAGGTAGATATGTGCATATAACTAGGTATAAAGTGACATTACTCTTACTGAATTTCCATTTGTGCAAGGATATTGGAAATGTAATCAAAGCCTATTGGATGATAACTTGTTTTTAACTAGGACAGAGGAATTTATAACAGATTTTTTCCGACATAACATAGGTACAGCAAATCCCCTTATTGTATGGGACACTTTTAAATGTGCCTTTAGAGGCCATGTAATTCAGTACTCATCTCGAAAACAAAAGCAATTTAGGTCAAAAGAGTCCACACTAACAAAGGAAATAGAAAGTCTAACAGAACAGATAGATGGCAATAAAAACTGTAACATAGAGGCTCAGAATAAATGAGAGGAAAAACAAAAAGAAATGGAGAAACTTATTCAAGAAAGATCAAGTGTAATATATTATAAAAAAGAAAGCAATCTGGATGGAATATGGGGAAAAACACACCAAATTATTTTTTAATCTTCAACATAGGAATGCTACCAAAAATAAATTACTGAAACTGGTTACAAATGACGGAGTCACCCATGATTCACCAAATGATATTTTCAAGGAGGAAGCAAAGTACTTGAACCATATGTTTTCGTTTCAGTCGCCTCCATCTCCTCTAACTGAAGCTAATTGTAGGGATTTTCTTTCTATTGATAATGTCAAATTAACAGCCATACAGAAAGACTTATGTGAAGGTGAAATTACAGAGGAGGAACTTCTGGATACAATGAAAGACTTTAAGTCCTGGAAAACTCCAGGGTTGGATGGCATACCAGTCGAGGTATACTAGCATGTTTTAACCACTCCTATGTAAATGGTAGATTATCAGACACTCAAGAAGAAGGTCTGATTTCATTATTACTGAAACAGGATACAAGTGGGAAATATAAAGATCCAGTCCATTAAAGAAATTGGAGGCCCCTTACACTTCAGTGTTGTGATGCTAAAATTCTAGCAAAATGTATAGCGCATAGAACTAAAAAGTTATTGTCTGACATTATTCATTCAAATTAGACAGGTTTTTTACATGGACGATACATTGGAGATAATATAAGGCAAGTACTGGAAACAATAGAACACTATGAAAAATCTGAGAAACCAGGCCTGGTATTCATAGCAGACTTTGAAAAGGCTTTTGATAAAGTACGACTGGGGTTTATATATAAATGCCTGGAGCGTTTCAATTTTGGAGAATCTCTTATAAAATGGGTTAATATCATGTATAGTAACCCTAGGTGTAAGATAGTAAACAATGTATGTTTCTCTGAACGTTTTAAACTGTCAAGAGGAGTAAAACAAGGTTGTCCACTATCGGCATTTTTATTTATTATGGCCATCGAAATGTTAGCTATTAAAATCAGATCCAACAATAATATCAAGGGATTAGAAATCCAGGGCTTAAAAACAAAGGTGTCATTGTATGCTGATGATTAATGTTTTCTTTTAAATCCACAACTTGAATCCCTCCACAGCCTCATAGAGGATCTAGATGCATTTTCTAACCTCTCTGGATTACAATCAAATTATGATAAATGTACTATATTACGTATTGGATCACTAAAAAATACAATTTTTACATTACCATGTAGTTTACCAATAAAATGGTCTGATGGTGATGTGGATATACTCGGAATACATATCCCAAATGAAATAAATGATCTCACTCCAATAAATGTTAATAGAAAGTTAGCAAAATAGATAAGATCTTGCTACCATGGAAAGGTAAATACCTGTCTATTTGTGAAAAAATCACCCTGATTAACTCTTTAGTATTATCCCAATTTACCTATTTGCTTATGTTCTTGCCTACGCCTAGCGAACAGTTGTTTAAATTATATGAGAAAAGAATATTCCATTTTATTTGGATTGGCAAGCCAGACAAAATGAAACCGGCCTATTTAAATAATGAATATGAATTCGGAGGACAGAAATTATTAAATATTAAAGCATTAGACCTATCACTAAAAGCTTCAGTCATACAAAAGTTATACTTAAATCCGAACTGGTTCTCTAGCAAATTAGTAAGATTGTCTCACCCAATGTTCAAGAATGTCCTTTTTCCCTTTATTCAGATTACAACCTCTCACTTTCAGTTATTTGAAAAATAAATAATCTCTCAAATATCACTATTTCTAAAACAAGCCATAGAAAATTGGGTGCAATTTCAATTTAATCCTCCAGAAACAACAGAACAAATAATGCAACAAATATTGTGGTTAAACTCAATTATACTAATTGATAAAAAAAAACATTATTTTTGATAATAAAAAAAAGGTATAATCTTCGTAAATTATATCATCGGTAGGACTGGTGAAGTTATATCGCACATGCAGCTAACAAACATATGGAAATGTCTGCTTTACCCAAAATTACAACCAAATAATTGCAGCAATACCGCAAAAATGGAAGAGGATAGTGGAAGGGGGAAAAAGTAAGGAACTTGTCTGTCGGCCTTGCATTAAAGAACATAATTGGTTAAAGAAAACTGTGATAAATAAAAAAGTATACCAGTTTCATTTAAGGATCAAAGGATTGACAGCCGTCCCATATAGATTGCAAAAGTTGGGAATAGATTTCTGACGTACCGATTCCATGGCATAGTGTTTATGAACTGATACGCAAAACGACGCCAGATTCAAAACTTATAATTTTTTAATTTAAATTATTATACAGAATTCTTGCTACCAATAGAATGTTATTTATATGGGGGATACAATCTTCCCAGCTCTGCAGATTTTGCTGCAAAGAGACAGAATCATTAGATCATTTGTTTTGGTTCTGTCCATTTGTAGCTTGTTTTTGGTCACAGGTCCAGGAATGGCTGAAGGATTACAATATTTACACTGCAGATAGCACTACTGGGTGATCTGAAAAGTCATAGTCAATCGATCAATAATATAATAATACTTTTAGCAAAAATGTTTATTTTCATTTTAAAATCCGTAGAAACAATGAGAATAGAAGGGTTCAGATATTTTGTGAAACATCACGGTACAGTTGAAATTAATATAGGGCAAATAGAAATCCAATATGGATGGTGTTAAGAGATAGATGGGAGGTGTTGAATGGAGCTGAAGGATGGGACTAATAACAACAACTAATAACAACAAGATAACTAATGTAAAGCATACTGTGTCCATAATAAGTGTATGGGTTGTAGGTTGGGAGCTTTTGTGAAAGAGCACAGTTAGAAAGATATGGCATAAAGAAGCAAACCGGATGGACATCATGAAAATGATCGGAGAGGTTAAGGGTAGAGGAAGTTCAAGAGTAAAAACAAACAAAATATAATTATTGTGTCCATGAAATGTATATAGTATGTATAAGCTGGAAGTAGAGGCCTAAGCGCTGTTGCTCACTAGTTTACATTTACATTTTTTAAAACATTTTAGTCATTTAGCAGACACTCTTATCCAGAGCAACTTACAGTTAGTGAGTGCATACATTTACTCCAATTAGGGAAGGGGTGGTTGGGTTGGAAAGTAATAAAGGGAAATATCTATTTTTAAAGGATACATTTACATTTACATTTTAGTCATTTAGCAGACGCTCTTATCCAGAGTGACTTACAGTTAGTGAGTGCATATATTTTTCATACTGGATATATGTATATATATATATATATATGTATGTATATGTATTTATATGTACAGATGAAGTCAGAAGTTTACATACACCTTAGCCAAATACATTTAAACTCAGTTTTTCACAATTCCTGACATTTAATCCTAGTAAAAATGCCCTGTTTTAGGTCAGTTAGGATCACCACTTTATTTTAAGAATGTGAAATGTCAGAATAATAGTAGAGAGAATGATTTATTTAAGCTTTTATTTATTTAATCACATTCCCAGTGGGTCAGAAGTTTACATACACTTTGGTAGCATTGCCTTTAAATTGTTTAACTTGGGTCAAATGTATTCGGTAGCCTTCCACAAGCTTCCCACAATAAATTGGGTGAATGTTGGCCCATTCCTCCTGACAGAGCTGGTGTAACTGAGTCAGGTTTGTAGGCCTCCTTGCTCGCACACGCTTTTTCAGTTCTGCCCACACATCTATGGGATTGAGGTCAGGGCTTTGTGATGGCCACTCCAATACCTTGACTTTGTTGTCCTTAAGCCATTTTGCCACAACTTTGGAAGTATGCTTGGGGTCATTGTCCATTTGGAAAAACCATTTGCCCCCAAGCTTTAACATCCTGACTGATGTCTTGAGATGTTGCTTCAATATATCCACATAATTTTCCTTCCTCATGATGCCATCTATTTTGTGAAGTGCACCAGTCCCTCCTGCAGCAAAGCACCCCCACCACATGATGCTGCCACCCCCGTGCTTCACGGTTGGGATTGTGTACTTCGACTTGCAAGTCACCCATTTTCCTCCAAACATAACGATGGTCAGTATGGCCAAACAGTTCTATTTTTGTTTCATCAGACCAGAGGACATTTCTCAAAAAAGTATGATTTTTGTCCCCGAGTGGTGCAGCGGTCTAAGGCACTGCATCTCAGTGCTTGAGGCGTCACTACAGACCCCTGGTTCGATTCCAGGCTGTATCACAACCGACCGTGATTGGGAGTCCCATAGGACGGCGCACAATTGGCACAGCGTCGCCCGGGTTTGGCCGGTGTAGGCCGTCATTGTAAATAAGAATTTGTTCTTAACTGACTTGCCTAGTTAAATAAAGGTAAAATAAAAAAATAAAAATAAAAATGTGCAGTTGCAAACCGTAGTTTGGCTTTTTTATGGTGGTTTTGGAGTAGTGGCTTCTTCCTTGCTGAGCGGCCTTTCAGGTTTTGTTGATATAGGACTTGTTTTACTGTGGATAATAATAATAATAATAATAATAATAATAATAATAATAATAATAATAATAATA
This sequence comes from Coregonus lavaretus, assembly GCF_964263955.1. Lineage (NCBI taxonomy): Eukaryota > Metazoa > Chordata > Actinopteri > Salmoniformes > Salmonidae > Coregonus > Coregonus lavaretus. The sequence goes on from NC_140013.1 coordinate 44,652,576, forward strand.
ATAATATGCCATTTAGCAGACGCTTTTATCCAAAGCGACTTACAGTCATGCGTGCATCCATTTTTGTGTGTGGGTGGTCCTGGGGATCAAATTCACTACCTTGGCGTTACAAGCGCCGTGCTCTACCAGCTGAGCTACAGAGGACCACCTACCTGTTTCCTCCAGCATCTTCACAAGGTCCTTTGCTGTTGTTCTGGGAATGATTTGCACTTTTCGCACCAAAGTACGTTCATCTCTAGGAGATAGAACCCGTCTCCTTCCTGAGCGGTATGACGGCTGCGTGGTCCCATGGTGTTTATACTTGGGTACTATTGTTTGTACAGATGAACGTGGTACCTTCAGGCATTTGGAAATTGCTGCCAAGGATGAACCAGACTTGTGGAGGTCTACAATGTTTTTTCTGAGGTCTTGGCTGATTTCTTTTGATTTTCCCATGATGTCAAGCAAAGAGGCACTGAGTTTGACGGTAGACCTTGAAATACATCCACAGGTACACCTCCAATTGACAGTCAACTTACTGTATGTAAACTTCTGACCCACTGGAATTGTGATAAGTGAAATAATCTGTCTGTAAACAATTGTTGGAAAAATTACTTGTGTCATGCACAAAGTAGATGTCCTAACCGACTTGCCAAAACTATAGTTTGTTAACAAGACATTTGTGGAGTGTTTGAAAAACGAGTTTTAATGACACCAACCTAAGTGTATGTAAACTTCTGACTTCAACTTTATATACAGTGGGGAGAACAAGTATTTGATACACTGCCGATTTTGCAGGTTTTCCTACTTACAAAGCATTTAGAGGTCTGTAATTTTTATCATATGTACACTTCAACTGTCAGAGACGGAATCTAAAACAAAAATCCAGAAAATCACATTGTATGATTTTTAAGTAATTCATTTGCATTTTATTGCATGACATAAGTATTTGATCACCTACCAACCAGTAAGTGTTCCGGCTCTCACAGACCTGTTAGTTTTTCTTTAAGAAGCCCTCCTGTTCTCCACTCATTACCTGTATTAACTGCACCTGTTTGAACTTGTTACCTGTATAAAAGACACCTGTCCACACACTCAATCAAACAGACTCCAACCTCTCCACAATGGCCAAGACCAGAGAGCTGTGTAAGGGCATCAGGGATAAAATTGTAGACCTGCACAAGGCTGGGATGGGCTACAGGACAATAGGCAAGCAGCTTGGTGAGAAGGCAACAACTGTTGGCGCATATATTAGAAAATGGAAGAAGTTCAAGATGACGGTCAATCACTCTCGGTCTGGGGCTCCATGCAAGATCTCACCTCGTGGGGCATCAATGATCATGAGGAAGGTGAGGGATCAGCCCAGAACTACACGGCAGGACCTGGTCAATGACCACAGTCTCAAAGAAAAAAATTTGTAATTACTACGCCGTCATGGATTAAAATCCTGCAGCGCACGCAAGGTCCCCCTGCTCAAGCCAGCGCATGTCCATCATTCTTTGGGGATGCTTTTCTGCAAAGGGGACAGGACGACTGCACTGTATTGAGGGGAGGATGGATGGGGCCATATATCGTGAGATCTTGGCCAACAACCTCCTTCCCTCAGTAAGAGCATTGAAGATGGGTCGTGGCTGGGTCTTCCAGCATGACAACGACCCGAAACACACAGCCAGGGCAACTAAGGAGTGGCTCCGTAAGAAGCATCTCAAGGTCGTGGAGTGGCCTAGCCAGTCTCCAGACCTGAACCCAATAGAAAATCTTTGGAGGGAGCTGAAAGTCCGTATTGCCCAGAGACAGCCCCGAAACCTGAAGGATCTGGAGAAGGTCTGTATGGAGGAGTGGGCCAAAATCCCTGTTGCAGTGTGTGCAAACCTGGTCAAGACCTACAGGAAACATATGATCTCTGTAATTGCAAAAGAAAATACCAAAAATTAAATTCTGCTTTTCTGATGTATCAAATACTTATGTCATGCAATAAAATGCAAATTAATTACTTAAAAATCATACAATGTGATTTTCTGGATTTTTGTTTTAGATTCCGTCTCTCACAGTTGAAGTGTACCTATGATAAAAAATTACAGACCTCTACATGCTTTGTAAGTAGGAAGACCTGCAAAATCGGCAGTGTATCAAATACTTGTTCTCTCCACTGTATATATTTGTGTGAAAAAACATATGGGGGATTGGAAGTGATGCAGACAATTACATTGATGGAAGTTACAATCTATCTGCAATATTAAAGCTGATCTACCCCCTAAAAAAAAGTAAAAATTATAACAATACAAATAAAAAAAGGTATAAAGTTACAGATAATCAACAGTAGCAGCAGCGTATGTGATGAGTCAAAAGAGTTAGTGCAAAAAGGGTCAATGCAGATAGTCCGGGTAGCTATTTGGTTAACTATTTAACTAACTATTTAGCAGTCTTATAGCTTTGGGGTAGAAGCTGTTCAGGGTCCTGTTGGTTCCAGACTTGGTGCATTGGTACCTACTGCTTGCTGTGCGGTTGCAGAGAGAACAGTCTATGACTTGGGTGGCTGGAGTCTTTGACTCCTTCCTCTGACACCGCCTGGTGTAGAGGTCCTGGATGGCAGGGAACTCAGCCCCAGTGATGTACTGGGCCGTACGCACTACCCTCTGTAGCGCCTTGAAGTCGGATGCCAAGCAGTTCCCATACTAAACGGTGACGCAGCCAGTCAAGATGCTCTAAATAGTGCAGCTGTATAACTTTTTGAGGATCTGAGGGCCCATGCCAAATCTTTTCAGCCTCTTGATTCATTGAGTGCCAGATGGCCAGGGTTTGCACGTGTGAGACTATTCTGACAGACAAGCTCAATCAAGCTAAAGTATTTGAAATAAATAAAATACAATTTGAACCCACGCCCTGTCTAGATATTAAGGATAATATCTAACATGTAAAGGTTGAACACAATCAGAGCCTATTCCATCCCATCATACACAATCATAGATGTACCTCCTCTCCCCTCTCCCTCCCTCTCCCTCCTCTCCCTCCCTCTCCCTCCTCTCCCTCCCTCTCCCTCCTCTCCCCTCTCCCCTCTCCCCTCCCTCTCCCTCCTCTCCCCTCTCCCTCCCTCTCCCTCTCCCTCCCTCTCCCCTCTCCCTCCCTCCTCTCCCCTCTCCCTCCTCTCCCCTCTCCCCTCTCCCCTCTCCCTCCCTCTCCCTCTCCCTCCCTCTCCCCTCTCCCTCCTCTCCCCTCTCCCCCCTCTCCCTCCTCTCCCCTCTCCCTCCCTCTACCTCCTCTCCCCTCTCCCTCCCTCTCCCTCCTCTCCCCTCTCCCTCCCCCTCCCTCCTCTCCCCTCTCCCTCCCTCTCCCTCCTCTCCCCTGGCCCTCCCCCTCCCTCCTCTCCCCTCTCCCTCCTCTCCCCTCTCCCTCCCTCTCCCCTCTCCCTCCCTCTCCCCTCTCCCTCCCTCTCCCTCCCTCTCCCCTGGCCCAACCTGGTCAATAGTCTATGATACGGTCAATAATCCAAAAGCCTTTCTTTAAGCCGTACCTAGCCTGCTTTAGCCTGCCTCCCCTTCTATTGATTGAGCTATGGATATGAGAATTCAGCAGTGTAGCTATGGCAGCACCACTGCGCTGAGGGGTATTGATTTTAGTTCAAGCTGACATAAACATGATGAAGAACACACGGATCATGGGCCTGTTTCTGACAGGGTGCTCACCAATTTGAGATAACACATTCATCTACCCTAGTAGATCTACCCTGCTCAACAGACCTGACCCTAGTCATTGAAGAACAACTGATCTTGATGTTTAATTCAAATGCTGAAACTACAGTTGCAACATGGAAATTCAGATATCTGATCTACCCTAGACAAATATTATCATACTAAGAAATAGGTCAACTCATTGTCCTCTGCAAAGGAGGATTTTTGGATGGTAACCGTTGGTAGCTAGCTACAGTATACAGTATATTCAAACCTGTCTCTCTCTCTAATGAGCTAAAATCTCCACATAAAACCAGATAATTTACATTTCGTCTCTTTCTCATATAGCAGCATCCTGGCTAGCAGGGGAGGAGTATATATTGATGAGGAGGCTCCTGTTACAGACTCAATGTGAGCCATGGATTATTCAGCCCTTCATCCCAAATGGCACCCTATTCCCTATATAGTTCACTGGGACGTACCCATGTATTACTCAGCCATGGCAGGCTGTCTTTCCACCGGCCAGCCGGGCAGGCAGGCAGCAGCAGCATCCATCCTCGCCCTTCTGCCAATTTATGTATTTATATCCCTCCTTTTCTTCCTTCCTTCCTCCCAGGAGGAGACACAGCAGATTGTGGAAATGAAAGGAGAACTGGTGAAGTTAACCTCTGAGTACAGACAGAGAGCCCTGTAACCCTGCCCCCGCCCCCTGCCCGGTACCCTGCCCCAGTAGTGGTGGTGGTGGTGATGGTGGTTTGGGTTTCTACCTTCTATAATGGTATTTCAATGTTTGGTTTGTTAAATGTGACCCATTACTCCGCTGTGTGTAATGTCTGTTTCGATAGTTTACTACTACTACTGCTACTTGAGCCGTCTCTCTCCTCCCCCCCCCCTCTCTCTCTCTCCATGCCGCTTTCCACACAGACCAAGCCCCTCCCCTTGTCACTCAAGGAGCGCAGTCGGTGTCCCTCAGGGCTCGGTTCTAGGCCCTCTCCTCTTCTCTCTATACACCAAGTCACTCGGCTCCGTCATATCCTCACATGGTCTCTCCTATCATTGCTATGCGGATGACACTCAACTACTTTTCGCATTCCCCCCTGCTGACACCCAGGTGGTGATACGCATCTCTGTGTGCCTGGCAGATATCTCAGCTTGGATGTCGGGCCAACACCTCAAGCTCAACCTCGACAAGACAGAGCTGCTCTTCCTCCTGGGGAAGGCCTGCCCGCTTAAAAACCTCTCCATCATGGTGGACAACTCCACAGTGTCAACCTCCCAGAGTGCAAAGAACCTTGGCGTGACCCTGGACAACACCCTGTTGTTCTCTGCAAACATCAAAGCAGTGACTCGCTCCTGCAGGTTCATGCTCTACAACATCCGTAGAGTACGACCCTACCTTACACAGGAAGCAGGGCAGGTCCTAATCCTGGCACTTGTCATCTCCCGTCTGGACTACTGCAACTCGCTGTTGGCTGGGCTTCCCGCTTGTGCCATCAAGCCCCTGCAACTTATCCAGAACGCTGCAGCCCACCTGGTTTTCAATCTTCCCAAGTTCTCCCATGTCACCCCGCTCCTCCTCACACTCCACTGGCTTCCAGTGGTGCTTACCTACGGAACAGCAAGCGGAACTGCCCCTCCCTACCTTCAGGCTATGCTCAAACCCTACACCCCAAACCGAGCACTCCGTTCTGCCGCCTCAGGTCTCTTGGCCCTCCCACCCCTATGGGAGTGAAGCTCCCGCTCAGTCCAGTCCAAGCTCTTCTCTGTCCTGGCACCTCAATGGTGGAACTAGCTTCCCCCTGAAGCTAGGACAGCAGAGTCCCCGTCCATCTACCTAGCTAGCTAGCGGGCTAATGTTAGCCTACCTCAATACAACTCGGATTTGGCTTGAAAACACAATAACATTTCAAAAGAAGGCAAATAATTAATGGGGAAACCTTTTGTCATGATTGTGATGTCACCAGATTGACTTTAGATGCAGTTTAACATTAGCCAGCTAACTAAGATTGAGGGGACCACTGTATTTTAGCTAGCTGACATTAGCATTGCTAGATATTTTTTACAAACTTTGCTAGTAACAGTAATGGCAACATTGCCATCTCTCTAAAGTCAATTTTGACGACATCATAATATGGCAAAGTTGTTTCCTACTAATTATTTGCCTACTTTAGAAACATCATCGTATTTCCATGTCACTAAGATAGTGTATTTAGATGAAACAGTCACATTAGCCTCTGAGGTGTAAACCATGTCTAGGACACAAATAAATACTGGATGCAGCTATGGTGGTACTAGCTAACTCATGTCTGGTTCTAGCTAACTCATGTCTGGTTCTAGCTAACTCATGTCTGGTTCTAGCTAACTCATGTCTGACTACAACATTGTACTAACTAGCAGCAACAAACTCAAACCAACCCAGGGCCATGGCAAAACATAGCATAGTGTAACGGCATCACCGGCCTGAATCTAATCCAATCTGGAGCCAGTCAGTCCACATCTGTAAAGCATGGAATTAGCTTTTAAACGAGATTACGTTATTTTCACCGCTTGTCAGGCAAGACCTCAGAATAAACGACCTCAGAATAAAAGACTGATAGTGACCCGAGTTACTGCCCTGATGACACAGATGGCTTCATCAACAACGACAGGTAATGTGTGCTATGTGAAATGTGGAAAGTTGTATTAAAAAATACCCGGCTTGATAAACTAGTAGGCTAATTCACACCACCTCATAAGATTGCCAGCTGCAGTTATTCGAGAGATGTCCAGTTTATAGCCAAACATGCAGTATAGAGAAGACCAGGAAGGGGTCTTCATCATCATCATGCAGACAGGACCTCACTGTGAGCGTTCCCTATGAATGGAACAGTCAGCATCATGCAGACATGCCCTCGCTGTGAGCGTCCCTATGAATGGAACAGTCAGCATCATGCAGACAGGACCTCGCTGTGAGCGTCCCTATGAATGGAACAGTCAGCATCATGCAGACATGTCCTCACTGTGAGCGTCCCTATGAATGGAACAGTCAGCATCATGCAGACATGTCCTCACTGTGAGCATTCCTATGAATGGAACAGTCAGCATCATGCAGACATGTCCTCACTGTGAGCGTCCCTATGAATGGAACAGTCAGCATCATGCAGACATGTCCTCACTGTGAGCGTCCCTATGAATGGAACAGTCAGCATCATGCAGACATGTCCTCACTGTGAGCGTCCCTATGAATGGAACAGTCAGCATCATGCAGACATGTCCTCACTGTGAGCATTCCTATGAATGGAACAGTCAGCATCATGCAGACATGCCCTCACTGTGAGCGTCCCTATGAATGGAACAGTCAGCATCATGCAGACATGACCTCCCTGTGAGCATTCCTATGAATGGAACAGTCAGCATCATGCAGACATGTCCTCGCTGTGAGCATTCCTATGAATGGAACAGTCAGCATCATGCAGACAGGACCTCACTGTGAGCGTCCCTATGAATGGAACAGTCAGCATCATGCAGACATGTCCTCACTGTGAGCATTCCTATGAATGGAACAGTCAGCATCATGCAGACATGCCCTCACTGTGAGCGTCCCTATGAATGGAACAGTCAGCATCATGCAGACATGACCTCCCTGTGAGCGTCCCTATGAATGGAACAGTCAGCATCATGCAGACATGACCTCCCTGTGAGCGTCCCTATGAATGGAACAGTCAGCATCATGCAGACATGACCTCCCTGTGAGCGTCCCTATGAATGGAACAGTCAGCATCATGCAGACATGTCCTCGCTGTGAGCATTCCTATGAATGGAACAGTCAGCCACATGTTGGCAAGCATCCGCCCAGCAGTCTTCACCTGTCAGCGGCGACAGCTTTCACAGGCCATTCGTACAAATACAGAAGGTACCCCACTTCATTACTTTGATACATTTGATAACCCAATTGTGAAACATAATTTATGTAAACTGACATTATTTGTTGCTTATTTTCTACTTCTATGCATATAATGTCCAGGGCATAACCTAGCCTGGTGGAACCAGCCTGATCACTGTGTTACCATATAATGTCCAGGATATAACCTAGCCTGGTGGAACCAGCCTGATCACTGTGTTCCAATATAATGTCCAGGATATAACCTAGCCTGGTGGAACCAGCCTGATCACTGTGTTCCAATATAATGTCCAGGATATAACCTAGCCTGGTGGAACCAGCCTGATCACTGGAACCAGCCTGATCGCTGTGTTCCCATATAATGTCCAGGGCATAACCTAGCCTGGTGGAACCAGCCTGATCACTGGAACCAGCCTGATCACTGGAACCAGCCTGATCACTGGAACCAGCCTGATCGCTGTGTTCCCATATAATGTCCAGGGCATAACCTAGCCTGTTGGAACCAGCCTGATCACTGGAACCAGCCTGATCACTGGAACCAGCCTGATCGCTGTGTTCCCATATAATGTCCAGGGCATAACCTAGCCCGGTGGAACCAGCCTGATCACAGTGTTACCATATGACCCCCAGGGCATAACCTAGCCTGGTGGAACCAGCCTGATCACTGTGTTCCCATATAATGTCCAGGGCATACCCTAGCCTGGTGGAACCAGCCTGATCACTGTGTTCCCATATAACCCCCAGGGCATACCCTAGCCCGGTGGAACCAACCTGATCACTGTGTTCCCATATAACCCCCAGGGCATAACCTAGCCTGGTGGAACCAGCCTGATCACTGTGTTCCCATATAATGTCCAGGGCATACCCTAGCCTGGTGGAACCAGCCTGATCACTGTGTTACCATATAACCCCCAGGGCATACCCTAGCCTGGTGGAACCAGCCTGATCTTTGTATGCAACATTCCATTTCACTTCACATTTTATTATATCTGAAGTGAAATAGGTGAAAGCAGCAATCAGGTTGGTTCCACCAAGCTAACCATAACCACCATTGATAATGTAATCAGTGCTTTGTGTGTGTGTTTGTGTGTGACTGACCAGCTGATTGTGGACTTCAGGAGACAGCAGAGGGAGCATGCCCCCATCCACATCGACGGGACCGCAGTGGAGAGGGTGAAAAGCTTCAAGTTCCTCAGTGTACACATCACTGACAATCTGAAATAGTCCATCCACACAGATAGTGTGGTGAAGAAGGCGCAACAGTACCTCTTCAACCTCAGGAGGCTGAAGAAATTCGCAAATAACCTCACAAATGTTTACAGATGCACCATTGAGAGCATCCTGTCGGGCTGTATAAGCGCCTGGTACGGCAACTGCACCGCCCACAACCGCAGGGCTCTACAGAGGGTGGTGCGGTCTGCCCAACGCATCACTGGGGGCACACTGCCTGCCCTCCAGGCCATCTACAGCAGCCCTGAGGCAGTGGTCCAGGCCATCTACAGCAGCCCTGAGGCAGTGGTTCAGGCCATCTACAGCAGCCCTAAGGCAGTGGTTCAGGCCATCTACAGCAGCCCTAAGGCAGTGGTTCAGGCCATCTACAGCAGCCCTAAGGCAGTGGTTCAGGCCATCTACAGCAGCCCTAAGGCAGTGGTTCAGGCCATCTACAGCAGCCCTAAGGCAGTGGTTCAGGCCATCTACAGCAGCCCTAAGGCAGTGGTTCAGGCCATCTACAGCAGCCCTAAGGCAGTGGTTCAGGCCATCTACAGCAGCCCTAAGGCAGTGGTTCAGGCCATCTACAGCAGCCCTAAGGCAGTGGTTCAGGCCATCTACAGCAGCCCTAAGGCAGTGGTTCAGGCCATCTACAGCAGCCCTAAGGCAGTGGTTCAGGCCATCTACAGCAGCCCTGAGGCAGTGGTTCAGGCCATCTACAGCAGCCCTGAGGCAGTGGTTCAGGCCATCTACAGCAGCCCTGAGGCAGTGGTTCAGGCCATCTACAGCAGCCCTAAGGCAGTGGTTCAGGCCATCTACAGCAGCCCTAAGGCAGTGGGCAAACAGACTCTTGTTAGTAGGGCGAGCCTTAATGAAGTTTACAACTTTAACAACAGTTGCCAGGGTGTTACTAAGGTCTTCCGAAAGTTTTTTACTGGCCAATGCTTGGCGATGTAGCATACAGTGGAAGATTGCGTACCCCGGGACTTTTTCCTTCAATCCGCTGTTAAATCCCTTGTTTTTGCCCATCAACGCTGCAGCCCCATCAGTGCAGCATGCAACAATATTCTCGTAGGGCAGATTTTTGGACGAGAGATATGAGTCCATAGCTATAAAAAATATCTTGGCCTGTTGTTGTTGTGGCTAGATTGGTAGACATAAGAATGTCTTGTTTCAAGTCATCGTCTCCGTCAATATATTGCACATAAACGATGAGCACCGATTCGTCTGTTGTTGTTTCATCCAACTGAATGGCAAAGGGAACGTTCCTAAGCTTCTCATGCAGCTGGTTTTGACAATCTCCAGCCATTTTATCAATTCTGTCTTTGACAGTGTTGTCAGAGAGTGGGACGGTTCTCACTTTATCCACCACCTGTGGGCCACACAGCCTCTCTACAATTTTCATGCAGGCGGGTTTGATTAGCTGCTCTCCAATATTTTGCAGCTTTTTAGCTTTGGCAATTAATAGCGAACACTCAAATGACGGCTCCGAGGCTCTGTGTAAATCACTGGCTGCTCTTTTAAATGCTTTTCTGATGTCTGTGGATCTTTTTGATAGTGCCAACTGCTTCTTCCTCTCAAAAAAATCCTGACCTTCACCAACAGTCTCCTGGTGTTTTGTTTCCTGGTGTCGTTTCATTTTGCTTGGCTTCATGCTGTCAGTAGCTAGCTTCTCGCCACAAATGACACATTCTGGCATTGCAAGCATATGATTTTTAATAACATTTTAAAATGTATTCATTTTACAATTAAATTATAATGGAACATTTTATGCATGTTTGACCTCAAAGCAAATGAGATCACGCGCCCCCCCCCCCCTGTGAACTCTGGCGCCCCCCCCCTGTGAGATCACGCGCCCCCCCCTGTGAACTCTGGCGCCCCCCTAAGGAGATCCCAGGCTGGGAAACACTGATCTACAGCCAAGAAGATCATCAGGGTCCTCAGCCACCTGAGCCACTGCCTGTTCACCCCGCTACCATCACAAATTATATATATATATATATATATATATATATATATATACACACACACTTGAAGTCGGAAGTTTACATACACCTTAGCCAAATACATTTAAACTCCGTTTTTCACAATTCCTGACATTTAATCCTAGTAGAAATCCCCTGTCTTAGGTCAGTTAGGATCACCACTCTATTTTAAGAATGTGAAATGTCAGAATAATAGTAGAGAGAAGATTTATTTCAGCTTTTATTTCTTTCATCACATTCCCAGTGGGTCAGAAGTTTACATACACTAAATTAGTATTTGGTAGCATTGCCTTTAAATTGTTTTACTTGGGTCAAACGTTTCGGGTAGCCTTCCACAAGCTTCCCACAATAAGTTGGGTTAATTTTGGCCCATTCCTCCTGACAGATTTGATGTAACTGAGTCAGGTTTGTAGGCCTCCTTGCTTGCACACGCTTTTTCAGTTCTGCCCACACATTTTTTATAGGATTGAGGTCAGGGCTTTGTGATGGCCACTCCAATACCTTGACTTTGTTGTCCTTAAGCCATTTTGCCACAACTTTGGAAGTATGCTTGGGGTCATTGTCCATTTGGAAGACCCATTTGCCACCAAGCTTTAACTTCCTGACTGATGTCTTGAGATGTTGCTTCAATATATCCACGTCATTTTCCTTCCTCATGATGCCATCTATTTTGTGAAGTGCATCAGTTCCTCCTGCAGCAAAGCACCCCCACAGCATGATGCTGCCACCCCCGTTCTTCACGGTTGGGATGATGTTCTTTGGGTTGCAAGCTTTCCCCTTTTTCCTGCAAACATAACGATGGTCATTATGGCCAAACAGATCTATTTTTGTTTCATCAGACCAGAGGACATTTCTCCAAAAAGTATGATCTTTGTCCCCATGTGCAGTTGCAAACCGTAGTCTGGCTTTTTTATGGCGGTTTTGGAGCAGTGGCTTCTTCCTTGCTGAGCGGCCTTTCAGGTTTTGTTGATATAGGACTTGTTTTACTGTGGATATAGATACTGAGGTCTTGGCTGATTTCTTTTGATTTTCCCATGATGTCAAGCAAAGAGGCACTGAGTTTGACGTTAGGCCTTGAAATACATCCACAGGTACACCTCCAATTGACTCAAATGATGTCAATTAGCCTATCAGAAGCTTCTAAAGCCATGACATCATTTTCTGGAATTTTCCAAGCTGTTTAAAGGCACAGTCAACTTAGTGTATGTAAACTTCTGACCCACTGGAATTGTGATACAGTGAATTATGAGTGAAATAATCTGTCTGTAAACAATTGTTGGAAAAATTAATTGTGTCTTGCCAAAACTATAGTTTGTTAACAAGACATTTGTGGAGTGGTTGAAAAACAAGTTTTAATGACTCCAACCTCAGTGTATGTAAACTTCCAACTTCAACTGTATATACAGTGCACTCGGAAAGTATTCAGACCCCTTGACATTTTCCAAATTTTGTTACGTTACAGCCTTATTCTAAAATTGATTAAATACAAGTTTTTTTCTCATCAATCTACACACAATACCCCATAATGACAAAGCGAAAACAGATTTTTAGAATTTTTAGCAAATTTATTAAAAATAAAAAACAGAGAAACCTTATTTACATAAGTATTCAGACCCTTTGCTATGAGACTCGAAATTGAGCTCAGGTGCATCCTGTTTCCATTGATCATCCTTGAGATATTTCTACAACTTGATTGGAGTCCAGCTGTGGTAAATTCAATTGATTGGACATGATTTGGAAAGGCCTGTCTATATAAGGTCCAACAGTTGACAGTGCATGTCAGAGCAAAAACCAAGCCATGAGGTTGAAGGAATTCTCCGTAGAGCTCCGAGAAAGGATTGTGTCGAGGCACAGATCTGGAGAAGGGTACCAAAACATTTCTGCAGTATTGAAGTTCCCCAAGAACACAGTGGCTTCCATCATTCTTAAATGGAAGAAGTTTGGAACCACCAAGACTCTTCCTAGAGCTGGCCGCCCGGCCAAACTGAGCAATCGGGTGAGAAGGGCCTTGGTCAGGGAGTTGACCAAGAACCCGATGGTCACTCTGACAGAGCTCCAGAGTTCCTCTGTGGAGATGGGAGAACCTTCCAGAAGGACAACCATCTCTGCAGGACTCCACCAATTAGGCCTTTATGGTAGAGTGGCCCGCTTGGAGTTTGCCAAAAGGCACCTAAAGGACTCAGACCATGAGAAACAAGATTATCTGGTCTGATGAAACCAAGATTGAACTCTTTGGCCTGAATGCCAAGTGTCACATCTGGAGGAAACCTGGCACCATCCCTACGGTGAAGCATGGTGGTGGCAGCATCATGCTGTGGGGATGTTTTTCAGTGGCAGGGACTGGGAGACTAGTCAGGATCGAGGGAAAAATGAACGGAGAAAAGTACAGAGAGATCCTAGATGAAAACCTGCTCCAAAGCACTCAGGACCTCAGACTGGGGTGAAGCTTCACCTTCCAACAGGACAACGACCCTAAGCACATAGCCAAGACAACGCAGGAGTGGCTTCGGGACAAGTCTCTGAATGTCCTTGAGCCAAACCCTGCCGATACTGGGCCAATTGTGCACCGCACTATGGGACTCCCGATCACGGCCGGTTATGACACAGCCTGGGATCGAACCCGGGTCTGTAGCGACGTCTCAAGCACTAGCGAAGCAGTGCCTTAGACCGCTGCGCCACTCGGGAGGCCCCACCAACACCATTTATTGAGGAGCAAGCCAAAAAACTAGGCCAAATCAGCGGTGCAGTTCCCCTTCAAATAAGAACCTAGTCTGTGTATTGCAATGGCAAGTATTCATTCTGTTGCTCATGGCTATGTTCACTTTTCTTTCAGAGATAACATTCAACATCCCTACAAGTTCAATCCATCCACAATATGACTTTACCAGTGAGATTCCGAACTGCCTAAGAACCACCTCAACACAACACCTGGTCAGGTTAGTATTGACTACAGTAGATCATGGTCAGGTTAGTATTGACTACAGTAGATCATGGTCAGGTTAGTATTGACTACAGTAGATCATGGTCAGGTTAGTATTGACTACAGTAGATCATGGTCAGGTTAGTATTGACTACAGTAGATCATGGTGAGGTTAGTATTGACTACAGTAGATCATGGTCAGGTTAGTATTGACTACAGTAGATCATGGTCAGGTTAGTATTGACTACAGTAGATCCATGTATCTGCTCCTTTTATTTTCCAGCTAGATGTGTATGTACTGGGAGTTTGGCATTAATCAATCAATCACATTGATTTATTTACAATTGCCCTTTTTACATCCGCATTCTAGTGTAATCAATAACAGCGGAATTACTGACAGGTCAGACACACATCCTATGAGGATGTATCCATCCTTGCTACAGCTCACTGCCAATAGAGGAGACTGATGTTCCTAGCATGTATCCATCCTTGCTACAGCACACTGCCAACAGAAGAGGCTGATGTTCTTAGCATGTATCCATCCTTGCTACAGCTCATTGCCAATAGAGGAGCCTGATGTTCCTAGCATGTATCCATCCTTGCTACAGCACACTGCCAATAGAGGAGCCTGATGTTCCTAGCATGTATCCATCCTTGCTAAAGCACACTGGCAATACAGGAAACTGATGTTCCTAGCATGTATCCATCCTTGCTACAGCTCACTGCCATTAAAGGAGCCTGATGTTCCTAGCATGTATCCATCCTTGCTACATCACACTGCCAATAAAGGAGGCTGATGTTCCTTGCATGTATCCATCCTTGCTACATCACACTGCCAATAGATGAGACTGATGTTCCTAGCATGTATCCATCCTTGCTACATCACACTGCCAATAAAGGAGGCTGATGTTCCTAGCATGTATCCATCCTTGCTACATCACACTGCCAATAGATGAGACTGATGTTCCTAGCATGTATCCATCCTTGCTACATCACACTGCCAATAAAGGAGGCTGATGTTCCTAGCATGTATCCATCCTTGCTACATCACACTGCCAATAAAGGAGGCTGATGTTCCTAGCATGTATCCATCCTTGCTACATCACACTGCCAATAGATGAGACTGATGTTCCTAGCATGTATCCATCCTTGCTACATCACACTGCCAATAAAGGAGTCTGATGTTCCTAGCATGTATCCATCCTTGCTACAGCTCACTGCAAATAGAGGAGACTGATGTTTCTGGGACAGTTGGATAAGTGTTATCTACCAGCAGCAGTGAAAGGTGTCACATATGTTGGGCTGCTAAAGGGATTAAACTGAGGATGCATCCATATTCCCTACACAGAGCACTACATTCATGGGCCCTGGTCAAAAGAAGTGTACTATGTGGGGGATAAGGGGGTGCCCTTTGGGACTTCTCCCTAGCCGTTTCTAGAGATAAATATGAGACCTTCAAAAGCTATTCTATGTCCTGCACCCCTTTTTCTCTTTGAAGACGTCATGGCCAGGCCAGTAAACGTCATGGCCAGGCCAGTAAACGTCATGGCCAGGCCAGTAAACGTCATGGCCAGTAAACGTCATGGCCAGGCCAGTAAACGTCATGGCCAGTAAACGTCATGGCCAGGCCAGTAAACGTCATGGCCAGGCCAGTAAACGTCATGGCCAGTAAACGTCATGGCCAGGCCAGTAAACGCAGCTGTAGCACATTAGTAGGCCAAAACATTCATGTTGAGAATAAAGAATATAAATGAAAACAGTGACAAGTGTTACTGAGTGGACTATCCTGGCTAAATAAAGAAATGAAAATGAAAAGAGTGACAAGTATTACTGAGTGGACTATCCTGGCTAAATAAAGAAATGAAAACAGTGACACGTGTTACAGAGTGGACTGTCCTGGCTAAATAAAGAATATAAATGAAAACAGTGACAAGTGTTACTGAGTGGACTATCCTGGCTAAATAAAGAAATGAAATGAAAACAGTGACAAGTGTTACTGAGTGGACTATCCTGGCTAAATAAAGAAATGAAATGAAAACAGTGACAAGTGTTACTGAGTGGGCTATCCTGGCTAAATAAAGAAATGAAAACAGTGACACGTGTTACTGAGTGGACTGTCCTGGCTAAATAAAGAATAAAAATGAAAACAGTGACAAGTGTTACTGAGTGGACTATCCTGGCTAAATAAAGAAATGAAAACAGTGACAAGTGTTACTGAGTGGACTATCCTGGCTAAATAAAGAAATGAAAATGAAAACAGTTACAAGTATTACTGAGTGGACTATCCTGGCTAAATAAAGAAATGAAAATGAAAACAGTGACAAGTATTACTGAGTGGACTATCCTGGCTAAATAAAGAAATGAAATGAAAACAATGAAAAGTGTTACTGAGTGGACTATCCTATCTAAATAAATAATATAAATGAAAACAGTGACAAGTGTTACTGAGTGGACTATCCTGGCTAAATAAAGAAATGAAATGAAAACAGTGACAAGTGTTACTGAGTGGACTATCCTGGCTGAATAAAGAAATGAAAACAGTGACATGTGTTACTGAGTGGACTATCCTGGCTAATTAAAGAAATGAAATGAAAATAGTGACAAGTGTTACTGAGTGGACTATCCTGGCTAAATAAAGAAATGAAAACAGTGACACGTGTTACTGAGTGGACTCTCCTGGCTAAATAAAGGAATGAGATGAAAACAGTGACAAGTGTTACTGAGTGGACTATCCTGACTAAATAAAGAAATGAAATGAAAATAGTAACAAGTGTTACTGAATGGACAATACTGGCTAAATAAAGAAATTAAATGAAAACAGTGACAAGTGTTACTGAGTGGACTATCCTGGCTAAATAAAGAAATGAAATGAAAACAATTGCAAGTGTTACTGAGTGGACTACCCTGGCTAAATAAATAATATAAATGAAAACAGTGACAAGTGTTACTGAGTGGACTATCCTGGCTAAATAAAGAAATGAAAACAGTGACAAGTGTTACTGAGTGGACTATCCTGGCTAAATAAAGAAATGAAAATGAAAACAGTGACAAGTATTACTGAGTGGACTATCCTGGCTAAATAAAGAAATGAAAATGAAAACAGTGACAAGTATTACTGAGTGGACTATCCTGGCTAAATAAAGAAATGAAATGAAAACAATGAAAAGTGTTACTGAGTGGACTATCCTATCTAAATAAATAATATAAATGAAAACAGTGACAAGTGTTACTGAGTGGACTATCCTGGCTAAATAAAGAAATGAAAACAGTGACACGTGTTACAGAGTGGACTGTCCTGGCTAAATAAAGAATATAAATGAAAACAGTGACAAGTGTTACTGAGTGGACTATCCTGGCTAAATAAAGAAATGAAATGAAAACAGTGACAAGTGTTACTGAGTGGACTATCCTGGCTAAATAAAGAAATGAAATGAAAACAGTGACAAGTGTTACTGAGTGGGCTATCCTGGCTAAATAAAGAAATGAAAACAGTGACACGTGTTACTGAGTGGACTGTCCTGGCTAAATAAAGAATATAAATGAAAACAGTGACAAGTGTTACTGAGTGGACTATCCTGGCTAAATAAAGAAATGAAAACAGTGACAAGTGTTACTGAGTGGACTATCCTGGCTAAATAAAGAAATGAAAATGAAAACAGTTACAAGTATTACTGAGTGGACTATCCTGGCTAAATAAAGAAATGAAAATGAAAACAGTGACAAGTATTACTGAGTGGACTATCCTGGCTAAATAAAGAAATGAAATGAAAACAATGAAAAGTGTTACTGAGTGGACTATCCTATCTAAATAAATAATATAAATGAAAACAGTGACAAGTGTTACTGAGTGGACTATCCTGGCTAAATAAAGAAATGAAATGAAAACAGTGACAAGTGTTACTGAGTGGACTATCCTGGCTGAATAAAGAAATGAAAACAGTGACATGTGTTACTGAGTGGACTATCCTGGCTAATTAAAGAAATGAAATGAAAATAGTGACAAGTGTTACTGAGTGGACTATCCTGGCTAAATAAATAAATGAAAACAGTGACACGTGTTACTGAGTGGACTGTCCTGGCTAAATAAAGAAATGAAATGAAAACAGTGACAAGTGTTACTGAGTGGACTATCCTGGCTAAATAAAGAAATGAAAACAGTGACAAGTGTTACAGAGTGGACTCTCCTGGCTAAATAAAGGAATGAGATGAAAACAGTGACAAGTGTTACTGAGTGGACTATCCTGGCTAAATAAAGAAATGAAATGAAAATAGTAACAAGTGTTACTGAATGGACAATACTGGCTAAATAAAGAAATTAAATGAAAACAGTGACAAGTGTTACTGAGTGGACTATCCTGGCTAAATAAAGAAATGAAATGAAAACAGTTGCAAGTGTTACTGAGTGGACTATCCTGGCTAAATAAAGAAATGAAATGAAAACAGTGACAAGTGTTACTGAGTGGACTATCCTGGCTAAATAAAGAAATGAAAACAGTGACAAGTGTTACTGAGTGGACTATCCTGGCTAAATAAAGAAATGAAAATGAAAACAGTGACAAGTATTACTGAGTGGACTATCCTGGCTAAATAAAGAAATGAAAATGAAAACAGTGACAAGTATTACTGAGTGGACTATCCTGGCTAAATAAAGAAATGAAATGAAAACAATGAAAAGTGTTACTGAGTGGACTATCCTATCTAAATAAATAATATAAATGAAAACAGTGACAAGTGTTACTGAGTGGACTATCCTGGCTAAATAAAGAAATGAAAACAGTGACACGTGTTACAGAGTGGACTGTCCTGGCTAAATAAAGAATATAAATGAAAACAGTGACAAGTGTTACTGAGTGGACTATCCTGGCTAAATAAAGAAATGAAAATGAAAACAGTTACAAGTATTACTGAGTGGACTATCCTGGCTAAATAAAGAAATGAAAATGAAAACAGTGACAAGTATTACTGAGTGGACTATCCTGGCTAAATAAAGAAATGAAATGAAAACAATGAAAAGTGTTACTGAGTGGACTATCCTATCTAAATAAATAATATAAATGAAAACAGTGACAAGTGTTACTGAGTGGACTATCCTGGCTAAATAAAGAAATGAAATGAAAACAGTGACAAGTGTTACTGAGTGGACTATCCTGGCTGAATAAAGAAATGAAAACAGTGACATGTGTTACTGAGTGGACTATCCTGGCTAATTAAAGAAATGAAATGAAAATAGTGACAAGTGTTACTGAGTGGACTATCCTGGCTAAATAAAGAAATGAAAACAGTGACACGTGTTACTGAGTGGACTCTCCTGGCTAAATAAAGGAATGAGATGAAAACAGTGACAAGTGTTACTGAGTGGACTATCCTGACTAAATAAAGAAATGAAATGAAAATAGTAACAAGTGTTACTGAATGGACAATACTGGCTAAATAAAGAAATTAAATGAAAACAGTGACAAGTGTTACTGAGTGGACTATCCTGGCTAAATAAAGAAATGAAATGAAAACAATTGCAAGTGTTACTGAGTGGACTACCCTGGCTAAATAAATAATATAAATGAAAACAGTGACAAGTGTTACTGAGTGGACTATCCTGGCTAAATAAAGAAATGAAAACAGTGACAAGTGTTACTGAGTGGACTATCCTGGCTAAATAAAGAAATGAAAATGAAAACAGTGACAAGTATTACTGAGTGGACTATCCTGGCTAAATAAAGAAATGAAAATGAAAACAGTGACAAGTATTACTGAGTGGACTATCCTGGCTAAATAAAGAAATGAAATGAAAACAATGAAAAGTGTTACTGAGTGGACTATCCTATCTAAATAAATAATATAAATGAAAACAGTGACAAGTGTTACTGAGTGGACTATCCTGGCTAAATAAAGAAATGAAAACAGTGACACGTGTTACAGAGTGGACTGTCCTGGCTAAATAAAGAATATAAATGAAAACAGTGACAAGTGTTACTGAGTGGACTATCCTGGCTAAATAAAGAAATGAAATGAAAACAGTGACAAGTGTTACTGAGTGGACTATCCTGGCTAAATAAAGAAATGAAATGAAAACAGTGACAAGTGTTACTGAGTGGGCTATCCTGGCTAAATAAAGAAATGAAAACAGTGACACGTGTTACTGAGTGGACTGTCCTGGCTAAATAAAGAATATAAATGAAAACAGTGACAAGTGTTACTGAGTGGACTATCCTGGCTAAATAAAGAAATGAAAACAGTGACAAGTGTTACTGAGTGGACTATCCTGGCTAAATAAAGAAATGAAAATGAAAACAGTTACAAGTATTACTGAGTGGACTATCCTGGCTAAATAAAGAAATGAAAATGAAAACAGTGACAAGTATTACTGAGTGGACTATCCTGGCTAAATAAAGAAATGAAATGAAAACAATGAAAAGTGTTACTGAGTGGACTATCCTATCTAAATAAATAATATAAATGAAAACAGTGACAAGTGTTACTGAGTGGACTATCCTGGCTAAATAAAGAAATGAAATGAAAACAGTGACAAGTGTTACTGAGTGGACTATCCTGGCTGAATAAAGAAATGAAAACAGTGACATGTGTTACTGAGTGGACTATCCTGGCTAATTAAAGAAATGAAATGAAAATAGTGACAAGTGTTACTGAGTGGACTATCCTGGCTAAATAAATAAATGAAAACAGTGACACGTGTTACTGAGTGGACTGTCCTGGCTAAATAAAGAAATGAAATGAAAACAGTGACAAGTGTTACTGAGTGGACTATCCTGGCTAAATAAAGAAATGAAAACAGTGACAAGTGTTACAGAGTGGACTCTCCTGGCTAAATAAAGGAATGAGATGAAAACAGTGACAAGTGTTACTGAGTGGACTATCCTGGCTAAATAAAGAAATGAAATGAAAATAGTAACAAGTGTTACTGAATGGACAATACTGGCTAAATAAAGAAATTAAATGAAAACAGTGACAAGTGTTACTGAGTGGACTATCCTGGCTAAATAAAGAAATGAAATGAAAACAGTTGCAAGTGTTACTGAGTGGACTATCCTGGCTAAATAAAGAAATGAAATGAAAACAGTGACAAGTGTTACTGAGTGGACTATCCTGGCTAAATAAAGAAATGAAAACAGTGACAAGTGTTACTGAGTGGACTATCCTGGCTAAATAAAGAAATGAAAATGAAAACAGTGACAAGTATTACTGAGTGGACTATCCTGGCTAAATAAAGAAATGAAAATGAAAACAGTGACAAGTATTACTGAGTGGACTATCCTGGCTAAATAAAGAAATGAAATGAAAACAATGAAAAGTGTTACTGAGTGGACTATCCTATCTAAATAAATAATATAAATGAAAACAGTGACAAGTGTTACTGAGTGGACTATCCTGGCTAAATAAAGAAATGAAAACAGTGACACGTGTTACAGAGTGGACTGTCCTGGCTAAATAAAGAATATAAATGAAAACAGTGACAAGTGTTACTGAGTGGACTATCCTGGCTAAATAAAGAAATGAAATGAAAACAGTGACAAGTGTTACTGAGTGGACTATCCTGGCTAAATAAAGAAATGAAAACAGTGACACGTGTTACTGAGTGGACTATCCTGGCTAAATAAAGAAATGAAATGAAAACAGTGACAAGTGTTACTGAGTGGGCTATCCTGGCTAAATAAAGAAATGAAATGAAAACAATGAAAAGTGTTACTGAGTGGACTATCCTATCTAAATAAATAATATAAATGAAAACAGTGACAAGTGTTACTGAGTGGACTATCCTGGCTAAATAAAGAAATGAAAACAGTGACACGTGTTACAGAGTGGACTGTCCTGGCTAAATAAAGAATATAAATGAAAACAGTGACAAGTGTTACTGAGTGGACTATCCTGGCTAAATAAAGAAATGAAATGAAAACAGTGACAAGTGTTACTGAGTGGACTATCCTGGCTAAATAAAGAAATGAAATGAAAACAGTGACAAGTGTTACTGAGTGGGCTATCCTGGCTAAATAAAGAAATGAAAACAGTGACACGTGTTACTGAGTGGACTGTCCTGGCTAAATAAAGAATATAACTGAAAACAGTGACAAGTGTTACTGAGTGGACTATCCTGGCTAAATAAAGAAATGAAAACAGTGACAAGTGTTACTGAGTGGACTATCCTGGCTAAATAAAGAAATGAAAATGAAAACAGTTACAAGTATTACTGAGTGGACTATCCTGGCTAAATAAAGAAATGAAAATGAAAACAGTGACAAGTATTACTGAGTGGACTATCCTGGCTAAATAAAGAAATGAAATGAAAACAATGAAAAGTGTTACTGAGTGGACTATCCTATCTAAATAAATAATATAAATGAAAACAGTGACAAGTGTTACTGAGTGGACTATCCTGGCTAAATAAAGAAATGAAATGAAAACAGTGACATGTGTTACTGAGTGGACTATCCTGGCTAATTAAAGAAATGAAATGAAAATAGTGACAAGTGTTACTGAGTGGACTATCCTGGCTAAATAAAGAAATGAAAACAGTGACACGTGTTACTGAGTGGACTGTCCTGGCTAAATAAAGAAATGAAATGAAAACAGTGACAAGTGTTACTGAGTGGACTATCCTGGCTAAATAAAGAAATGAAAACAGTGACAAGTGTTACAGAGTGGACTCTCCTGGCTAAATAAAGGAATGAGATGAAAACAGTGACAAGTGTTACTGAGTGGACTATCCTGGCTAAATAAAGAAATGAAATGAAAATAGTAACAAGTGTTACTGAATGGACAATACTGGCTAAATAAAGAAATTAAATGAAAACAGTGACAAGTGTTACTGAGTGGACTATCCTGGCTAAATAAAGAAATGAAATGAAAACAGTTGCAAGTGTTACTGAGTGGACTATCCTGGCTAAATAAAGAAATGAAATGAAAACAGTGACAAGTGTTACTGAGTGGACTATCCTGGCTAAATAAAGAAATGAAAACAGTGACAAGTGTTACTGAGTGGACTATCCTGGCTAAATAAAGAAATGAAAATGAAAACAGTGACAAGTATTACTGAGTGGACTATCCTGGCTAAATAAAGAAATGAAAATGAAAACAGTGACAAGTATTACTGAGTGGACTATCCTGGCTAAATAAAGAAATGAAATGAAAACAATGAAAAGTGTTACTGAGTGGACTATCCTATCTAAATAAATAATATAAATGAAAACAGTGACAAGTGTTACTGAGTGGACTATCCTGGCTAAATAAAGAAATGAAAACAGTGACACGTGTTACAGAGTGGACTGTCCTGGCTAAATAAAGAATATAAATGAAAACAGTGACAAGTGTTACTGAGTGGACTATCCTGGCTAAATAAAGAAATGAAAACAGTGACACGTGTTACAGAGTGGACTGTCCTGGCTAAATAAAGAATATAAATGAAAACAGTGACAAGTGTTACTGAGTGGACTATCCTGGCTAAATAAAGAAATGAAATGAAAACAGTGACAAGTGTTACTGAGTGGACTATCCTGGCTAAATAAAGAAATGAAAACAGTGACACGTGTTACTGAGTGGACTATCCTGGCTAAATAAAGAAATGAAATGAAAACAGTGACAAGTGTTACTGAGTGGGCTATCCTGGCTAAATAAAGAAATGAAATGAAAACAATGAAAAGTGTTACTGAGTGGACTATCCTATCTAAATAAATAATATAAATGAAAACAGTGACAAGTGTTACTGAGTGGACTATCCTGGCTAAATAAAGAAATGAAAACAGTGACACGTGTTACAGAGTGGACTGTCCTGGCTAAATAAAGAATATAAATGAAAACAGTGACAAGTGTTACTGAGTGGACTATCCTGGCTAAATAAAGAAATGAAATGAAAACAGTGACAAGTGTTACTGAGTGGACTATCCTGGCTAAATAAAGAAATGAAATGAAAACAGTGACAAGTGTTACTGAGTGGGCTATCCTGGCTAAATAAAGAAATGAAAACAGTGACACGTGTTACTGAGTGGACTGTCCTGGCTAAATAAAGAATATAAATGAAAACAGTGACAAGTGTTACTGAGTGGACTATCCTGGCTAAATAAAGAAATGAAAACAGTGACAAGTGTTACTGAGTGGACTATCCTGGCTAAATAAAGAAATGAAAATGAAAACAGTTACAAGTATTACTGAGTGGACTATCCTGGCTAAATAAAGAAATGAAAATGAAAACAGTGACAAGTATTACTGAGTGGACTATCCTGGCTAAATAAAGAAATGAAATGAAAACAATGAAAAGTGTTACTGAGTGGACTATCCTATCTAAATAAATAATATAAATGAAAACAGTGACAAGTGTTACTGAGTGGACTATCCTGGCTAAATAAAGAAATGAAATGAAAACAGTGACAAGTGTTACTGAGTGGACTATCCTGGCTGAATAAAGAAATGAAAACAGTGACATGTGTTACTGAGTGGACTATCCTGGCTAATTAAAGAAATGAAATGAAAATAGTGACAAGTGTTACTGAGTGGACTATCCTGGCTAAATAAAGAAATGAAATGAAAACAGTGACAAGTGTTACTGAGTGGACTATCCTGGCTAAATAAAGAAATGAAAACAGTGACAAGTGTTACTGAGTGGACTATCCTGGCTAAATAAAGAAATGAAAATGAAAACAGTGACAAGTATTACTGAGTGGACTATCCTGGCTAAATAAAGAAATGAAAATGAAAACAGTGACAAGTATTACTGAGTGGACTATCCTGGCTAAATAAAGAAATGAAATGAAAACAATGAAAAGTGTTACTGAGTGGACTATCCTATCTAAATAAATAATATAAATGAAAACAGTGACAAGTGTTACTGAGTGGACTATCCTGGCTAAATAAAGAAATGAAAACAGTGACACGTGTTACAGAGTGGACTGTCCTGGCTAAATAAAGAATATAAATGAAAACAGTGACAAGTGTTACTGAGTGGACTATCCTGGCTAAATAAAGAAATGAAAACAGTGACACGTGTTACAGAGTGGACTGTCCTGGCTAAATAAAGAATATAAATGAAAACAGTGACAAGTGTTACTGAGTGGACTATCCTGGCTAAATAAAGAAATGAAATGAAAACAGTGACAAGTGTTACTGAGTGGACTATCCTGGCTAAATAAAGAAATGAAAACAGTGACACGTGTTACTGAGTGGACTATCCTGGCTAAATAAAGAAATGAAATGAAAACAGTGACAAGTGTTACTGAGTGGGCTATCCTGGCTAAATAAAGAAATGAAATGAAAACAATGAAAAGTGTTACTGAGTGGACTATCCTATCTAAATAAATAATATAAATGAAAACAGTGACAAGTGTTACTGAGTGGACTATCCTGGCTAAATAAAGAAATGAAAACAGTGACACGTGTTACAGAGTGGACTGTCCTGGCTAAATAAAGAATATAAATGAAAACAGTGACAAGTGTTACTGAGTGGACTATCCTGGCTAAATAAAGAAATGAAATGAAAACAGTGACAAGTGTTACTGAGTGGACTATCCTGGCTAAATAAAGAAATGAAATGAAAACAGTGACAAGTGTTACTGAGTGGGCTATCCTGGCTAAATAAAGAAATGAAAACAGTGACACGTGTTACTGAGTGGACTGTCCTGGCTAAATAAAGAATATAAATGAAAACAGTGACAAGTTTTACTGAGTGGACTATCCTGGCTAAATAAAGAAATGAAAACAGTGACAAGTGTTACTGAGTGGACTATCCTGGCTAAATAAAGAAATGAAAATGAAAACAGTTACAAGTATTACTGAGTGGACTATCCTGGCTAAATAAAGAAATGAAAATGAAAACAGTGACAAGTATTACTGAGTGGACTATCCTGGCTAAATAAAGAAATGAAATGAAAACAATGAAAATTGTTACTGAGTGGACTATCCTATCTAAATAAATAATATAAATGAAAACAGTGACAAGTGTTACTGAGTGGACTATCCTGGCTAAATAAAGAAATGAAATGAAAACAGTGACAAGTGTTACTGAGTGGACTATCCTGGCTGAATAAAGAAATGAAAACAGTGACATGTGTTACTGAGTGGACTATCCTGGCTAATTAAAGAAATGAAATGAAAATAGTGACAAGTGTTACTGAGTGGACTATCCTGGCTAAATAAAGAAATGAAAACAGTGACACGTGTTACTGAGTGGACTTTCCTGGCTAAATAAAGAAATGAAATGAAAACAGTGACAAGTGTTACTGAGTGGACTATCCTGGCTAAATAAAGAAATGAAAACAGTGACAAGTGTTACAGAGTGGACTCTCCTGGCTAAATAAAGGAATGAGATGAAAACAGTGACAAGTGTTACTGAGTGGACTATCCTGGCTAAATAAAGAAATGAAATGAAAATAGTAACAAGTGTTACTGAATGGACAATACTGGCTAAATAAAGAAATTAAATGAAAACAGTGACAAGTGTTACTGAGTGGACTATCCTGGCTAAATAAAGAAATGAAATGAAAACAGTTGCAAGTGTTACTGAGTGGACTATCCTGGCTAAATAAAGAAATGAAATGAAAACAGTGACAAGTGTTACTGAGTGGACTATCCTGGCTAAATAAAGAAATGAAAACAGTGACAAGTGTTACTGAGTGGACTATCCTGGCTAAATAAAGAAATGAAAATGAAAACAGTGACAAGTATTACTGAGTGGACTATCCTGGCTAAATAAAGAAATGAAAATGAAAACAGTGACAAGTATTACTGAGTGGACTATCCTGGCTAAATAAAGAAATGAAATGAAAACAATGAAAAGTGTTACTGAGTGGACTATCCTATCTAAATAAATAATATAAATGAAAACAGTGACAAGTGTTACTGAGTGGACTATCCTGGCTAAATAAATAAATGAAAACAGTGACACGTGTTACAGAGTGGACTGTCCTGGCTAAATAAAGAATATAAATGAAAACAGTGACAAGTGTTACTGAGTGGACTATCCTGGCTAAATAAAGAAATGAAATGAAAACAGTGACAAGTGTTACTGAGTGGACTATCCTGGCTAAATAAAGAAATGAAAACAGTGACACGTGTTACTGAGTGGACTATCCTGGCTAAATAAAGAAATGAAATGAAAACAGTGACAAGTGTTACTGAGTGGGCTATCCTGGCTAAATAAAGAAATGAAATGAAAACAATGAAAAGTGTTACTGAGTGGACTATCCTATCTAAATAAATAATATAAATGAAAACAGTGACAAGTGTTACTGAGTGGACTATCCTGGCTAAATAAAGAAATGAAATGAAAACAGTGACAAGTGTTACTGAGTGGACTATCCTGGCTAAATAAAGAAATGAAATGAAAACAGTGACAAGTGTTACTGAGTGGGCTATCCTGGCTAAATAAAGAAATGAAAACAGTGACACGTGTTACTGAGTGGACTGTCCTGGCTAAATAAAGAATATAACTGAAAACAGTGACAAGTGTTACTGAGTGGACTATCCTGGCTAAATAAAGAAATGAAAACAGTGACAAGTGTTACTGAGTGGACTATCCTGGCTAAATAAAGAAATGAAAATGAAAACAGTTACAAGTATTACTGAGTGGACTATCCTGGCTAAATAAAGAAATGAAAATGAAAACAGTGACAAGTGTTACTGAGTGGACTATCCTGGCTAAATAAAGAAATGAAAATGAAAACAGTTACAAGTATTACTGAGTGGACTATCCTGGCTAAATAAAGAAATGAAAATGAAAACAGTGACAAGTATTACTGAGTGGACTATCCTGGCTAAATAAAGAAATTAAATGAAAACAATGAAAAGTGTTACTGAGTGGACTATCCTATCTAAATAAATAATATAAATGAAAACAGTGACAAGTGTTACTGAGTGGACTATCCTGGCTAAATAAAGAAATGAAATGAAAACAGTGACAAGTGTTACTGAGTGGACTATCCTGGCTGAATAAAGAAATGAAAACAGTGACATGTGTTACTGAGTGGACTATCCTGGCTAATTAAAGAAATGAAATGAAAATAGTGACAAGTGTTACTGAGTGGACTATCCTGGCTAAATAAAGAAATGAAAACAGTGACAAGTGTTACAGAGTGGACTCTCCTGGCTAAATAAAGGAATGAGATGAAAACAGTGACAAGTGTTACTGAGTGGACTATCCTGGCTAAATAAAGAAATGAAATGAAAATAGTAACAAGTGTTACTGAATGGACAATACTGGCTAAATAAAGAAATTAAATGAAAACAGTGACAAGTGTTACTGAGTGGACTATCCTGGCTAAATAAAGAAATGAAATGAAAACAGTTGCAAGTGTTACTGAGTGGACTATCCTGGCTAAATAAAGAAATGAAATGAAAACAGTGACAAGTGTTACTGAGTGGACTATCCTGGCTAAATAAAGAAATGAAAACAGTGACAAGTGTTACTGAGTGGACTATCCTGGCTAAATAAAGAAATGAAAATGAAAACAGTGACAAGTATTACTGAGTGGACTATCCTGGCTAAATAAAGAAATGAAAATGAAAACAGTGACAAGTATTACTGAGTGGACTATCCTGGCTAAATAAAGAAATGAAATGAAAACAATGAAAAGTGTTACTGAGTGGACTATCCTATCTAAATAAATAATATAAATGAAAACAGTGACAAGTGTTACTGAGTGGACTATCCTGGCTAAATAAAGAAATGAAAACAGTGACACGTGTTACAGAGTGGACTGTCCTGGCTAAATAAAGAATATAAATGAAAACAGTGACAAGTGTTACTGAGTGGACTATCCTGGCTAAATAAAGAAATGAAATGAAAACAGTGACAAGTGTTACTGAGTGGACTATCCTGGCTAAATAAAGAAATGAAAACAGTGACACGTGTTACTGAGTGGACTATCCTGGCTAAATAAAGAAATGAAATGAAAACAGTGACAAGTGTTACTGAGTGGGCTATCCTGGCTAAATAAAGAAATGAAATGAAAACAGTGACAAGTGTTACTGAGTGGACTATCCTGGCTAAATAAAGAAATGAAATGAAAACAGTGACAAGTGTTACTGAGTGGGCTATCCTGGCTAAATAAAGAAATGAAAACAGTGACACGTGTTACTGAGTGGACTGTCCTGGCTAAATAAAGAATATAAATGAAAACAGTGACAAGTGTTACTGAGTGGACTATCCTGGCTAAATAAAGAAATGAAAACAGTGACAAGTGTTACTGAGTGGACTATCCTGGCTAAATAAAGAAATGAAAATGAAAACAGTTACAAGTATTACTGAGTGGACTATCCTGGCTAAATAAAGAAATGAAAATGAAAACAGTGACAAGTATTACTGAGTGGACTATCCTGGCTAAATAAAGAAATGAAATGAAAACAATGAAAAGTGTTACTGAGTGGACTATCCTATCTAAATAAATAATATAAATGAAAACAGTGACAAGTGTTACTGAGTGGACTATCCTGGCTAAATAAAGAAATGAAAACAGTGACACGTGTTACAGAGTGGACTGTCCTGGCTAAATAAAGAATATAAATGAAAAAAGTGACAAGTGTTACTGAGTGGACTATCCTGGCTAAAAAATGAAATGAAATGAAAACAGTGACAAGTGTTACTGAGTGGACTATCCTGGCTAAATAAAGAAATGAAATGAAAACAGTGACAAGTGTTACTGAGTGGACTATCCTGGCTAAATAAAGAAATGAAAACAGTGACACGTGTTACTGAGTGGACTGTCCTGGCTAAATAAAGAATATAAATGAAAACAGTGACAAGTGTTACTTAGTGGACTATCCTGGCTAAATAAAGAAATGAAATGAAAACAGTAACAAGTGTTACTGAGTGGACTATCCTGGCTGAATAAAGAAATGAAAACAGTGACAAGTGTTACTGAGTGGACTATCCTGGCTAAATAAAGAAATGAAATGAAAACAGTGACAAGTGTTACTGAGTGGACTATCCTGGCTGAATAAAGAAATGAAAACAGTGACAAGTGTTACTGAGTGGACTATCCTGGCTAAATAAAGAAATGAAATGAAAACATTTGCAAGTGTTACTGAGTGGACTATCCTGGCTAAATAAAGAATATAAATGAAAACAGTGACAAGTGTTACTGAGTGGACTATCCTGGCTGAATAAAGAAATGAAAACAGTGACATGTGTTACTGAGTGGACTATCCTGGCTAATTAAAGAAATGAAATGAAAATAGTGACAAGTGTTACTGAGTGGACTATCCTGGCTGAATAAAGAAATGAAAACAGTGACATGTGTTACTGAGTGGACTATCCTGGCTAAATAAAGAAATGAAATGAAAATAGTAACAAGTGTTACTGAATGAACAATACTGGCTAAATAAATAAATTAAATGAAAACAGTGACAAGTGTTACTGAGTGGACTATCCTTGCTAAATAAAGAAATGAAATAAAAATAGTAACAAGTGTTACTGAGTGGACTATCCTGGCTAAATAAAGAAATGAAATGAAAACAGTGACAAGTGTTACTGAGTGGACTATCCTGGCTAATTAAAGAAATGAAATGAAAACAGTGACAACTGTTACTGAGTGGAATATCCTGGCTAAATAAAGAAATGAAAATGAAAACAGTGGCAAGTGTTACTGAGTGGACTATCCTGCCTAAAAAATGAAATGAAAATGAAAACAATGAAAAGTGTTACTGAGTGGACTATCCTAGCTAAATAAAAAAATGAAAATGAAAACAGTGACAAGTGTTACTGAGTGGACTATCCTGGCTAAATAAATAAATGAAATGAAAACAGTTGCAAGTGTTACTGAGTGGACTATCCTGGCTAAATAAAGAATATAAATGAAAACAGTGACAAGTGTTACTGAGTGGACTATCCTGGCTAAATAAAGAAATGAAAACAGTGAGACTTGTTACAGAGTGGACTGTCCTGGCTAAATAAAGAATATAAATGAAAACAGTGACAAGTGTTACTGAGTGGACTATCCTGGCTAAATAAAGAAATGAAATGAAAACAGTGACAAGTGTTACTGAGTGGACTATCCTGGCTAAATAAAGAAATGAAAACAGTGACACGTGTTACTGAGTGGACTATCCTGGCTAAATAAAGAAATGAAATGAAAACAGTGACAAGTGTTACTGAGTGGGCTATCCTGGCTAAATAAAGAAATGAAATGAAAACAGTGACAAGTGTTACTGAGTGGACTATCCTGGCTAAATAAAGAAATGAAATGAAAACAGTGACAAGTGTTACTGAGTGGGCTATCCTGGCTAAATAAAGAAATGAAAACAGTGACACGTGTTACTGAGTGGACTGTCCTGGCTAAATAAAGAATATAAATGAAAACAGTGACAAGTGTTACTGAGTGGACTATCCTGGCTAAATAAAGAAATGAAAACAGTGACAAGTGTTACTGAGTGGACTATCCTGGCTAAATAAAGAAATGAAAATGAAAACAGTTACAAGTATTACTGAGTGGACTATCCTGGCTAAATAAAGAAATGAAAATGAAAACAGTGACAAGTATTACTGAGTGGACTATCCTGGCTAAATAAAGAAATGAAATGAAAACAATGAAAAGTGTTACTGAGTGGACTATCCTATCTAAATAAATAATATAAATGAAAACAGTGACAAGTGTTACTGAGTGGACTATCCTGGCTAAATAAAGAAATGAAATGAAAACAGTGACAAGTGTTACTGAGTGGACTATCCTGGCTGAATAAAGAAATGAAAACAGTGACATGTGTTACTGAGTGGACTATCCTGGCTAATTAAAGAAATGAAATGAAAATAGTGACAAGTGTTACTGAGTGGACTATCCTGGCTAAATAAAGAAATGAAATGAAAACAGTGACAAGTGTTACTGAGTGGACTATCCTGGCTAAATAAAGAAATGAAAACAGTGACAAGTGTTACTGAGTGGACTATCCTGGCTAAATAAAGAAATGAAAATGAAAACAGTGACAAGTATTACTGAGTGGACTATCCTGGCTAAATAAAGAAATGAAAATGAAAACAGTGACAAGTATTACTGAGTGGACTATCCTGGCTAAATAAAGAAATGAAATGAAAACAATGAAAAGTGTTACTGAGTGGACTATCCTATCTAAATAAATAATATAAATGAAAACAGTGACAAGTGTTACTGAGTGGACTATCCTGGCTAAATAAAGAAATGAAAACAGTGACACGTGTTACAGAGTGGACTGTCCTGGCTAAATAAAGAATATAAATGAAAACAGTGACAAGTGTTACTGAGTGGACTATCCTGGCTAAATAAAGAAATGAAAACAGTGACACGTGTTACAGAGTGGACTGTCCTGGCTAAATAAAGAATATAAATGAAAACAGTGACAAGTGTTACTGAGTGGACTATCCTGGCTAAATAAAGAAATGAAATGAAAACAGTGACAAGTGTTACTGAGTGGACTATCCTGGCTAAATAAAGAAATGAAAACAGTGACACGTGTTACTGAGTGGACTATCCTGGCTAAATAAAGAAATGAAATGAAAACAGTGACAAGTGTTACTGAGTGGGCTATCCTGGCTAAATAAAGAAATGAAATGAAAACAATGAAAAGTGTTACTGAGTGGACTATCCTATCTAAATAAATAATATAAATGAAAACAGTGACAAGTGTTACTGAGTGGACTATCCTGGCTAAATAAAGAAATGAAAACAGTGACACGTGTTACAGAGTGGACTGTCCTGGCTAAATAAAGAATATAAATGAAAACAGTGACAAGTGTTACTGAGTGGACTATCCTGGCTAAATAAAGAAATGAAATGAAAACAGTGACAAGTGTTACTGAGTGGACTATCCTGGCTAAATAAAGAAATGAAATGAAAACAGTGACAAGTGTTACTGAGTGGGCTATCCTGGCTAAATAAAGAAATGAAAACAGTGACACGTGTTACTGAGTGGACTGTCCTGGCTAAATAAAGAATATAAATGAAAACAGTGACAAGTGTTACTGAGTGGACTATCCTGGCTAAATAAAGAAATGAAAACAGTGACAAGTGTTACTGAGTGGACTATCCTGGCTAAATAAAGAAATGAAAATGAAAACAGTTACAAGTATTACTGAGTGGACTATCCTGGCTAAATAAAGAAATGAAAATGAAAACAGTGACAAGTATTACTGAGTGGACTATCCTGGCTAAATAAAGAAATGAAATGAAAACAATGAAAAGTGTTACTGAGTGGACTATCCTATCTAAATAAATAATATAAATGAAAACAGTGACAAGTGTTACTGAGTGGACTATCCTGGCTAAATAAAGAAATGAAATGAAAACAGTGACAAGTGTTACTGAGTGGACTATCCTGGCTGAATAAAGAAATGAAAACAGTGACATGTGTTACTGAGTGGACTATCCTGGCTAATTAAAGAAATGAAATGAAAATAGTGACAAGTGTTACTGAGTGGACTATCCTGGCTAAATAAAGAAATGAAAACAGTGACACGTGTTACTGAGTGGACTTTCCTGGCTAAATAAAGAAATGAAATGAAAACAGTGACAAGTGTTACTGAGTGGACTATCCTGGCTAAATAAAGAAATGAAAACAGTGACAAGTGTTACAGAGTGGACTCTCCTGGCTAAATAAAGGAATGAGATGAAAACAGTGACAAGTGTTACTGAGTGGACTATCCTGGCTAAATAAAGAAATGAAATGAAAATAGTAACAAGTGTTACTGAATGGACAATACTGGCTAAATAAAGAAATTAAATGAAAACAGTGACAAGTGTTACTGAGTGGACTATCCTGGCTAAATAAAGAAATGAAATGAAAACAGTTGCAAGTGTTACTGAGTGGACTATCCTGGCTAAATAAAGAAATGAAATGAAAACAGTGACAAGTGTTACTGAGTGGACTATCCTGGCTAAATAAAGAAATGAAAACAGTGACAAGTGTTACTGAGTGGACTATCCTGGCTAAATAAAGAAATGAAAATGAAAACAGTGACAAGTATTACTGAGTGGACTATCCTGGCTAAATAAAGAAATGAAAATGAAAACAGTGACAAGTATTACTGAGTGGACTATCCTGGCTAAATAAAGAAATGAAATGAAAACAATGAAAAGTGTTACTGAGTGGACTATCCTATCTAAATAAATAATATAAATGAAAACAGTGACAAGTGTTACTGAGTGGACTATCCTGGCTAAATAAAGAAATGAAAACAGTGACACGTGTTACAGAGTGGACTGTCCTGGCTAAATAAAGAATATAAATGAAAACAGTGACAAGTGTTACTGAGTGGACTATCCTGGCTAAATAAAGAAATGAAATGAAAACAGTGACAAGTGTTACTGAGTGGACTATCCTGGCTAAATAAAGAAATGAAAACAGTGACACGTGTTACTGAGTGGACTATCCTGGCTAAATAAAGAAATGAAATGAAAACAGTGACAAGTGTTACTGAGTGGGCTATCCTGGCTAAATAAAGAAATGAAATGAAAACAATGAAAAGTGTTACTGAGTGGACTATCCTATCTAAATAAATAATATAAATGAAAACAGTGACAAGTGTTACTGAGTGGACTATCCTGGCTAAATAAAGAAATGAAAACAGTGACACGTGTTACAGAGTGGACTGTCCTGGCTAAATAAAGAATATAAATGAAAACAGTGACAAGTGTTACTGAGTGGACTATCCTGGCTAAATAAAGAAATGAAATGAAAACAGTGACAAGTGTTACTGAGTGGACTATCCTGGCTAAATAAAGAAATGAAATGAAAACAGTGACAAGTGTTACTGAGTGGGCTATCCTGGCTAAATAAAGAAATGAAAACAGTGACACGTGTTACTGAGTGGACTGTCCTGGCTAAATAAAGAATATAACTGAAAACAGTGACAAGTGTTACTGAGTGGACTATCCTGGCTAAATAAAGAAATGAAAACAGTGACAAGTGTTACTGAGTGGACTATCCTGGCTAAATAAAGAAATGAAAATGAAAACAGTTACAAGTATTACTGAGTGGACTATCCTGGCTAAATAAAGAAATGAAAATGAAAACAGTGACAAATATTACTGAGTGGACTATCCTGGCTAAATAAAGAAATTAAATGAAAACAATGAAAAGTGTTACTGAGTGGACTATCCTATCTAAATAAATAATATAAATGAAAACAGTGACAAGTGTTACTGAGTGGACTATCCTGGCTAAATAAAGAAATGAAATGAAAACAGTGACAAGTGTTACTGAGTGGACTATCCTGGCTGAATAAAGAAATGAAAACAGTGACATGTGTTACTGAGTGGACTATCCTGGCTAATTAAAGAAATGAAATGAAAATAGTGACAAGTGTTACTGAGTGGACTATCCTGGCTAAATAAAGAAATGAAAACAGTGAAACGTGTTACTGAGTGGACTGTCCTGGCTAAATAAAGAAATGAAATGAAAACAGTGACAAGTGTTACTGAGTGGACTATCCTGGCTAAATAAAGAAATGAAAACAGTGACAAGTGTTACAGAGTGGACTCTCCTGGCTAAATAAAGGAATGAGATGAAAACAGTGACAAGTGTTACTGAGTGGACTATCCTGGCTAAATAAAGAAATGAAATGAAAATAGTAACAAGTGTTACTGAATGGACAATACTGGCTAAATAAAGAAATTAAATGAAAACAGTGACAAGTGTTACTGAGTGGACTATCCTGGCTAAATAAAGAAATGAAATGAAAACAGTTGCAAGTGTTACTGAGTGGACTATCCTGGCTAAATAAAGAAATGAAATGAAAACAGTGACAAGTGTTACTGAGTGGACTATCCTGGCTAAATAAAGAAATGAAAACAGTGACAAGTGTTACTGAGTGGACTATCCTGGCTAAATAAAGAAATGAAAATGAAAACAGTGACAAGTATTACTGAGTGGACTATCCTGGCTAAATAAAGAAATGAAAATGAAAACAGTGACAAGTATTACTGAGTGGACTATCCTGGCTAAATAAAGAAATGAAATGAAAACAATGAAAAGTGTTACTGAGTGGACTATCCTATCTAAATAAATAATATAAATGAAAACAGTGACAAGTGTTACTGAGTGGACTATCCTGGCTAAATAAAGAAATGAAAACAGTGACACGTGTTACAGAGTGGACTGTCCTGGCTAAATAAAGAATATAAATGAAAACAGTGACAAGTGTTACTGAGTGGACTATCCTGGCTAAATAAAGAAATGAAATGAAAACAGTGACAAGTGTTACTGAGTGGACTATCCTGGCTAAATAAAGAAATGAAAACAGTGACACGTGTTACTGAGTGGACTATCCTGGCTAAATAAAGAAATGAAATGAAAACAGTGACAAGTGTTACTGAGTGGGCTATCCTGGCTAAATAAAGAAATGAAATGAAAACAGTGACAAGTGTTACTGAGTGGACTATCCTGGCTAAATAAAGAAATGAAATGAAAACAGTGACAAGTGTTACTGAGTGGGCTATCCTGGCTAAATAAAGAAATGAAAACAGTGACACGTGTTACTGAGTGGACTGTCCTGGCTAAATAAAGAATATAAATGAAAACAGTGACAAGTGTTACTGAGTGGACTATCCTGGCTAAATAAAGAAATGAAAACAGTGACAAGTGTTACTGAGTGGACTATCCTGGCTAAATAAAGAAATGAAAATGAAAACAGTTACAAGTATTACTGAGTGGACTATCCTGGCTAAATAAAGAAATGAAAATGAAAACAGTGACAAGTATTACTGAGTGGACTATCCTGGCTAAATAAAGAAATGAAATGAAAACAATGAAAAGTGTTACTGAGTGGACTATCCTATCTAAATAAATAATATAAATGAAAACAGTGACAAGTGTTACTGAGTGGACTATCCTGGCTAAATAAAGAAATGAAAACAGTGACACGTGTTACAGAGTGGACTGTCCTGGCTAAATAAAGAATATAAATGAAAACAGTGACAAGTGTTACTGAGTGGACTATCCTGGCTAAAAAATGAAATGAAATGAAAACAGTGACAAGTGTTACTGAGTGGACTATCCTGGCTAAATAAAGAAATGAAATGAAAACAGTGACAAGTGTTACTGAGTGGACTATCCTGGCTAAATAAAGAAATGAAAACAGTGACACGTGTTACTGAGTGGACTGTCCTGGCTAAATAAAGAATATAAATGAAAACAGTGACAAGTGTTACTTAGTGGACTATCCTGGCTAAATAAAGAAATGAAATGAAAACAGTAACAAGTGTTACTGAGTGGACTATCCTGGCTGAATAAAGAAATGAAAACAGTGACAAGTGTTACTGAGTGGACTATCCTGGCTAAATAAAGAAATGAAATGAAAACAGTGACAAGTGTTACTGAGTGGACTATCCTGGCTGAATAAAGAAATGAAAACAGTGACAAGTGTTACTGAGTGGACTATCCTGGCTAAATAAAGAAATGAAATGAAAACATTTGCAAGTGTTACTGAGTGGACTATCCTGGCTAAATAAAGAATATAAATGAAAACAGTGACAAGTGTTACTGAGTGGACTATCCTGGCTGAATAAAGAAATGAAAACAGTGACATGTGTTACTGAGTGGACTATCCTGGCTAAATAAAGAAATGAAATGAAAATAGTAACAAGTGTTACTGAATGAACAATACTGGCTAAATAAATAAATTAAATGAAAACAGTGACAAGTGTTACTGAGTGGACTATCCTTGCTAAATAAAGAAATGAAATAAAAATAGTAACAAGTGTTACTGAGTGGACTATCCTGGCTAAATAAAGAAATGAAATGAAAACAGTGACAAGTGTTACTGAGTGGACTATCCTGGCTAATTAAAGAAATGAAATGAAAACAGTGACAACTGTTACTGAGTGGAATATCCTGGCTAAATAAAGAAATGAAAATGAAAACAGTGGCAAGTGTTACTGAGTGGACTATCCTGCCTAAAAAATGAAATGAAAATGAAAACAATGAAAAGTGTTACTGAGTGGACTATCCTAGCTAAATAAAAAAATGAAAATGAAAACAGTGACAAGTGTTACTGAGTGGACTATCCTGGCTAAATAAATAAATGAAATGAAAACAGTTGCAAGTGTTACTGAGTGGACTATCCTGGCTAAATAAAGAATATAAATGAAAACAGTGACAAGTGTTACTGAGTGGACTATCCTGGCTAAATAAAGAAATGAAAACAGTGAGACTTGTTACAGAGTGGACTGTCCTGGCTAAATAAAGAATATAAATGAAAACAGTGACAATTGTTACTGAGTGGACTATCCTGGCTAAATAAAGAAATGAAATGAAAACAGTGACAAGTGTTACTGAGTGGACTATCCTGGCTAAATAAAGAAATGAAAACAGTGACACGTGTTACTGAGTGGACTATCCTGGCTAAATAAAGAAATGAAATGAAAACAGTGACAAGTGTTACTGA
The DNA here is from genome assembly GCF_964263955.1 of Coregonus lavaretus. Taxonomy (NCBI): domain Eukaryota; kingdom Metazoa; phylum Chordata; class Actinopteri; order Salmoniformes; family Salmonidae; genus Coregonus; species Coregonus lavaretus. Next base: position 44,690,563 of record NC_140013.1, read on the forward strand.
GTGGGCTATCCTGGCTAAATAAAGAAATGAAATGAAAACAGTGACACGTGTTACTGAGTGGACTATCCTGGCTAAATAAAGAAATGAAATGAAAACAGTGACAAGTGTTACTGAGTGGGCTATCCTGGCTAAATAAAGAAATGAAAACAGTGACACGTGTTACTGAGTGGACTGTCCTGGCTAAATAAAGAATATAAATGAAAACAGTGACAAGTGTTACTGAGTGGACTATCCTGGCTAAATAAAGAAATGAAAACAGTGACAAGTGTTACTGAGTGGACTATCCTGGCTAAATAAAGAAATGAAAATGAAAACAGTGGCAAGTGTTACTGAGTGGACTATCCTGCCTAAAAAATGAAATGAAAATGAAAACAATGAAAAGTGTTACTGAGTGGACTATCCTAGCTAAATAAAAAAATGAAAATGAAAACAGTGACAAGTGTTACTGAGTGGACTATCCTGGCTAAATAAATAAATGAAATGAAAACAGTTGCAAGTGTTACTGAGTGGACTATCCTGGCTAAATAAAGAATATAAATGAAAACAGTGACAAGTGTTACTGAGTGGACTATCCTGGCTAAATAAAGAAATGAAAACAGTGAGACTTGTTACAGAGTGGACTGTCCTGGCTAAATAAAGAATATAAATGAAAACAGTGACAAGTGTTACTGAGTGGACTATCCTGGCTAAATAAAGAAATGAAATGAAAACAGTGACAAGTGTTACTGAGTGGACTATCCTGGCTGAATAAAGAAATGAAAACAGTGACATGTGTTACTGAGTGGACTATCCTGGCTAATTAAAGAAATGAAATGAAAATAGTGACAAGTGTTACTGAGTGGACTATCCTGGCTAAATAAAGAAATGAAAACAGTGAAACGTGTTACTGAGTGGACTGTCCTGGCTAAATAAAGAAATGAAATGAAAACAGTGACAAGTGTTACTGAGTGGACTATCCTGGCTAAATAAAGAAATGAAAACAGTGACAAGTGTTACAGAGTGGACTCTCCTGGCTAAATAAAGGAATGAGATGAAAACAGTGACAAGTGTTACTGAGTGGACTATCCTGGCTAAATAAAGAAATGAAATGAAAATAGTAACAAGTGTTACTGAATGGACAATACTGGCTAAATAAAGAAATTAAATGAAAACAGTGACAAGTGTTACTGAGTGGACTATCCTGGCTAAATAAAGAAATGAAATGAAAACAGTTGCAAGTGTTACTGAGTGGACTATCCTGGCTAAATAAAGAAATGAAATGAAAACAGTGACAAGTGTTACTGAGTGGACTATCCTGGCTAAATAAAGAAATGAAAACAGTGACAAGTGTTACTGAGTGGACTATCCTGGCTAAATAAAGAAATGAAAATGAAAACAGTGACAAGTATTACTGAGTGGACTATCCTGGCTAAATAAAGAAATGAAAATGAAAACAGTGACAAGTATTACTGAGTGGACTATCCTGGCTAAATAAAGAAATGAAATGAAAACAATGAAAAGTGTTACTGAGTGGACTATCCTATCTAAATAAATAATATAAATGAAAACAGTGACAAGTGTTACTGAGTGGACTATCCTGGCTAAATAAAGAAATGAAAACAGTGACACGTGTTACAGAGTGGACTGTCCTGGCTAAATAAAGAATATAAATGAAAACAGTGACAAGTGTTACTGAGTGGACTATCCTGGCTAAATAAAGAAATGAAATGAAAACAGTGACAAGTGTTACTGAGTGGACTATCCTGGCTAAATAAAGAAATGAAAACAGTGACACGTGTTACTGAGTGGACTATCCTGGCTAAATAAAGAAATGAAATGAAAACAGTGACAAGTGTTACTGAGTGGGCTATCCTGGCTAAATAAAGAAATGAAATGAAAACAGTGACAAGTGTTACTGAGTGGACTATCCTGGCTAAATAAAGAAATGAAATGAAAACAGTGACAAGTGTTACTGAGTGGGCTATCCTGGCTAAATAAAGAAATGAAAACAGTGACACGTGTTACTGAGTGGACTGTCCTGGCTAAATAAAGAATATAAATGAAAACAGTGACAAGTGTTACTGAGTGGACTATCCTGGCTAAATAAAGAAATGAAAACAGTGACAAGTGTTACTGAGTGGACTATCCTGGCTAAATAAAGAAATGAAAATGAAAACAGTTACAAGTATTACTGAGTGGACTATCCTGGCTAAATAAAGAAATGAAAATGAAAACAGTGACAAGTATTACTGAGTGGACTATCCTGGCTAAATAAAGAAATGAAATGAAAACAATGAAAAGTGTTACTGAGTGGACTATCCTATCTAAATAAATAATATAAATGAAAACAGTGACAAGTGTTACTGAGTGGACTATCCTGGCTAAATAAAGAAATGAAAACAGTGACACGTGTTACAGAGTGGACTGTCCTGGCTAAATAAAGAATATAAATGAAAACAGTGACAAGTGTTACTGAGTGGACTATCCTGGCTAAAAAATGAAATGAAATGAAAACAGTGACAAGTGTTACTGAGTGGACTATCCTGGCTAAATAAAGAAATGAAATGAAAACAGTGACAAGTGTTACTGAGTGGACTATCCTGGCTAAATAAAGAAATGAAAACAGTGACACGTGTTACTGAGTGGACTGTCCTGGCTAAATAAAGAATATAAATGAAAACAGTGACAAGTGTTACTTAGTGGACTATCCTGGCTAAATAAAGAAATGAAATGAAAACAGTAACAAGTGTTACTGAGTGGACTATCCTGGCTGAATAAAGAAATGAAAACAGTGACAAGTGTTACTGAGTGGACTATCCTGGCTAAATAAAGAAATGAAATGAAAACAGTGACAAGTGTTACTGAGTGGACTATCCTGGCTGAATAAAGAAATGAAAACAGTGACAAGTGTTACTGAGTGGACTATCCTGGCTAAATAAAGAAATGAAATGAAAACATTTGCAAGTGTTACTGAGTGGACTATCCTGGCTAAATAAAGAATATAAATGAAAACAGTGACAAGTGTTACTGAGTGGACTATCCTGGCTGAATAAAGAAATGAAAACAGTGACATGTGTTACTGAGTGGACTATCCTGGCTAAATAAAGAAATGAAATGAAAATAGTAACAAGTGTTACTGAATGAACAATACTGGCTAAATAAATAAATTAAATGAAAACAGTGACAAGTGTTACTGAGTGGACTATCCTTGCTAAATAAAGAAATGAAATAAAAATAGTAACAAGTGTTACTGAGTGGACTCTCCTGGCTAAATAAAGAAATGAAATGAAAACAGTGACAAGTGTTACTGAGTGGACTATCCTGGCTAATTAAAGAAATGAAATGAAAACAGTGACAACTGTTACTGAGTGGAATATCCTGGCTAAATAAAGAAATGAAAATGAAAACAGTGGCAAGTGTTACTGAGTGGACTATCCTGCCTAAAAAATGAAATGAAAATGAAAACAATGAAAAGTGTTACTGAGTGGACTATCCTAGCTAAATAAAAAAATGAAAATGAAAACAGTGACAAGTGTTACTGAGTGGACTATCCTGGCTAAATAAATAAATGAAATGAAAACAGTTGCAAGTGTTACTGAGTGGACTATCCTGGCTAAATAAAGAATATAAATGAAAACAGTGACAAGTGTTACTGAGTGGACTATCCTGGCTAAATAAAGAAATGAAAACAGTGAGACTTGTTACAGAGTGGACTGTCCTGGCTAAATAAAGAATATAAATGAAAACAGTGACAATTGTTACTGAGTGGACTATCCTGGCTAAATAAAGAAATGAAATGAAAACAGTGACAAGTGTTACTGAGTGGACTATCCTGGCTAAATAAAGAAATGAAAACAGTGACACGTGTTACTGAGTGGACTATCCTGGCTAAATAAAGAAATGAAATGAAAACAGTGACAAGTGTTACTGAGTGGGCTATCCTGGCTAAATAAAGAAATGAAATGAAAACAGTGACAAGTGTTACTGAGTGGACTATCCTGGCTAAATAAAGAAATGAAATGAAAACAGTGACAAGTGTTACTGAGTGGGCTATCCTGGCTAAATAAAGAAATGAAAACAGTGACACGTGTTACTGAGTGGACTGTCCTGGCTAAATAAAGAATATAAATGAAAACAGTGACAAGTGTTACTGAGTGGACTATCCTGGCTAAATAAAGAAATGAAAACAGTGACAAGTGTTACTGAGTGGACTATCCTGGCTAAATAAAGAAATGAAAATGAAAACAGTGGCAAGTGTTACTGAGTGGACTATCCTGCCTAAAAAATGAAATGAAAATGAAAACAATGAAAAGTGTTACTGAGTGGACTATCCTAGCTAAATAAAAAAATGAAAATGAAAACAGTGACAAGTGTTACTGAGTGGACTATCCTGGCTAAATAAATAAATGAAATGAAAACAGTTGCAAGTGTTACTGAGTGGACTATCCTGGCTAAATAAAGAATATAAATGAAAACAGTGACAAGTGTTACTGAGTGGACTATCCTGGCTAAATAAAGAAATGAAAACAGTGAGACTTGTTACAGAGTGGACTGTCCTGGCTAAATAAAGAATATAAATGAAAACAGTGACAAGTGTTACTGAGTGGACTATCCTGGCTAAATAAAGAAATGAAATGAAAACAGTGACAAGTGTTACTGAGTGGACTATCCTGGCTAAATAAAGAAATGAAAACAGTGACACGTGTTACTGAGTGGACTATCCTGGCTAAATAAAGAAATGAAATGAAAACAGTGACAAGTGTTACTGAGTGGGCTATCCTGGCTAAATAAAGAAATGAAATGAAAACAGTGACAAGTGTTACTGAGTGGACTATCCTGGCTAAATAAAGAAATGAAATGAAAACAGTGACAAGTGTTACTGAGTGGGCTATCCTGGCTAAATAAAGAAATGAAAACAGTGACACGTGTTACTGAGTGGACTGTCCTGGCTAAATAAAGAATATAAATGAAAACAGTGACAAGTGTTACTGAGTGGACTATCCTGGCTAAATAAAGAAATTAAAACAGTGACAAGTGTTACTGAGTGGACTATCCTGGCTAAATAAAGAAATGAAAATGAAAACAGTTACAAGTATTACTGAGTGGACTATCCTGGCTAAATAAAGAAATGAAAATGAAAACAGTGACAAGTATTACTGAGTGGACTATCCTGGCTAAATAAAGAAATGAAATGAAAACAATGAAAAGTGTTACTGAGTGGACTATCCTATCTAAATAAATAATATAAATGAAAACAGTGACAAGTGTTACTGAGTGGACTATCCTGGCTAATTAAAGAAATGAAAACAGTGACACGTGTTACAGAGTGGACTGTCCTGGCTAAATAAAGAATATAAATGAAAACAGTGACAAGTGTTACTGAGTGGACTATCCTGGCTAAAAAAAGAAATGAAATGAAAACAGTGACAAGTGTTACTGAGTGGACTATCCTGGCTAAATAAAGAAATGAAATGAAAACAGTGACAAGTGTTACTGAGTGGACTATCCTGGCTAAATAAAGAAATGAAAACAGTGACACGTGTTACTGAGTGGACTGTCCTGGCTAAATAAAGAATATAAATGAAAACAGTGACAAGTGTTACTTAGTGGACTCTCCTGGCTAAATAAAGAAATGAAATGAAAACAGTGACAAGTGTTACTGAGTGGACTATCCTGGCTGAATAAAGAAATGAAAACAGTGACAAGTGTTACTGAGTGGACTATCCTGGCTAAATAAAGAAATGAAATGAAAACAGTTGCAAGTGTTACTGAGTGGACTATCCTGGCTAAATAAAGAATATAAATGAAAACAGTGACAAGTGTTACTGAGTGGACTATCCTGGCTGAATAAAGAAATGAAATGAAAACAGTGACAAGTGTTACTGAGTGGACTATCCTGGCTAAATAAAGAAATGAAATGAAAACAGTGACAAGTGTTACTGAGTGGACTATCCTGGCTAAATAAAGAAATGAAAACAGTGACACGTGTTACTGAGTGGACTGTCCTGGCTAAATAAAGAATATAAATGAAAACAGTGACAAGTGTTACTTAGTGGACTCTCCTGGCTAAATAAAGAAATGAAATGAAAACAGTGACAAGTGTTACTGAGTGGACTATCCTGGCTGAATAAAGAAATGAAAACAGTGACAAGTGTTACTGAGTGGACTATCCTGGCTAAATAAAGAAATGAAATGAAAATAGTAACAAGTGTTACTGAATGAACAATACTGGCTAAATAAATAAATTAAATGAAAACAGTGACAAGTGTTACTGAGTGGACTATCCTGGCTAAATAAAGAAATGAAATAAAAATAGTGACAAGTGTTACTGAGTGGACTATCCTGGCTAAATAAAGAAATGAAATGAAAACAGTGACAAGTGTTACTGAGTGGACTATCCTGGCTAATTAAAGAAATGAAATGAAAACAGTGACAACTGTTACTGAGTGGAATATCCTGGCTAAATAAAGAAATGAAAATGAAAACAGTGGCAAGTGTTACTGAGTGGACTATCCTGCCTAAAAAATGAAATGAAAATGAAAACAATGAAAAGTGTTACTGAGTGGACTATCCTAGCTAAATAAAAAAATGAAAATGAAAACAGTGACAAGTGTTACTGAGTGGACTATCCTGGCTAAATAAATAAATGAAATGAAAACAGTTGCAAGTGTTACTGAGTGGACTATCCTGGCTAAATAAAGAATATAAATGAAAACAGTGACAAGTGTTACTGAGTGGACTATCCTGGCTAAATAAAGAAATGAAAACAGTGAGACTTGTTACAGAGTGGACTGTCCTGGCTAAATAAAGAATATAAATGAAAACAGTGACAAGTGTTACTGAGTGGACTATCCTGGCTAAATAAAGAAATGAAATGAAAACAGTGACAAGTGTTACTGAGTGGACTATCCTGGCTAAATAAAGAAATGAAAACAGTGACACGTGTTACTGAGTGGACTATCCTGGCTAAATATAGAAATGAAATGAAAACAGTGACAAGTGTTACTGAGTGGGCTATCCTGGCTAAATAAAGAAATGAAATGAAAACAGTGACAAGTGTTACTGAGTGGACTATCCTGGCTAAATAAAGAAATGAAATGAAAACAGTGACAAGTGTTACTGAGTGGGCTATCCTGGCTAAATAAAGAAATGAAAACAGTGACACGTGTTACTGAGTGGACTGTCCTGGCTAAATAAAGAATATAAATGAAAACAGTGACAAGTGTTACTGAGTGGACTATCCTGGCTAAATAAAGAAATGAAAACAGTGACAAGTGTTACTGAGTGGACTATCCTGGCTAAATAAAGAAATGAAAATGAAAACAGTTACAAGTATTACTGAGTGGACTATCCTGGCTAAATAAAGAAATGAAAATGAAAACAGTGACAAGTATTACTGAGTGGACTATCCTGGCTAAATAAAGAAATGAAATGAAAACAATGAAAAGTGTTACTGAGTGGACTATCCTATCTAAATAAATAATATAAATGAAAACAGTGACAAGTGTTACTGAGTGGACTATCCTGGCTAAATAAAGAAATGAAAACAGTGACACGTGTTACAGAGTGGACTGTCCTGGCTAAATAAAGAATATAAATGAAAACAGTGACAAGTGTTACTGAGTGGACTATCCTGGCTAAAAAAAGAAATGAAATGAAAACAGTGACAAGTGTTACTGAGTGGACTATCCTGGCTAAATAAAGAAATGAAATGAAAACAGTGACAAGTGTTACTGAGTGGACTATCCTGGCTAAATAAAGAAATGAAAACAGTGACACGTGTTACTGAGTGGACTGTCCTGGCTAAATAAAGAATATAAATGAAAACAGTGACAAGTGTTACTTAGTGGACTCTCCTGGCTAAATAAAGAAATGAAATGAAAACAGTGACAAGTGTTACTGAGTGGACTATCCTGGCTGAATAAAGAAATGAAAACAGTGACAAGTGTTACTGAGTGGACTATCCTGGCTTAATAAAGAAATGAAATGAAAACAGTTGCAAGTGTTACTGAGTGGACTATCCTGGCTAAATAAAGAATATAAATGAAAACAGTGACAAGTGTTACTGAGTGGACTATCCTGGCTGAATAAAGAAATGAAATGAAAACAATGAAAAGTGTTACTGAGTGGACTATCCTATCTAAATAAATAATATAAATGAAAACAGTGACAAGTGTTACTGAGTGGACTATCCTGGCTAAATAAAGAAATGAAAACAGTGACACGTGTTACAGAGTGGACTGTCCTGGCTAAATAAAGAATATAAATGAAAACAGTGACAAGTGTTACTGAGTGGACTATCCTGGCTAAAAAAAGAAATGAAATGAAAACAGTGACAAGTGTTACTGAGTGGACTATCCTGGCTAAATAAAGAAATGAAATGAAAACAGTGACAAGTGTTACTGAGTGGACTATCCTGGCTAAATAAAGAAATGAAAACAGTGACACGTGTTACTGAGTGGACTGTCCTGGCTAAATAAAGAATATAAATGAAAACAGTGACAAGTGTTACTTAGTGGACTCTCCTGGCTAAATAAAGAAATGAAATGAAAACAGTGACAAGTGTTACTGAGTGGACTATCCTGGCTGAATAAAGAAATGAAAACAGTGACAAGTGTTACTGAGTGGACTATCCTGGCTAAATAAAGAAATGAAATGAAAACAGTTGCAAGTGTTACTGAGTGGACTATCCTGGCTAAATAAAGAATATAAATGAAAACAGTGACAAGTGTTACTGAGTGGACTATCCTGGCTGAATAAAGAAATGAAATGAAAACAGTGACAAGTGTTACTGAGTGGACTATCCTGGCTAAATAAAGAAATGAAATGAAAACAGTGACAAGTGTTACTGAGTGGACTATCCTGGCTAAATAAAGAAATGAAAACAGTGACACGTGTTACTGAGTGGACTGTCCTGGCTAAATAAAGAATATAAATGAAAACAGTGACAAGTGTTACTTAGTGGACTCTCCTGGCTAAATAAAGAAATGAAATGAAAACAGTGACAAGTGTTACTGAGTGGACTATCCTGGCTGAATAAAGAAATGAAAACAGTGACAAGTGTTACTGAGTGGACTATCCTGGCTAAATAAAGAAATGAAATGAAAACGGTGACAAGTGTTACTGTGTGGACTATCCTGGCTGAATAAAGAAATGAAAACAGTGACAAGTGTTACTGAGTGGACTATCCTGGCTAAATAAAGAAATGAAATGAAAACAGTTGCAAGTGTTACTGAGTGGACTATCCTGGCTAAATAAAGAATATAAATGAAAACAGTGACAAGTGTTACTGAGTGGACTATCCTGGCTGAATAAAGAAATGAAAACAGTGACATGTGTTACTGAGTGGACTATCCTGGCTAATTAAAGAAATGAAATGAAAATAGTGACAAGTGTTACTGAGTGGACTATCCTGGCTAAATAAAGAAATGAAAACAGTGACACGTGTTACTGAGTGGACTCTCCTGGCTAAATAAAGGAATGATATGAAAACAGTGACAAGTGTTACTGAGTGGACTATCCTGGCTAAATAAAGAAATGAAATGAAAATAGTAACAAGTGTTACTGAATGGACAATACTGGCTAAATAAAGAAATTAAATGAAAACAGTGAAAAGTGTTACTGAGTGGACTATCCTGGCTAAATAAAGAAATGAAATGAAAACAATGAAAAGTGTTACTGAGTGGACTATCCTGGCTGAATAAAGAAATGAAAACAGTGACATGTGTTACTGAGTGGACTATTCTGGCTAAATAAAGCAATGAAATGAAAACAGTGACAAGTGTTACTGAGTGGACTATCCTGGCTAAATAAATAATATAAATGAAAACAGTTACAAGTGTTACTGAGTGGACTATCCTGGCTGAATATAGAAATGAAAACAGTGACACGTGTTACTGAGTGGACTATCCTGGCTAAATAAAGAAATGAAATGAAAACAGTGACAAGTGTTACTGAGTGGACTATCCTGGCTAAATAAAGAAATGAAATGAAAACAATGAAAAGTGTTTGTCACGGTTTCGGCCGAGGTGGCCCCTCCTCCTTGTTCGGGCAGGCTTCGGCGGTCGTCGTCTCCGGAGTACTAGCTGCCACCGTTCGATGTTTCATGTTTGATTGGTTTTGTCTGTTTGTCACACCTGTTTAGTGTTTAGTCTCATTAGGCACCCTATTTAGTTCCTTGTGTTAGTTTAGGTGTTGTTTGTAATTGTTTTACTGTCGTGTGGTAGTTTTGGTCCGCTGTATTTTGTTCTCTCTTTATTTCGTGTTGTATTAGAGAGTCCTGCACTTTGTGCACACTTACTTTGTTCAGTTTAGTGTGCGTTTATTTCGCCTGTGGCCTGTGGCCGTTGTTGGCGTGTTTCTACGGACTTCACTAAAGACCTTTGGATTTATATCTCTGTGTCCTGCGTGTGATTCCACATCCCACTACACTCCACTCTTGACAGTGTTACTGAGTGGACTATCCTATCTAAATAAATAATATAAATGAAAACAGTGACAAGTGTTACTGAGTGGACTATCCTGGCTAAATAAAGAAATGAAATGAAAACAGTGACAAGTGTTACTGAGTGGACTATCCTGGCTAAATAAAGAAATGAAAACAGTGACACGTGTTACTGAGTGGACTGTCCTGGCTAAATAAAGAATATAAATGAAAACAGTGACAAGTGTTACTGAGTGGACTATCCTGGCTAAATAAAGAAATGAAATGAAAACAGTGACAAGTGTTACTGAGTGGACTATCCTGGCTAAATAAAGAAATGAAATGAAAACAGTGACAAGTGTTACTGAGTGGACTATCCTGGCTAAATAAAGAAATGAAAACAGTGACACATGTTACTGAGTGGACTGTCCTGGCTAAATAAAGAATATAAATGAAAACAGTGACAAGTGTTACTTAGTGGACTATCCTGGCTAAATAAAGAAATGAAATGAAAACAGTGACAAGTGTTACTGAGTGGACTATCCTGGCTGAATAAAGAAATGAAAACAGTGACAAGTGTTACTGAGTGGACTATCCTGGCTAAATAAAGAAATGAAATGAAAACGGTGACAAGTGTTACTGAGTGGACTATCCTGGCTGAATAAAGAAATGAAAACAGTGACAAGTGTTACTGAGTGGACTATCCTGGCTAAATAAAGAAATGAAATGAAAACAGTTGCAAGTGTTACTGAGTGGACTATCCTGGCTAAATAAAGAATATAAATGAAAACAGTGACAAGTGTTACTGAGTGGACTATCCTGGCTGAATAAAGAAATGAAAACAGTGACATGTGTTACTGAGTGGACTATCCTGGCTAATTAAATAAATGAAATGAAAATAGTGACAAATGTTACTGAGTGGACTATCCTGGCTAAATAAAGAAATGAAAACAGTGACACGTGTTACTGAGTGGACTCTCCTGGCTAAATAAAGGAATGATATGAAAACAGTGACAAGTGTTACTGAGTGGACTATCCTGGCTAAATAAAGAAATGAAATGAAAATAGTAACAAGTGTTACTGAATGGACAATACTGGCTAAATAAAGAAATTAAATGAAAAATGTGAAAAGTGTTACTGAGTGGACTATCCTGGCTGAATAAAGAAATGAAAACAGTGACAATTGTTACTGAGTGGACTATCCTGGCTAAATAAAGAAATGAAATGAAAAGAGTGACAAGTGTTACTGAGTGGACTATCCTGGCTGAATAAAGAAATGAAAACAGTGACATGTGTTACTGAGTGGACTATCCTGGCTAATTAAAGAAATTAAATGAAAACAGTGACAAGTGTTACTGAGTGGACTATCCTGGCTAAATAAAGAAATGAAAACAGTGACACGTGTTACTGAGTGGACTATCCTGGCTAAATAAAGAAATTAAAACAGTGACAAGTGTTACTGAGTGGACTATCCTGGCTAAATAAAGGAATGAGATGAAAACAGTGACAAGTGTTACTGAGTGGACTATCCTGGCTAAATAAAGAAATGAAATGAAAATAGTAACAAGTGTTACTGAATGGACAATACTGGCTAAATAAAGAAATTAAATGAAAAATGTGAAAAGTGTTACTGAGTGGACTATCCTGGCTGAATAAAGAAATGAAAACAGTGACAAGTGTTACTGAGTGGACTATCCTGGCTAAATAAAGAAATGAAATGAAAAGAGTGACAAGTGTTACTGAGTGGACTATCCTGGCTGAATAAAGAAATGAAAACAGTGACATGTGTTACTGAGTGGACTATCCTGGCTAATTAAAAAAATTAAATGAAAACAGTGACAAGTGTTACTGAGTGGACTATCCTGGCTAAATAAAGAAATGAAAACAGTGACACGTGTTACTGAGTGGACTATCCTGGCTAAATAAAGAAATTAAAACAGTGACAAGTGTTACTGAGTGGACTATCCTGGCTAAATAAAGGAATGAGATGAAAACAGTGACAAGTGTTACTGAGTGGACTATCCTGGCTAAATAAAGAAATGAAATGAAAATAGTAACAAGTGTTACTGAATGGACAATACTGGCTAAATAAAGAAATTAAATGAAAACAGTGACAAGTGTTACTGAGTGGACTATCCTGGCTAAATAAAGAAATGAAATGAAAATAGTAACAAGTGTTACTGAGTGGACTATCCTGGCTAAATAAAGAAATGAAATGAAAACAGTGACAAGTGTTACTGAGTGGACTATCCTGGCTAAATAAAGAAATGAAAACAGTGACACGTGTTACTGAGTGGACTGTCCTGGCTAAATAAAGAATATAAATGAAAACAGTGACAAGTGTTACTGAGTGGACTACCCTGGCTAAATAAAGAAATGAAATGAAAACAGTGACAAGTGTTACTGAGTGGACTATCCTGGCTAAATAAAGAAATGAAATGAAAACAGTGACAAGTGTTACTGAGTGGACTATCCTGGCTAAATAAAGAAATGAAAACAGTGACACATGTTACTGAGTGGACTGTCCTGGCTAAATAAAGAATATAAATGAAAACAGTGACAAGTGTTACTTAGTGGACTATCCTGGCTAAATAAAGAAATGAAATGAAAACAGTGACAAGTGTTACTGGGTGGACTATCCTGGCTGAATAAAGAAATGAAAACAGTGACAAGTGTTACTGAGTGGACTATCCTGGCTAAATAAAGAAATGAAATGAAAACGGTGACAAGTGTTACTGAGTGGACTATCCTGGCTGAATAAAGAAATGAAAACAGTGACAAGTGTTACTGAGTGGACTATCCTGGCTAAATAAAGAAATGAAATGAAAACAGTTGCAAGTGTTACTGAGTGGACTATCCTGGCTAAATAAAGAATATAAATGAAAACAGTGACAAGTGTTACTGAGTGGACTATCCTGGCTGAATAAAGAAATGAAAACAGTGACATGTGTTACTGAGTGGACTATCCTGGCTAATTAAATAAATGAAATGAAAATAGTGACAAGTGTTACTGAGTGGACTATCCTGGCTAAATAAAGAAATGAAAACAGTGACACGTGTTACTGAGTGGACTCTCCTGGCTAAATAAAGGAATGATATGAAAACAGTGACAAGTGTTACTGAGTGGACTATCCTGGCTAAATAAAGAAATGAAATGAAAATAGTAACAAGTGTTACTGAATGGACAATACTGGCTAAATAAAGAAATTAAATGAAAAATGTGAAAAGTGTTACTGAGTGGACTATCCTGGCTGAATAAAGAAATGAAAACAGTGACAAGTGTTACTGAGTGGACTATCCTGGCTAATTAAAGAAATTAAATGAAAACAGTGACAAGTGTTACTGAGTGGACTATCCTGGCTAAATAAAGAAATGAAAACAGTGACATGTGTTACTGAGTGGACTATCCTGGCTAATTAAAGAAATTAAATGAAAACAGTGACATGTGTTACTGAGTGGACTATCCTGGCTAAATAAAGAAATGAAAACAGTGACACGTGTTACTGAGTGGACTATCCTGGCTAAATAAAGAAATTAAAACAGTGACAAGTGTTACTGAGTGGACTATCCTGGCTAAATAAAGGAATGAGATGAAAACAGTGACAAGTGTTACTGAGTGGACTATCCTGGCTAAATAAAGAAATGAAATGAAAATAGTAACAAGTGTTACTGAATGGACAATACTGGCTAAATAAAGAAATTAAATGAAAAATGTGAAAAGTGTTACTGAGTGGACTATCCTGGCTGAATAAAGAAATGAAAACAGTGACAAGTGTTACTGAGTGGACTATCCTGGCTAAATAAAGAAATGAAATGAAAAGAGTGACAAGTGTTACTGAGTGGACTATCCTGGCTGAATAAAGAAATGAAAACAGTGACATGTGTTACTGAGTGGACTATCCTGGCTAATTAAAGAAATTAAATGAAAACAGTGACAAGTGTTACTGAGTGGACTATCCTGGCTAAATAAAGAAATGAAAACAGTGACACGTGTTACTGAGTGGACTATCCTGGCTAAATAAAGAAATTAAAACAGTGACAAGTGTTACTGAGTGGACTATCCTGGCTAAATAAAGGAATGAGATGAAAACAGTGACAAGTGTTACTGAGTGGACTATCCTGGCTAAATAAAGAAATGAAATGAAAATAGTAACAAGTGTTACTGAATGGACAATACTGGCTAAATAAAGAAATTAAATGAAAACAGTGACAAGTGTTACTGAGTGGACTATCCTGGCTAAATAAAGAAATGAAATGAAAATAGTAACAAGTGTTACTGAGTGGACTATCAAGGCTAAATAAAGAAATGAAATTAAAACAGTGACAATTGTTACTGAGTGGACTATCCTGGCTAAATAAAGAAATGAAATGAAAACAGTGACAAGTGTTACTGAGTGGACTATCCTGGCTAAATAAAGAAATGAAATGAAAACAGTTGCAAGTGTTACTGAGTGGACTATCCTGGCTAAATAAAGAAATGAAAACAGTGACACGTGTTACTGAGTGGACTGTCCTGGCTAAATAAAGAATATAAATGAAAACAGTGACAAGTGTTACTGAGTGGACTATCCTGGCTAAATAAAGAAATGAAAATGAAAACAGTGACAAGTATTACTGAGTGGACTATCCTGGCTAAATAAAGAAATGAAAATGAAAACAGTGACAAGTATTACTGAGTGGACTATCCTGGCTAAATAAAGAAATGAAATGAAAACAATGAAAATTGTTACTGAGTGGACTATCCTATCTAAATAAATAATACAAAAGAAAACAGTGACAAGTGTTACTGAGTGGACTATCCTGGCTAAATAAAGAAATGAAAACAGTGACACGTGTTACAGAGTGGACTGCCCTGGCTAAATAAAGAATATAAATGAAAACAGTGACAAGTGTTACTGAGTGGACTATCCTGGCTAAATAAAGTAATGAAATGAAAACAGTGACAAGTGTTACTGAGTGGACTATCCTGGCTAAATAAAGAAATGAAATGAAAACAGTGAAAAGTGTTACTGAGTAGACTATCCTGGCTAAATAAAGAAATGAAAACAGTGACACGTGTTACTGAGTGGACTGTCCTGGCTAAATAAAGAATATAAATGAAAACAGTGACAAGTGTTACTTAGTGGACTATCCTGGCTAAATAAAGAAATGAAATGAAAACAGTTGCAAGTGTTACTGAGTGGACTATCCTGGCTAAATAAAGAAATGAAAACAGTGACACGTGTTACTGAGTGGACTGTCCTGGCTAAATAAAGAATATAAATGAAAACAGTGACAAGTGTTACTGAGTGGACTATCCTGGCTAAATAAAGAAATGAAAATGAAAACAGTGACAAGTATTACTGAGTGGACTATCCTGGCTAAATAAAGAAATTAAAATGAAAACAGTGACAAGTATTACTGAGTGGACTATCCTGGCTAAATAAAGAAATGAAATGAAAACAATGAAAATTGTTACTGAGTGGACTATCCTATCTAAATAAATAATATAAATGAAAACAGTGACAAGTGTTACTGAATGGACTATCCTGGCTAAATAAAGAAATGAAAACAGTGACACGTGTTACAGAGTGGACTGCCCTGGCTAAATAAAGAATATAAATGAAAACAGTGACAAGTGTTACTGAGTGGACTATCCTGGCTAAATAAAGAAATGAAATGAAAACAGTGACAAGTGTTACTGAGTGGACTATCCTGGCTAAATAAAGAAATGAAATGAAAACAGTGACAAGTGTTACTGAGTGGACTATCCTGGCTAAATAAAGAAATGAAAACAGTGACACGTGTTACTGAGTGGACTGTCCTGGCTAAATAAAGAATATAAATGAAAACAGTGACAAGTGTTACTTAGTGGACTATCCTGGCTAAATAAAGAAATGAAATGAAAACAGTGACAAGTGTTACTGAGTGGACTATCCTGGCTAAATAAATGAAATGAAAACAGTGACAACTGTTACTGAGTGGAATATCCTGGCTAAATAAAGAAATGAAAATGAAAACAGTGGCAAGTGTTACTGAGTGGACTATCCTGCCTAAAAAATGAAATGAAAATGAAAACAATGAAAAGTGTTACTGAGTGGACTATCCTAGCTAAATAAAAAAATGAAAATGAAAACAGTGACAAGTGTTACTGAGTGGACTATCCTGGCTAAATAAAGAAATGAAAACAGTGACACATGTTACAGAGTGGACTGCCCTGGCTAAATAAAGAATATAAATGAAAACAGTGACAAGTGTTACTGAGTGGACTATCCTGGCTAAATAAAGAAATGAAATGAAAACAGTGACAAGTGTTACTGAGTGGACTATCCTGGCTAAATAAAGAAATGAAATGAAAAGAGTGAAAAGTGTTACTGAGTGGACTATCCTGGCTAAATAAAGAAATGAAAACAGTGACACGTGTTACTGAGTGGACTGTCCTGGCTAAATAAAGAATATAAATGAAAACAGTGACAAGTGTTACTTAGTGGACTATCCTGGCTAAATAAAGAAATGAAATGAAAACAGTTGCAAGTGTTACTGAGTGGACTATCCTGGCTAAATAAAGAAATGAAAACAGTGACACGTGTTACTGAGTGGACTGTCCTGGCTAAATAAAGAATATAAATGAAAACAGTGACAAGTGTTACTGAGTGGACTATCCTGGCTAAATAAAGAAATGAAAATGAAAACAGTGACAAGTATTACTGAGTGGACTATCCTGGCTAAATAAAGAAATGAAAATGAAAACAGTGACAAGTATTACTGAGTGGACTATCCTGGCTAAATAAAGAAATGAAATGAAAACAATGAAAATTGTTACTGAGTGGACTATCCTATCTAAATAAATAATATAAATGAAAACAGTGACAAGTGTTACTGAGTGGACTATCCTGGCTAAATAAAGAAATGAAAACAGTGACACGTGTTACAGAGTGGACTGCCCTGGCTAAATAAAGAATATAAATGAAAACAGTGACAAGTGTTACTGAGTGGACTATCCTGGCTAAATAAAGAAATGAAATGAAAACAGTGACAAGTGTTACTGAGTGGACTATCCTGGCTAAATAAAGAAATGAAATGAAAACAGTGACAAGTGTTACTGAGTGGACTATCCTGGCTAAATAAAGAAATGAAAACAGTGACACGTGTTACTGAGTGGACTGTCCTGGCTAAATAAAGAATATAAATGAAAACAGTGACAAGTGTTACTGAGTGGACTATCCTGGCTAAATAAAGAAATGAAATGAAAACGGTGACAAGTGTTACTGAGTGGACTATCCTGGCTGAATAAAGAAATGAAAACAGTGACAAGTGTTACTGAGTGGACTATCCTGGCTAAATAAAGAAATGAAATGAAAACAGTTGCAAGTGTTACTGAGTGGACTATCCTGGCTAAATAAAGAATATAAATGAAAACAGTGACAAGTGTTACTGAGTGGACTATCCTGGCTGAATAAAGAAATGAAAACAGTGACATGTGTTACTGAGTGGACTATCCTGGCTAATTAAAGAAATGAAATGAAAATAGTGACAAGTGTTACTGAGTGGACTATCCTGGCTAAATAAAGAAATGAAAACAGTGACACGTGTTACTGAGTGGACTCTCTTGGCTAAATAAAGGAATGATATGAAAACAGTGACAAGTGTTACTGAGTGGACTATCCTGGCTAAATAAAGAAATGAAATGAAAATAGTAACAAGTGTTACTGAATGGACAATACTGGCTAAATAAAGAAATTAAATGAAAACAGTGAAAAGTGTTACTGAGTGGACTATCCTGGCTGAATAAAGAAATGAAAACAGTGACAAGTATTACTGAGTGGACTATCCTGGCTAAATAAAGAAATGAAATGAAAACAGTTGCAAGTGTTACTGAGTGGACTATCCTGGCTAAATAAAGAATATAAATGAAAACAGTGACAAGTGTTACTGAGTGGACTATCCTGGCTGAATAAAGAAATGAAAACAGTGACATGTGTTACTGAGTGGACTATCCTGGCTAATTAAAGAAATGAAATGAAAACAGTGACAAGTGTTACTGAGTGGACTATCCTGGCTAAATAAAGAAATGAAAACAGTGACACGTGTTACTGAGTGGACTCTCCTGGCTAAATAAAGGAATGAGATGAAAACAGTGACAAGTGTTACTGAGTGGACTATCCTGGCTAAATAAAGAAATGAAATGAAAATAGTAACAAGTGTTACTGAATGGACAATACTGGCTAAAAAAAGAAATTAAATGAAAACAGTGACAAGTGTTACTGAGTGGACTATCCTGGCTAAATAAAGAAATGAAATGAAAATAGTAACAAGTGTTACTGAGTGGACTATCCTGGCTAAATAAAGAAATGAAATTAAAACAGTGACAAGTGTTACTGAGTGGACTATCCTGGCTAAATAAAGAAATGAAATGAAAACAGTGACAACTGTTACTGAGTGGAATATCCAGGCTAAATAAAGAAATGAAAATGAAAACAGTGGCAAGTGTTACTGAGTGGACTATCCTGCCTAAAAAATGAAATGAAAATGAAAACAATGAAAAGTGTTACTGAGTGGACTATCCTAGCTAAATAAAAAAATGAAAATGAAAACAGTGACAAGTGTTACTGAGTGGACTATCCTGGCTAAATAAAGAAATGAAATGAAAACAGTTGCAAGTGTTACTGAGTGGACTATCCTGGCTAAATAAAGAATATAAATGAAAACAGTGACAAGTGTTACTGAGTGGACTATCCTGGCTGAATAAAGAAATGAAAACAGTGACATGTGTTACTGAGTGGACTATCCTGGCTAATTAAAGAAATGAAATGAAAACAGTGACAAGTGTTACTGAGTGGACTATCCTGGCTAAATAAAGAAATGAAAACAGTGACACGTGTTACTGAGTGGACTCTCCTGGCTAAATAAAGGAATGAGATGAAAACAGTGACAAGTGTTACTGAGTGGACTATCCTTGCTAAATAAAGAAATGAAATGAAAATAGTAACAAGTGTTACTGAATGGACAATACTGGCTAAAAAAAGAAATTAAATGAAAACAGTGACAAGTGTTACTGAGTGGACTATCCTGGCTAAATAAAGAAATGAAAACAGTGACACGTGTTACTGAGTGGACTATCCTGGCTAAATAAAGAAATGAAAATGAAAATAGTGACAAGTGTTACTGAGTGGACTATCCTGGCTAAATAAAGAAATGAAATGAAAACAGTGACAAGTGTTACTGAGTGGACTATCCTGGCTAAATAAAGAAATGAAATGAAAACAATGAAAAGTGATACTGAGTGGACTATCCTAGCTAAATAAATAATATAAATGAAAACAGTGACAAGTGTTACTGAGTGGACTATCCTGGCTGAATAAAGAAATGAAAACAGTGACACGTGTTACTGAGTGGACTATCCTGGCTAAATAAAGAAATGAAAACAGTGACACGTGTTACTGAGTGGACTATCCTGGCTAAATAAAGAAATGAAAATGAAAATATTGACAAGTGTTACTGAGTGGACTATCCTGGCTAAATAAAGAAATGAAATGAAAACAGTGACAAGTGTTACTGAGTGGACTATCCTGGCTAAATAAAGAAATTAAATGAAAACAATGAAAAGTGATACTGAGTGGACTATCCTAGCTAAATAAATAATATAAATGAAAACAGTGACAAGTGTTACTGAGTGGACTATCCTGGCTGAATAAAGAAATGAAAACAGTGACACGTGTTACTGAGTGGACTATCCTGGCTAAATAAAGAAATGAAATGAAAACAGTGACAAGTGTTACTGAGTGGACTATCCTGGCTAAATAAAGAAATGAAAACAGTGACACGTGTTACTGAGTGGACTATCCTGGCTAAATATTTTTTTTTAAATGAAAACAGTTGCAAGTGTTACTGAGTGGACTATCCTGGCTAAATAAAGAAATGAAATGAAAACAGTTGCAAGTGTTACTGAGTGGACTATCCTGGCTAAATAAAGAATATAAATGAAAACAGTGACAAGTGTTACTGAGTGGACTATCCTGGCTGAATAAAGAAATGAAAACAGTGACATGTGTTACTGAGTGGACTATCCTGGCTAATTAAAGAAATGAAATGAAAACAGTGACAAGTGTTACTGAGTGGACTATCCTGGCTAAATAAAGAAATGAAAACAGTGACACGTGTTACTGAGTGGACTCTCCTGGCTAAATAAAGGAATGAGATGAAAACAGTGACAAGTGTTACTGAGTGGACTATCCTTGCTAAATAAAGAAATGAAATGAAAATAGTAACAAGTGTTACTGAATGGACAATACTGGCTAAAAAAAGAAATTAAATGAAAACAGTGACAAGTGTTACTGAGTGGACTATCCTGGCTAAATAAAGAAATGAAATGAAAATAGTAACAAGTGTTACTGAGTGGACTATCCTGGCTAAATAAAGAAATGAAATTAAAACAGTGACAAGTGTTACTGAGTGGACTATCCTGGCTAAATAAAGAAATGAAATGAAAACAGTGACAACTGTTACTGAGTGGAATATCCTGGCTAAATAAAGAAATGAAAAT
Source organism: Coregonus lavaretus (assembly GCF_964263955.1). Lineage (NCBI taxonomy): Eukaryota > Metazoa > Chordata > Actinopteri > Salmoniformes > Salmonidae > Coregonus > Coregonus lavaretus. The sequence goes on from NC_140013.1 coordinate 44,711,487, forward strand.
GAAAACAGTGGCAAGTGTTACTGAGTGGACTATCCTGCCTAAAAAATGAAATGAAAATGAAAACAATGAAAAGTGTTACTGAGTGGACTATCCTAGCTAAATAAAAAAATGAAAATGAAAACAGTGACAAGTGTTACTGAGTGGACTATCCTGGCTAAATAAAGAAATGAAATGAAAACAGTTGCAAGTGTTACTGAGTGGACTATCCTGGCTAAATAAAGAATATAAATGAAAACAGTGACAAGTGTTACTGAGTGGACTATCCTGGCTAAATAAAGAAATGAAAACAGTGACACGTGTTACTGAGTGGACTATCCTGGCTAAATAAAGAAATGAAAATGAAAATAGTGACAAGTGTTACTGAGTGGACTATCCTGGCTAAATAAAGAAATGAAATGAAAACAGTGACAAGTGTTACTGAGTGGACTATCCTGGCTAAATAAAGAAATGAAATGAAAACAATGAAAAGTGATACTGAGTGGACTATCCTAGCTAAATAAATAATATAAATGAAAACAGTGACAAGTGTTACTGAGTGGACTATCCTGGCTGAATAAAGAAATGAAAACAGTGACACGTGTTACTGAGTGGACTATCCTGGCTAAATAAAGAAATGAAATGAAAACAGTGACAAGTGTTACTGAGTGGACTATCCTGGCTAAATAAAGAAATGAAAACAGTTACACGTGTTACTGAGTGGACTATCCTGGCTAAATATTTTTTTTTAAATGAAAACAGTTGCAAGTGTTACTGAGTGGACTATCCTGGCTAAATAAAGAAATGAAATGAAAACAGTTGCAAGTGTTACTGAGTGGACTATCCTGGCTAAATAAAGAATATAAATGAAAACAGTGACAAGTGTTACTGAGTGGACTATCCTGGCTGAATAAAGAAATGAAAACAGTGACATGTGTTACTGAGTGGACTATCCTGGCTAATTAAAGAAATGAAATGAAAACAGTGACAAGTGTTACTGAGTGGACTATCCTGGCTAAATAAAGAAATGAAAACAGTGACACGTGTTACTGAGTGGACTCTCCTGGCTAAATAAAGGAATGAGATGAAAACAGTGACAAGTGTTACTGAGTGGACTATCCTTGCTAAATAAAGAAATGAAATGAAAATAGTAACAAGTGTTACTGAATGGACAATACTGGCTAAAAAAAGAAATTAAATGAAAACAGTGACAAGTGTTACTGAGTGGACTATCCTGGCTAAATAAAGAAATGAAATAAAAATAGTAACAAGTGTTACTGAGTGGACTATCCTGGCTAAATAAAGAAATGAAATTAAAACAGTGACAAGTGTTACTGAGTGGACTATCCTGGCTAAATAAAGAAATGAAATGAAAACAGTGACAACTGTTACTGAGTGGAATATCCTGGCTAAATAAAGAAATGAAAATGAAAACAGTGGCAAGTGTTACTGAGTGGACTATCCTGCCTAAAAAATGAAATGAAAATGAAAACAATGAAAAGTGTTACTGAGTGGACTATCCTAGCTAAATAAAAAAATGAAAATGAAAACAGTGACAAGTGTTACTGAGTGGACTATCCTGGCTAAATAAAGAAATGAAATGAAAACAGTTGCAAGTGTTACTGAGTGGACTATCCTGGCTAAATAAAGAATATAAATGAAAACAGTGACAAGTGTTACTGAGTGGACTATCCTGGCTAAATAAAGAAATGAAAACAGTGACACGTGTTACTGAGTGGACTATCCTGGCTAAATAAAGAAATGAAAATGAAAATAGTGACAAGTGTTACTGAGTGGACTATCCTGGCTAAATAAAGAAATGAAATGAAAACAGTGACAAGTGTTACTGAGTGGACTATCCTGGCTAAATAAAGAAATGAAATGAAAACAATGAAAAGTGATACTGAGTGGACTATCCTAGCTAAATAAATAATATAAATGAAAACAGTGACAAGTGTTACTGAGTGGACTATCCTGGCTGAATAAAGAAATGAAAACAGTGACACGTGTTACTGAGTGGACTATCCTGGCTAAATAAAGAAATGAAAACAGTGACACGTGTTACTGAGTGGACTATCCTGGCTAAATAAAGAAATGAAAATGAAAATATTGACAAGTGTTACTGAGTGGACTATCCTGGCTAAATAAAGAAATGAAATGAAAACAGTGACAAGTGTTACTGAGTGGACTATCCTGGCTAAATAAAGAAATTAAATGAAAACAATGAAAAGTGATACTGAGTGGACTATCCTAGCTAAATAAATAATATAAATGAAAACAGTGACAAGTGTTACTGAGTGGACTATCCTGGCTGAATAAAGAAATGAAAACAGTGACACGTGTTACTGAGTGGACTATCCTGGCTAAATAAAGAAATGAAATGAAAACAGTGACAAGTGTTACTGAGTGGACTATCCTGGCTAAATAAAGAAATGAAAACAGTGACACGTGTTACTGAGTGGACTATCCTGGCTAAATAAAAAAAATTAAATGAAAACAGTTGCAAGTGTTACTGAGTGGACTATCCTGGCTAAATAAAGAATATAAATGAAAACAGTGACAAGTGTTACTGAGTGGACTATCCTGGCTAAATAAAGAAATGAAAACAGTGACACGTGTTACTGAGTGGACTATCCTGGCTAAATAAAGAAATGAAATGAAAACAGTGACAAGTGTTACTGAGTGGACTATCCTGGCTAAATAAAGAAATGAAATGAAAACAATGAAAAGTGTTACTGAGTGGACTATCCTATCTAAATACATAATATAAATGAAAACAGTGACAAGTGTTACTGAGTGGACTATCCTGGCTAAATAAAGAAATGAAAACAGTGACACGTGTTACAGAGTGGACTGTCCTGGCTAAATAAAGAATATAAATGAAAACAGTGACAAGTGTTACTGAGTGGACTATCCTGGCTAAATAAAGAAATGAAAATGAAAACAGTGACAAGTATTACTGAGTGGACTATCCTGGCTAAATAAAGAAATGAAAATGAAAACAGTGACAAGTATTACTGAGTGGACTATCCTGGCTAAATAAAGAAATGAAATGAAAACAATGAAAATTGTTACTGAGTGGACTATCCTATCTAAATAAATAATATAAATGAAAACAGTGACAAGTGTTACTGAGTGGACTATCCTGGCTAAATAAAGAAATGAAAACAGTGACACGTGTTACAGAGTGGACTGCCCTGGCTAAATAAAGAATATAAATGAAAACAGTGACAAGTGTTACTGAGTGGACTATCCTGGCTAAATAAAGAAATGAAATGAAAACAGTGACAAGTGTTACTGAGTGGACTATCCTCGCTAAATAAAGAAATGAAATGAAAACAGTGACAAGTGTTACTGAGTGGACTATCCTGGCTAAATAAAGAAATGAAAACAGTGACACGTGTTACTGAGTGGACTGTCCTGGCTAAATAAAGAATATAAATGAAAACAGTGACGAGTGTTACTTAGTGGACTATCCTGGCTAAATAAAGAAATGAAATGAAAACAGTTGCAAGTGTTACTGAGTGGACTATCCTGGCTAAATAAAGAAATGAAAACAGTGACACGTGTTACTGAGTGGACTGTCCTGGCTAAATAAAGAATATAAATGAAAACAGTGACAAGTGTCACTGAGTGGACTATCCTGGCTAAATAAAGAAATGAAAATGAAAACAGTGACAAGTATTAATGAGTGGACTATCCTGGCTAAATAAAGAAATGAAAATGAAAACAGTGACAAGTATTACTGAGTGGACTATCCTGGCTAAATAAAGAAATGAAATGAAAACAATGAAAATTGTTAATGAGTGTACTATCCTATCTAAATAAATAATATAAATGAAAACAGTGACAAGTGTTACTGAGTGGACTATCCTGGCTAAATAAAGAAATGAAATGAAAACAGTTGCAAGTGTTACTGAGTGGACTATCCTGGCTAAATAAAGAATATAAATGAAAACAGTGACAAGTGTTACTGAGTGGACTATCCTGGCTGAATAAATAAATGAAAACATTGACATGTGTTACTGAGTGGACTATCCTGGCTAATTAAAGAAATGAAATGAAAACAGTGACAAGTGTTACTGAGTGGACTATCCTGGCTAAATAAAGAAATGAAAACAGTGACACGTGTTACTGAGTGGACTCTCCTGGCTAAATAAAGGAATGAGATGAAAACAGTGACAAGTGTTACTGAGTGGACTATCCTGGCTAAATAAAGAAATGAAATGAAAATAGTAACAAGTGTTACTGAATGGACAATACTGGCTAAATAAAGAAATTAAATGAAAACAGTGAAAAGTGTTACTGAGTGGACTATCCTGGCTGAATAAAGAAATGAAAACAGTGACAAGTATTACTGAGTGGACTATCCTGGCTAAATAAAGAAATGAAATGAAAACAGTTGCAAGTGTTACTGAGTGGACTATCCTGGCTAAATAAAGAATATAAATGAAAACAGTGACAAGAGTTACTGAGTGGACTATCCTGGCTGAATAAAGAAATGAAAACAGTGACATGTGTTACTGAGTGGACTATCCTGGCTAATTAAAGAAATGAAATGAAAACAGTGACAAGTGTTACTGAGTGGACTATCCTGGCTAAATAAAGAAATGAAAACAGTGACACGTGTTACTGAGTGGACTCTCCTGGCTAAATAAAGGAATGAGATGAAAACAGTGACAAGTGTTACTGAGTGGACTATCCTGGCTAAATAAAGAAATGAAATGAAAATAGTAACAAGTGTTACTGAATGGACAATACTGGCTAAATAAAGAAATTAAATGAAAACAGTGACAAGTGTTACTGAGTGGACTATCCTGGCTAAATAAAGAAATGAAATGAAAATAGTAACAAGTGTTACTGAGTGGACTATCCTGGCTAAATAAAGAAATGAAATGAAAACAGTGACAAGTGTTACTGAGTGGACTATCCTGGCTAAATAAAGAAATGAAATGAAAACAGTGAAAACTGTTACTGAGTGGACTATCCTGGCTAAATAAAGAAATGAAATGAAAACGGTGACAAGTGTTACTGAGTGGACTATCCTCGCTAAATAAAGAAATGAAATGAAAACGGTGACAAGTGTTACTGAGTGGACTATCCTGGCTAAATAAAGAATATAAATGAAAACAGTGACAAGTGTTACTGAGTGGACTATCCTGGCTGAATAAAGAAATGAAAACAGTGACATGTGTTACTGAGTGGACTATCCTGGCTAATTAAAGAAATGAAATGAAAACAGTGACAAGTGTTACTGAGTGGACTATCCTGGCTAAATAAAGAAATGAAATGAAAATAGTAACAAGTGTTACTGAATGGACAATACTGGCAAAATAAAGAAATTAAATGAAAACAGTGACAAGTGTTACTGAGTGGACTATCCTATCTAAATAAATAATATAAATGAAAACAGTGACAAGTGTTACTGAGTGGACTATCCTGGCTAAATAAAGAAATGAAAACAGTGACACGTGTTACAGAGTGGACTGCCCTGGCTAAATAAAGAATATAAATGAAAACAGTGACAAGTGTTACTGAGTGGACTATCCTGGCTAAATAAAGAAATGAAATGAAAACAGTGACAAGTGTTACTGAGTGGACTATCCTCGCTAAATAAAGAAATGAAATGAAAACAGTGACAAGTGTTACTGAGTGGACTATCCTGGCTAAATAAAGAAATGAAAACAGTGACACGTGTTACTGAGTGGACTGTCCTGGCTAAATAAAGAATATAAATGAAAACAGTGACAAGTGTCACTGAGTGGACTATCCTGGCTAAATAAAGAAATGAAAATGAAAACAGTGACAAGTATTAATGAGTGGACTATCCTGGCTAAATAAAGAAATGAAAATGAAAACAGTGACAAGTATTACTGAGTGGACTATCCTGGCTAAATAAAGAAATGAAATGAAAACAATGAAAATTGTTAATGAGTGTACTATCCTATCTAAATAAATAATATAAATGAAAACAGTGACAAGTGTTACTGAGTGGACTATCCTGGCTAAATAAAGAAATGAAATGAAAACAGTTGCAAGTGTTACTGAGTGGACTATCCTGGCTAAATAAAGAATATAAATGAAAACAGTGACAAGTGTTACTGAGTGGACTATCCTGGCTGAATAAATAAATGAAAACATTGACATGTGTTACTGAGTGGACTATCCTGGCTAATTAAAGAAATGAAATGAAAACAGTGACAAGTGTTACTGAGTGGACTATCCTGGCTAAATAAAGAAATGAAAACAGTGACACGTGTTACTGAGTGGACTCTCCTGGCTAAATAAAGGAATGAGATGAAAACAGTGACAAGTGTTACTGAGTGGACTATCCTGGCTAAATAAAGAAATGAAATGAAAATAGTAACAAGTGTTACTGAATGGACAATACTGGCTAAATAAAGAAATTAAATGAAAACAGTGAAAAGTGTTACTGAGTGGACTATCCTGGCTGAATAAAGAAATGAAAACAGTGACAAGTATTACTGAGTGGACTATCCTGGCTAAATAAAGAAATGAAATGAAAACAGTTGCAAGTGTTACTGAGTGGACTATCCTGGCTAAATAAAGAATATAAATGAAAACAGTGACAAGAGTTACTGAGTGGACTATCCTGGCTGAATAAAGAAATGAAAACAGTGACATGTGTTACTGAGTGGACTATCCTGGCTAATTAAAGAAATGAAATGAAAACAGTGACAAGTGTTACTGAGTGGACTATCCTGGCTAAATAAAGAAATGAAAACAGTGACACGTGTTACTGAGTGGACTCTCCTGGCTAAATAAAGGAATGAGATGAAAACAGTGACAAGTGTTACTGAGTGGACTATCCTGGCTAAATAAAGAAATGAAATGAAAATAGTAACAAGTGTTACTGAATGGACAATACTGGCTAAATAAAGAAATTAAATGAAAACAGTGACAAGTGTTACTGAGTGGACTATCCTGGCTAAATAAAGAAATGAAATGAAAATAGTAACAAGTGTTACTGAGTGGACTATCCTGGCTAAATAAAGAAATGAAATGAAAACAGTGACAAGTGTTACTGAGTGGACTATCCTGGCTAAATAAAGAAATGAAATGAAAACAGTGAAAACTGTTACTGAGTGGACTATCCTGGCTAAATAAAGAAATGAAATGAAAACGGTGACAAGTGTTACTGAGTGGACTATCCTCGCTAAATAAAGAAATGAAATGAAAACGGTGACAAGTGTTACTGAGTGGACTATCCTGGCTAAATAAAGAATATAAATGAAAACAGTGACAAGTGTTACTGAGTGGACTATCCTGGCTGAATAAAGAAATGAAAACAGTGACATGTGTTACTGAGTGGACTATCCTGGCTAATTAAAGAAATGAAATGAAAACAGTGACAAGTGTTACTGAGTGGACTATCCTGGCTAAATAAAGAAATGAAATGAAAATAGTAACAAGTGTTACTGAATGGACAATACTGGCAAAATAAAGAAATTAAATGAAAACAGTGACAAGTGTTACTGAGTGGACTATCCTATCTAAATAAATAATATAAATGAAAACAGTGACAAGTGTTACTGAGTGGACTATCCTGGCTAAATAAAGAAATGAAAACAGTGACACGTGTTACAGAGTGGACTGCCCTGGCTAAATAAAGAATATAAATGAAAACAGTGACAAGTGTTACTGAGTGGACTATCCTGGCTAAATAAAGAAATGAAATGAAAACAGTGACAAGTGTTACTGAGTGGACTATCCTCGCTAAATAAAGAAATGAAATGAAAACAGTGACAAGTGTTACTGAGTGGACTGTCCTGGCTAAATAAAGAATATAAATGAAAACAGTGACAAGTGTTACTGAGTGGACTATCCTGGCTAAATAAAGAAATGAAAATGAAAACAGTGACAAGTATTACTGAGTGGACTATCATGGCTAAATAAAGAAATGAAAATGAAAACAGTGACAAGTATTACTGAGTGGACTATCCTGGCTAAATAAAGAAATGAAATGAAAACAATGAAAATTGTTACTGAGTGGACTATCCTATCTAAATAAATAATATAAATGAAAACAGTGACAAGTGTTACTGAGTGGACTATCCTGGCTAAATAAAGAAATGAAAACAGTGACACGTGTTACAGAGTGGACTGCCCTGGCTAAATAAAGAATATACATGAAAACAGTGACAATTGTTAATGAGTGGACTATCCTGGCTAAATAAAGAAATGAAATGAAAACAGTGACAAGTGTTACTGAGTGGACTATCCTGGCTAAATAAAGAAATGAAATGAAAACAGTGACAAGTGTTACTGAGTGGACTATCCTGGCTAAATAAAGAAATGAAAACAGTGACACGTGTTACTGAGTGGACTGTCCTGGCTAAATAAAGAATATAAATGAAAACAGTAACAAGTGTTACTTAGTGGACTATCCTGGCTAAATAAAGAAATGAAATGAAAACAGTGACAAGTGTTACTAAGTGGACTAGCCTGGCTAAATAAAGAAATGAAATGAAAACAGTGACAAGTGTTACTGAGTGGACTATCCTGGCTAAATAAAGAAATGAAAACAGTGACACGTGTTACTGAGTGGACTGTCCTGGCTAAATAAAGAATATAAATGAAAACAGTGACAAGTGTTACTTAGTGGACTATCCTGGCTAAATAAAGAAATGAAATGAAAACAGTGACAAGTGTTACTGAGTGGACTATCCTGGCTGAATAAAGAAATGAAAACAGTGACAAGTGTTACTGAGTGGACTATCCTGGCTAAATAAAGAAATGAAATGAAAAAGGTGACAAGTGTTACTGAGTGGACTATCCTGGCTGAATAAAGAAATGAAAACCATGACAAGTGTTACTGAGTGGACTATCCTGGCTAAATAAAGAAATGAAATGAAAACAGTTGCAAGTGTTACTGAGTGGACTATCCTGGCTAAATAAAGAAATGAAATGAAAATAGTAACAAGTGTTACTGAATGGACAATACTGGCTAAATAAAGAAATTAAATGAAAACAGTGACAAGTGTTACTGAGTGGACTATCCTGGCTAAATAAAGAAATGAAATGAAAATAGTAACAAGTGTTACTGAGTGGACTATCCTGGCTAAATAAAGAAATGAAATGAAAACAGTGACAAGTGTTACTGAGTGGACTATCCTGGCTAAATAAAGAAATGAAATGAAAACAGTGACAACTGTTACTGAGTGGACTATCCTGGCTAAATAAAGAAATGAAATGAAAACGGTGACAAGTGTTACTGAGTGGACTATCCTGGCTGAATAAAGAAATGAAAACAGTGACAAGTGTTACTGAGTGGACTATCCTGGCTGAATAAAGAAATGAAAACAGTGACAAGTGTTACTGAGTGGACTATCCTGGCTAAATAAAGAAATGAAATGAAAACAGTTGCAAGTGTTACTGAGTGGACTATCCTGGCTAAATAAAGAATATAAATGAAAACAGTGACAAGTGTTACTGAGTGGACTATCCTGGCTGAATAAAGAAATGAAAACAGTGACATGTGTTACTGAGTGGACTATCCTGGCTAATTAAAGAAATGAAATGAAAATAGTGACAAGTGTTACTGAGTGGACTATCCTGGCTAAATAAAGAAATGAAAACAGTGACACGTGTTACTGAGTGGACTATCCTGGCTGAATAAAGAAATGAAAACAGTGACAAGTGTTACTGAGTGGACTATCCTGGCTAAATAAAGAAATGAAATGAAAACAGTTGCAAGTGTTACTGAGTGGACTAACCTTGCTAAATAAAGAATATAAATGAAAACGGTGACAAGTGTTACTGAGTGGACTATCCTGGCTGAATAAAGAAATGAAAACAGTGACAAGTGTTACTGAGTGGACTATCCTGGCTGAATAAAGAAATGAAAACAGTGACAAGTGTTACTGAGTGGACTATCCTGGCTAAATAAAGAAATGAAATGAAAACAGTTGCAAGTGTTACTGAGTGGACTATCCTGGCTAAATAAAGAATATAAATGAAAACAGTGACAAGTGTTACTGAGTGGACTATCCTGGCTGAATAAAGAAATGAAAACAGTGACATGTGTTACTGAGTGGACTATCCTGGCTAATTAAAGAAATGAAATGAAAATAGTGACAAGTGTTACTGAGTGGACTATCCTGGCTAAATAAAGAAATGAAAACAGTGACACGTGTCACTGAGTGGACTCTCCTGGCTAAATAAAGGAATGATATGAAAACAGTGACAAGTGTTACTGAGTGGACTATCCTGGCTAAATAAAGAAATGAAATGAAAACAGTGACAAGTGTTACTGAGTGGACTATCCTGGCTAAATAAAGAAATGAAATGAAAACAGTGACAAGTGTTACTGAGTGGACTATCCTGGCTAAATAAAGAAATGAAAACAGTGACACGTGTTACTGAGTGGACTCTCCTGGCTAAATAAAGGAATGAGATGAAAACAGTGACAAGTGTTACTGAGTGGACTATCCTGGCTAAATAAAGAAATGAAATGAAAATAGTAACAAGTGTTACTGAATGGACAATACTGGCTAAATAAAGAAATTAAATGAAAACAGTGACAAGTGTTACTGAGTGGACTATCCTGGCTAAATAAAGAAATGAAATGAAAATAGTAACAAGTGTTACTGAGTGGACTATCCTGGCTAAATAAAGAAATGAAATGAAAACAGTGACAAGTGTTACTGAGTGGACTATCCTGGCTAAATAAAGAAATGAAATGAAAACAGTGACAACTGTTACTGAGTGGACTATCCTGGCTAAATAAAGAAATGAAATGAAAACGGTGACAAGTGTTACTGAGTGGACTATCCTGGCTGAATAAAGAAATGAAAACAGTGACAAGTGTTACTGAGTGGACTATCCTGGCTGAATAAAGAAATGAAAACAGTGACAAGTGTTACTGAGTGGACTATCCTGGCTAAATAAAGAAATGAAATGAAAACAGTTGCAAGTGTTACTGAGTGGACTATCCTGGCTAAATAAAGAATATAAATGAAAACAGTGACAAGTGTTACTGAGTGGACTATCCTGGCTGAATAAAGAAATGAAAACAGTGACATGTGTTACTGAGTGGACTATCCTGGCTAATTAAAGAAATGAAATGAAAATAGTGACAAGTGTTACTGAGTGGACTATCCTGGCTAAATAAAGAAATGAAAACAGTGACACGTGTTACTGAGTGGACTATCCTGGCTGAATAAAGAAATGAAAACAGTGACAAGTGTTACTGAGTGGACTATCCTGGCTAAATAAAGAAATGAAATGAAAACAGTTGCAAGTGTTACTGAGTGGACTATCCTGGCTAAATAAAGAATATAAATGAAAACGGTGACAAGTGTTACTGAGTGGACTATCCTGGCTGAATAAAGAAATGAAAACAGTGACAAGTGTTACTGAGTGGACTATCCTGGCTGAATAAAGAAATGAAAACAGTGACAAGTGTTACTGAGTGGACTATCCTGGCTAAATAAAGAAATGAAATGAAAACAGTTGCAAGTGTTACTGAGTGGACTATCCTGGCTAAATAAAGAATATAAATGAAAACAGTGACAAGTGTTACTGAGTGGACTATCCTGGCTGAATAAAGAAATGAAAACAGTGACATGTGTTACTGAGTGGACTATCCTGGCTAATTAAAGAAATGAAATGAAAATAGTGACAAGTGTTACTGAGTGGACTATCCTGGCTAAATAAAGAAATGAAAACAGTGACACGTGTTACTGAGTGGACTCTCCTGGCTAAATAAAGGAATGATATGAAAACAGTGACAAGTGTTACTGAGTGGACTATCCTGGCTAAATAAAGAAATGAAATGAAAACAGTGACAAGTGTTACTGAGTGGTCTATCCTGGCTAAATAAAGAAATGAAATGAAAACAGTGACAAGTGTTACTGAGTGGACTATCCTGGCTAAATAAAGAAATGAAATGAAAACAGTGACAAGTGTTACTGAGTGGACTATCCTGGCTAAATAAAGAAATGAAAACAGTGACACGTGTTACTGAGTGGACTGTCCTGGCTAAATAAAGAATATAAATGAAAACAGTAACAAGTGTTACTTAGTGGACTATCCTGGCTAAATAAAGAAATGAAATGAAAACAGTGACAAGTCTTACTGAGTGGACTATCCTGGCTAAATAAAGAAATGAAATGAAAACAGTGACAAGTGTTACTGAGTGGACTATCCTGGCTGAATAAAGAAATGAAAACAGTGACAAGTGTTACTGAGTGGACTATCCTGGCTAAATAAAGAAATGAAATGAAAAAGGTGACAAGTGTTACTGAGTGGACTATCCTGGCTGAATAAAGAAATGAAAACAGTGACAAGTGTTACTGAGTGGACTATCCTGGCTAAATAAAGAAATGAAATGAAAACAGTTGCAAGTGTTACTGAGTGGACTATCCTGGCTAAATAAAGAATATAAATGAAAACAGTGACAAGTGTTACTGAGTGGACTATCCTGGCTGAATAAAGAAATGAAAACAGTGACATGTGTTACTGAGTGGACTATCCTGGCTAATTAAAGAAATGAAATGAAAATAGTGACAAGTGTTACTGAGTGGACTATCCTGGCTAAATAAAGAAATGAAAACAGTGACACGTGTTACTGAGTGGACTATCCTGGCTGAATAAAGAAATAAAAACAGTGACAAGTGTTACTGAGTGGACTATCCTGGCTAAATAAAGAAATGAAATGAAAACAGTTGCAAGTGTTACTGAGTGGACTATCCTGGCTAAATAAAGAATATAAATGAAAACAGTGACAAGTGTTACTGAGTGGACTATCCTGGCTGAATAAAGAAATGAAAACAGTGACATGTGTTACTGAGTGGACTATCCTGGCTAATTAAAGAAATGAAATGAAAACAGTGACAAGTGTTACTGAGTGGACTATCCTGGCTAAATAAAGAAATGAAAACAGTGACACGTGTTACTGAGTGGACTCTCCTGGCTAAATAAAGGAATGAGATGAAAACAGTGACAAGTGTTACTGAGTGGACTATCCTGGCTAAATAAAGAAATGAAATGAAAATAGTAACAAGTGTTACTGAATGGACAATACTGGCTAAATAAAGAAATTAAATGAAAACAGTGACAAGTGTTACTGAGTGGACTATCCTGGCTAAATAAAGAAATGAAATGAAAATAGTAACAAGTGTTACTGAGTGGACTATCCTGGCTAAATAAAGAAATGAAATGAAAACAGTGACAAGTGTTACTGAGTGGACTATCCTGGCTAAATAAAGAAATGAAATGAAAACGGTGACAAGTGTTACTGAGTGGACTATCCTGGCTGAATAAAGAAATGAAAACAGTGACAAGTGTTACTGAGTGGACTATCCTGGCTAAATAAAGAAATGAAATGAAAACAGTTGCAAGTGTTACTGAGTGGACTATCCTGGCTAAATAAAGAATATAAATGAAAACAGTGACAAGTGTTACTGAGTGGACTATCCTGGCTGAATAAAGAAATGAAAACAGTGACATGTGTTACTGAGTGGACTATCCTGGCTAATTAAAGAAATGAAATGAAAATAGTGACAAGTGTTACTGAGTGGACTATCCTGGCTAAATAAAGAAATGAAAACAGTGACACGTGTTACTGAGTGGACTCTCCTGGCTAAATAAAGGAATGATATGAAAACAGTGACAAGTGTTACTGAGTGGACTATCCTGGCTAAATAAAGAAATGAAATGAAAATAGTAACAAGTGTTACTGAATGGACAATACTGGCTAAATAAAGAAATTAAATGAAAACAGTGAAAAGTGTTACTGAGTGGACTATCCTGGCTGAATGAAGAAATGAAAACAGTGACAAGTATTACTGAGTGGACTATCCTGGCTAAATAAAGAAATGAAATGAAAACAGTTGCAAGTGTTACTGAGTGGACTATCCTGGCTAAATAAAGAATATAAATGAAAACAGTGACAAGTGTTACTGAGTGGACTATCCTGGCTGAATAAAGAAATGAAAACAGTGACATGTGTTACTGAGTGGACTATCCTGGCTAATTAAAGAAATGAAATGAAAACAGTGACAAGTGTTACTGAGTGGACTATCCTGGCTAAATAAAGAAATGAAATGAAAATAGTAACAAGTGTTACTGAATGGACAATACTGGCTAAATAAAGAAATTAAATGAAAACAGTGACAAGTGTTACTGAGTGGACTATCCTGGCTAAATAAAGAAATGAAATGAAAATAGTAACAAGTGTTACTGAGTGGACTATCCTGGCTAAATAAAGAAATGAAATGAAAACAGTGACAAGTGTTACTGAGTGGACTATCCTGGCTAAATAAAGAAATGAAATGAAAACGGTGACAAGTGTTACTGAGTGGACTATCCTGGCTGAATAAAGAAATGAAAACAGTGACAAGTGTTACTGAGTGGACTATCCTGGCTAAATAAAGAAATGAAATGAAAACAGTTGCAAGTGTTACTGAGTGGACTATCCTGGCTAAATAAAGAATATAAATGAAAACAGTGACAAGTGTTACTGAGTGGACTATCCTGGCTGAATAAAGAAATGAAAACAGTGACATGTGTTACTGAGTGGACTATCCTGGCTAATTAAAGAAATGAAATGAAAATAGTGACAAGTGTTACTGAGTGGACTATCCTGGCTAAATAAAGAAATGAAAACAGTGACACGTGTTACTGAGTGGACTCTCCTGGCTAAATAAAGGAATGATATGAAAACAGTGACAAGTGTTACTGAGTGGACTATCCTGGCTAAATAAAGAAATGAAATGAAAATAGTAACAAGTGTTACTGAATGGACAATACTGGCTAAATAAAGAAATTAAATGAAAACAGTGAAAAGTGTTACTGAGTGGACTATCCTGGCTGAATAAAGAAATGAAAACAGTGACAAGTATTACTGAGTGGACTATCCTGGCTAAATAAAGAAATGAAATGAAAACAGTTGCAAGTGTTACTGAGTGGACTATCCTGGCTAAATAAAGAATATAAATGAAAACAGTGACAAGTGTTACTGAGTGGACTATCCTGGCTGAATAAAGAAATGAAAACAGTGACATGTGTTACTGAGTGGACTATCCTGGCTAATTAAAGAAATGAAATGAAAACAGTGACAAGTGTTACTGAGTGGACTATCCTGGCTAAATAAAGAAATGAAATGAAAATAGTAACAAGTGTTACTGAATGGACAATACTGGCTAAATAAAGAAAATAAATGAAAACAGTGACAAGTGTTACTGAGTGGACTATCCTGGCTAAATAAAGAAATGAAATGAAAATAGTAACAAGTGTTACTGAGTGGACTATCCTGGCTAAATAAAGAAATGAAATTAAAACAGTGACAAGTGTTACTGAGTGGACTATCCTGGCTGAATAAAGAAATGAAAACAGTGACAAGTGTTACTGAGTGGACTATCCTGGCTAAATAAAGAAATGAAATGAAAACAGTTGCAAGTGTTACTGAGTGGACTATCCTGGCTAAATAAAGAATATAAATGAAAACAGTGACAAGTGTTACTGAGTGGACTATCCTGGCTGAATAAAGAAATGAAAACAGTGACAAGTGTTACTGAGTGGACTATCCTGGCTAAATAAAGAAATGAAATGAAAATAGTAACAAGTGTTACTGAATGGACAATACTGGCTAAATAAAGAAATTAAATGAAAACAGTGAAAAGTGTTACTGAGTGGACTATCCTGGCTGAATAAAGAAATGAAAACAGTGACAAGTATTACTGAGTGGACTATCCTGGCTAAATAAAGAAATGAAATGAAAACAGTTGCAAGTGTTACTGAGTGGACTATCCTGGCTAAATAAAGAATATAAATGAAAACAGTGACAAGTGTTACTGAGTGGACTATACTGGCTGAATAAAGAAATGAAAACAGTGACATGTGTTACTGAGTGGACTATCCTGGCTAATTAAAGAAATGAAATGAAAATAGTGACAAGTGTTACTGAGTGGACTATCCTGGCTAAATAAAGAAATGAAAACAGTGACACGTGTTACTGAGTGGACTCTCCTGGCTAAATAAAGGAATGATATGAAAACAGTGACAAGTGTTACTGAGTGGACTATCCTGGCTAAATAAAGAAATGAAATGAAAATAGTAACAAGTGTTACTGAATGGACAATACTGGCTAAATAAAGAAATTAAATGAAAACAGTGAAAAGTGTTACTGAGTGGACTATCCTGGCTGAATAAAGAAATGAAAATAGTGACAAGTATTACTGAGTGGACTATCCTGGCTAAATAAAGAAATGAAATGAAAACAGTTGCAAGTGTTACTGAGTGGACTATCCTGGCTAAATAAAGAATATAAATGAAAACAGTGACAAGTGTTACTGAGTGGACTATCCTGGCTGAATAAAGAAATGAAAACAGTGACATGTGTTACTGAGTGGACTATCCTGGCTAATTAAAGAAATGAAATTAAAACAGTGACAAGTGTTACTGAGTGGACTATCCTGGCTAAATAAAGAAATGAAATGAAAATAGTAACAAGTGTTACTGAATGGACAATACTGGCTGAATAAAGAAATGAAAACAGTGACATGTGTTACTGAGTGGACTATCCTGGCTAATTAAAGAAATGAAATGAAAATAGTGACAAGTGTTACTGAGTGGACTATCCTGGCTAAATAAAGAAATGAAAACAGTGACACGTGTTACTGAGTGGACTCTCCTGGCTAAATAAAGGAATGATATGAAAACAGTGACAAGTGTTACTGAGTGGACTATCCTGGCTAAATAAAGAAATGAAATGAAAATAGTAACAAGTGTTACTGAATGGACAATACTGGCTAAATAAAGAAATTAAATGAAAACAGTGAAAAGTGTTACTGAGTGGACTATCCTGGCTGAATAAAGAAATGAAAACAGTGACAAGTATTACTGAGTGGACTATCCTGGCTAAATAAAGAAATGAAATGAAAACAGTTGCAAGTGTTACTGAGTGGACTATCCTGGCTAAATAAAGAATATAAATGAAAACAGTGACAAGTGTTACTGAGTGGACTATCCTGGCTGAATAAAGAAATGAAAACAGTGACATGTGTTACTGAGTGGACTATCCTGGCTAATTAAAGAAATGAAATGAAAACAGTGACAAGTGTTACTGAGTGGACTATCCTGGCTAAATAAAGAAATGAAATGAAAATAGTAACAAGTGTTACTGAATGGACAATACTGGCTAAATAAAGAAATTAAATGAAAACAGTGACAAGTGTTACTGAGTGGACTATCCTGGCTAAATAAAGAAATGAAATGAAAATAGTAACAAGTGTTACTGAGTGGACTATCCTGGCTAAATAAAGAAATGAAATGAAAACAGTGACAAGTGTTACTGAGTGGACTATCCTGGCTAAATAAAGAAATGAAATGAAAACGGTGACAAGTGTTACTGAGTGGACTATCCTGGCTGAATAAAGAAATGAAAACAGTGACAAGTGTTACTGAGTGGACTATCCTGGCTAAATAAAGAAATGAAATGAAAACAGTTGCAAGTGTTACTGAGTGGACTATCCTGGCTAAATAAAGAATATAAATGAAAACAGTGACAAGTGTTACTGAGTGGACTATCCTGGCTGAATAAAGAAATGAAAACAGTGACATGTGTTACTGAGTGGACTATCCTGGCTAATTAAAGAAATGAAATGAAAATAGTGACAAGTGTTACTGAGTGGACTATCCTGGCTAAATAAAGAAATGAAAACAGTGACACGTGTTACTGAGTGGACTCTCCTGGCTAAATAAAGGAATGATATGAAAACAGTGACAAGTGTTACTGAGTGGACTATCCTGGCTAAATAAAGAAATGAAATGAAAATAGTAACAAGTGTTACTGAATGGACAATACTGGCTAAATAAAGAAATTAAATGAAAACAGTGAAAAGTGTTACTGAGTGGACTATCCTGGCTGAATAAAGAAATGAAAACAGTGACAAGTATTACTGAGTGGACTATCCTGGCTAAATAAAGAAATGAAATGAAAACAGTTGCAAGTGTTACTGAGTGGACTATCCTGGCTAAATAAAGAATATAAATGAAAACAGTGACAAGTGTTACTGAGTGGACTATCCTGGCTGAATAAAGAAATGAAAACAGTGACATGTGTTACTGAGTGGACTATCCTGGCTAATTAAAGAAATGAAATGAAAACAGTGACAAGTGTTACTGAGTGGACTATCCTGGCTAAATAAAGAAATGAAATGAAAATAGTAACAAGTGTTACTGAATGGACAATACTGGCTAAATAAAGAAATTAAATGAAAACAGTGACAAGTGTTACTGAGTGGACTATCCTGGCTAAATAAAGAAATGAAATGAAAATAGTAACAAGTGTTACTGAGTGGACTATCCTGGCTAAATAAAGAAATGAAATTAAAACAGTGACAAGTGTTACTGAGTGGACTATCCTGGCTGAATAAAGAAATGAAAACAGTGACAAGTGTTACTGAGTGGACTATCCTGGCTAAATAAAGAAATGAAATGAAAACAGTTGCAAGTGTTACTGAGTGGACTATCCTGGCTAAATAAAGAATATAAATGAAAACAGTGACAAGTGTTACTGAGTGGACTATCCTGGCTGAATAAAGAAATGAAAACAGTGACAAGTGTTACTGAGTGGACTATCCTGGCTAAATAAAGAAATGAAATGAAAATAGTAACAAGTGTTACTGAATGGACAATACTGGCTAAATAAAGAAATTAAATGAAAACAGTGAAAAGTGTTACTGAGTGGACTATCCTGGCTGAATAAAGAAATGAAAACAGTGACAAGTATTACTGAGTGGACTATCCTGGCTAAATAAAGAAATGAAATGAAAACAGTTGCAAGTGTTACTGAGTGGACTATCCTGGCTAAATAAAGAATATAAATGAAAACAGTGACAAGTGTTACTGAGTGGACTATACTGGCTGAATAAAGAAATGAAAACAGTGACATGTGTTACTGAGTGGACTATCCTGGCTAATTAAAGAAATGAAATGAAAATAGTGACAAGTGTTACTGAGTGGACTATCCTGGCTAAATAAAGAAATGAAAACAGTGACACGTGTTACTGAGTGGACTCTCCTGGCTAAATAAAGGAATGATATGAAAACAGTGACAAGTGTTACTGAGTGGACTATCCTGGCTAAATAAAGAAATGAAATGAAAATAGTAACAAGTGTTACTGAATGGACAATACTGGCTAAATAAAGAAATTAAATGAAAACAGTGAAAAGTGTTACTGAGTGGACTATCCTGGCTGAATAAAGAAATGAAAACAGTGACAAGTATTACTGAGTGGACTATCCTGGCTAAATAAAGAAATGAAATGAAAACAGTTGCAAGTGTTACTGAGTGGACTATCCTGGCTAAATAAAGAATATAAATGAAAACAGTGACAAGTGTTACTGAGTGGACTATCCTGGCTGAATAAAGAAATGAAAACAGTGACATGTGTTACTGAGTGGACTATCCTGGCTAATTAAAGAAATGAAATTAAAACAGTGACAAGTGTTACTGAGTGGACTATCCTGGCTAAATAAAGAAATGAAATGAAAATAGTAACAAGTGTTACTGAATGGACAATACTGGCTAAATAAAGAAATTAAATGAAAACAGTGACAAGTGTTACTGAGTGGACTATCCTGGCTAAATAAAGAAATGAAATGAAAATAGTAACAAGTGTTACTGAGTGGACTATCCTGGCTAAATAAAGAAATGAAATTAAAACAGTGACAAGTGTTACTGAGTGGACTATCCTGGCTGAATAAAGAAATGAAAACAGTGACAAGTGTTACTGAGTGGACTATCCTGGCTAAATAAAGAAATGAAATGAAAATAGTAACAAGTGTTACTGAATGGACAATACTGGCTAAATAAAGAAATTAAATGAAAACAGTGAAAAGTGTTACTGAGTGGACTATCCTGGCTGAATAAAGAAATGAAAACAGTGACAAGTATTACTGAGTGGACTATCCTGGCTAAATAAAGAATATAAATGAAAACAGTGACAAGTGTTACTGAGTGGACTATCCTGGCTGAATAAAGAAATGAAAACAGTGACATGTGTTACTGAGTGGACTATCCTGGCTAATTAAAGAAATGAAATGAAAACAGTGACAAGTGTTACTGAGTGGACTATCCTGGCTAAATAAAGAAATGAAATGAAAATAGTAACAAGTGTTACTGAATGGACAATACTGGCTAAATAAAGAAATTAAATGAAAACAGTGACAAGTGTTACTGAGTGGACTATCCTGGCTAAATAAAGAAATGAAATGAAAATAGTAACAAGTGTTACTGAGTGGACTATCCTGGCTAAATAAAGAAATGAAATTAAAACAGTGACAAGTGTTACTGAGTGGACTATCCTGGCTGAATAAAGAAATGAAAACAGTGACAAGTGTTACTGAGTGGACTATCCTGGCTAAATAAAGAAATGAAATGAAAACAGTTGCAAGTGTTACTGAGTGGACTATCCTGGCTAAATAAAGAATATAAATGAAAAAAGTGACAAGTGTTACTGAGTGGACTATCCTGGCTGAATAAAGAAATGAAAACAGTGACATGTGTTACTGAGTGGACTATCCTGGCTAATTAAAGAAATGAAAACAGTGACACGTGTTACTGAGTGGACTCTCCTGGCTAAATAAAGGAATGATATGAAAACAGTGACAAGTGTTACTGAGTGGACTATCCTGGCTAAATAAAGAAATGAAATGAAAATAGTAACAAGTGTTACTGAATGGACAATACTGGCTAAATAAAGAAATTAAATGAAAACAGTGAAAAGTGTTACTGAGTGGACTATCCTGGCTGAATAAAGAAATGAAAACAGTGACAAGTATTACTGAGTGGACTATCCTGGCTAAATAAAGACATGAAATGAAAACAGTTGCAAGTGTTACTGAGTGGACTATCCTGGCTAATTAAAGAAATGAAATGAAAACAGTGACAAGTGTTACTGAGTGGACTATCCTGGCTAAATAAAGAAATGAAAACAGTGACACGTGTTACTGAGTGGACTCTCCTGGCTAAATAAAGGAATGAGATGAAAACAGTGACAAGTGTTACTGAGTGGACTATCCTGGCTAAATAAAGAAATGAAATGAAAATAGTAACAAGTGTTACTGAATGGACAATACTGGCTAAATAAAGAAATTAAATGAAAACAGTGACAAGTGTTACTGAGTGGACTATCCTGGCTAAATAAAGAAATGAAATGAAAATAGTAACAAGTGTTACTGAGTGGACTATCCTGGCTAAATAAAGAAATGAAATTAAAACAGTGACAAGTGTTACTGAGTGGACTATCCTGGCTAAATAAAGAAATGAAATGAAAACAGTGACAACTGTTACTGAGTGGAATATCCTGGCTAAATAAAGAAATGAAAATGAAAACAGTGGCAAGTGTTACTGAGTGGACTATCCTGCCTAAAAAATGAAATGAAAATGAAAACAATGAAAAGTGTTACTGAGTGGACTATCCTAGCTAAATAAAAAAATGAAAATGAAAACAGTGACAAGTGTTACTGAGTGGACTATCCTGGCTAAATAAAGAAATGAAATGAAAACAGTTGCAAGTGTTACTGAGTGGACTATCCTGGCTAAATAAAGAATATAAATGAAAACAGTGACAAGTGTTACTGAGTGGACTATCCTGGCTAAATAAAGAAATGAAAACAGTGACACGTGTTACTGAGTGGACTATCCTGGCTAAATAAAGAAATGAAAATGAAAATAGTGACAAGTGTTACTGAGTGGACTATCCTGGCTAAATAAAGAAATGATATGAAAACAGTGACAAGTGTTACTGAGTGGACTATCCTGGCTAAATAAAGAAATGAAAATAGTAACAAGTGTTACTGAATGGACAATACTGGCTAAATAAAGAAATTAAATGAAAACAGTGACAAGTGTTACTGAGTGGACTATCCTGGCTAAATAAAGAAATGAAATGAAAATAGTAACAAGTGTTACTGAGTGGACTATCCTGGCTAAATAAAGAAATGAAATTAAAACAGTGACAAGTGTTACTGAGTGGACTATCCTGGCTGAATAAAGAAATGAAAACAGTGACAAGTGTTACTGAGTGGACTA
Organism: Coregonus lavaretus; assembly: GCF_964263955.1. Lineage (NCBI taxonomy): Eukaryota > Metazoa > Chordata > Actinopteri > Salmoniformes > Salmonidae > Coregonus > Coregonus lavaretus. Next base: position 44,733,526 of record NC_140013.1, read on the forward strand.
TCCTGGCTAAATAAAGAAATGAAATGAAAACAGTTGCAAGTGTTACTGAGTGGACTATCCTGGCTAAATAAAGAATATAAATGAAAAAAGTGACAAGTGTTACTGAGTGGACTATCCTGGCTGAATAAAGAAATGAAAACAGTGACATGTGTTACTGAGTGGACTATCCTGGCTAATTAAAGAAATGAAAACAGTGACACGTGTTACTGAGTGGACTCTCCTGGCTAAATAAAGGAATGATATGAAAACAGTGACAAGTGTTACTGAGTGGACTATCCTGGCTAAATAAAGAAATGAAATGAAAATAGTAACAAGTGTTACTGAATGGACAATACTGGCTAAATAAAGAAATTAAATGAAAACAGTGAAAAGTGTTACTGAGTGGACTATCCTGGCTGAATAAAGAAATGAAAACAGTGACAAGTATTACTGAGTGGACTATCCTGGCTAAATAAAGACATGAAATGAAAACAGTTGCAAGTGTTACTGAGTGGACTATCCTGGCTAATTAAAGAAATGAAATGAAAACAGTGACAAGTGTTACTGAGTGGACTATCCTGGCTAAATAAAGAAATGAAAACAGTGACACGTGTTACTGAGTGGACTCTCCTGGCTAAATAAAGGAATGAGATGAAAACAGTGACAAGTGTTACTGAGTGGACTATCCTGGCTAAATAAAGAAATGAAATGAAAATAGTAACAAGTGTTACTGAATGGACAATACTGGCTAAATAAAGAAATTAAATGAAAACAGTGACAAGTGTTACTGAGTGGACTATCCTGGCTAAATAAAGAAATGAAATGAAAATAGTAACAAGTGTTACTGAGTGGACTATCCTGGCTAAATAAAGAAATGAAATTAAAACAGTGACAAGTGTTACTGAGTGGACTATCCTGGCTAAATAAAGAAATGAAATGAAAACAGTGACAACTGTTACTGAGTGGAATATCCTGGCTAAATAAAGAAATGAAAATGAAAACAGTGGCAAGTGTTACTGAGTGGACTATCCTGCCTAAAAAATGAAATGAAAATGAAAACAATGAAAAGTGTTACTGAGTGGACTATCCTAGCTAAATAAAAAAATGAAAATGAAAACAGTGACAAGTGTTACTGAGTGGACTATCCTGGCTAAATAAAGAAATGAAATGAAAACAGTTGCAAGTGTTACTGAGTGGACTATCCTGGCTAAATAAAGAATATAAATGAAAACAGTGACAAGTGTTACTGAGTGGACTATCCTGGCTAAATAAAGAAATGAAAACAGTGACACGTGTTACTGAGTGGACTATCCTGGCTAAATAAAGAAATGAAAATGAAAATAGTGACAAGTGTTACTGAGTGGACTATCCTGGCTAAATAAAGAAATGATATGAAAACAGTGAAAAGTGTTACTGAGTGGACTATCCTGGCTAAATAAAGAAATGAAAATAGTAACAAGTGTTACTGAATGGACAATACTGGCTAAATAAAGAAATTAAATGAAAACAGTGAAAAGTGTTACTGAGTGGACTATCCTGGCTGAATAAAGAAATGAAAACAGTGACAAGTATTACTGAGTGGACTATCCTGGCTAAATAAAGAAATGAAATGAAAACAGTTGCAAGTGTTACTGAGTGGACTATCCTGGCTAAATAAAGAATATAAATGAAAACAGTGACAAGTGTTACTGAGTGGACTATCCTGGCTGAATAAAGAAATGAAAACAGTGACATGTGTTACTGAGTGGACTATCCTGGCTAATTAAAGAAATGAAATGAAAATAGTGACAAGTGTTACTGAGTGGACTATCCTGGCTAAATAAAGAAATGAAAACAGTGACACGTGTTACTGAGTGGACTCTCCTGGCTAAATAAAGGAATGATATGAAAACAGTGACAAGTGTTACTGAGTGGACTATCCTGGCTAAATAAAGAAATGAAATGAAAATAGTAACAAGTGTTACTGAATGGACAATACTGGCTAAATAAAGAAATTAAATGAAAACAGTGAAAAGTGTTACTGAGTGGACTATCCTGGCTGAATAAAGAAATGAAAACAGTGACAAGTATTACTGAGTGGACTATCCTGGCTAAATAAAGACATGAAATGAAAACAGTTGCAAGTGTTACTGAGTGGACTATCCTGGCTAAATAAAGAAATGAAAACAGTTGCAAGTGTTACTGAGTGGACTATCCTGGCTAAATAAAGAATATAAATGAAAACAGTGACAAGTGTTACTGAGTGGACTATCCTGGCTGAATAAAGAAATGAAAACAGTGACATGTGTTACTGAGTGGACTATCCTGGCTAATTAAAGAAATGAAATGAAAACAGTGACAAGTGTTACTGAGTGGACTATCCTGGCTAAATAAAGAAATGAAAACAGTGACACGTGTTACTGAGTGGACTCTCCTGGCTAAATAAAGGAATGAGATGAAAACAGTGACAAGTGTTACTGAGTGGACTATCCTGGCTAAATAAAGAAATGAAATGAAAATAGTAACAAGTGTTACTGAATGGACAATACTGGCTAAATAAAGAAATTAAATGAAAACAGTGACAAGTGTTACTGAGTGGACTATCCTGGCTAAATAAAGAAATGAAATGAAAATAGTAACAAGTGTTACTGAGTGGACTATCCTGGCTAAATAAAGAAATGAAATTAAAACAGTGACAAGTGTTACTGAGTGGACTATCCTGGCTAAATAAAGAAATGAAATGAAAACAGTGACAACTGTTACTGAGTGGAATATCCTGGCTAAATAAAGAAATGAAAATGAAAACAGTGGCAAGTGTTACTGAGTGGACTATCCTGCCTAAAAAATGAAATGAAAATGAAAACAATGAAAAGTGTTACTGAGTGGACTATCCTAGCTAAATAAAAAAATGAAAATGAAAACAGTGACAAGTGTTACTGAGTGGACTATCCTGGCTAAATAAAGAAATGAAATGAAAACAGTTGCAAGTGTTACTGAGTGGACTATCCTGGCTAAATAAAGAATATAAATGAAAACAGTGACAAGTGTTACTGAGTGGACTATCCTGGCTAAATAAAGAAATGAAAACAGTGACACGTGTTACTGAGTGGACTATCCTGGCTAAATAAAGAAATGAAAATGAAAACAATGAAAAGTGTTACTGAGTGGACTATCCTAGCTAAATAAAAAAATGAAAATGAAAACAGTGACAAGTGTTACTGAGTGGACTATCCTGGCTAAATAAAGAAATGAAATGAAAACAGTTGCAAGTGTTACTGAGTGGACTATCCTGGCTAAATAAAGAATATAAATGAAAACAGTGACAAGTGTTACTGAGTGGACTATCCTGGCTAAATAAAGAAATGAAAACAGTGACACGTGTTACTGAGTGGACTATCCTGGCTAAATAAAGAAATGAAAATGAAAATAGTGACAAGTGTTACTGAGTGGACTATCCTGGCTAAATAAAGAAATGAAAATGAAAACAGTGGCAAGTGTTACTGAGTGGACTATCCTGCCTAAAAAATGAAATGAAAATGAAAACAATGAAAAGTGTTACTGAGTGGACTATCCTAGCTAAATAAAAAAATGAAAATGAAAACAGTGACAAGTGTTACTGAGTGGACTATCCTGGCTAAATAAAGAAATGAAATGAAAACAGTTGCAAGTGTTACTGAGTGGACTATCCTGGCTAAATAAAGAATATAAATGAAAACAGTGACAAGTGTTACTGAGTGGACTATCCTGGCTAAATAAAGAAATGAAAACAGTGACACGTGTTACTGAGTGGACTATCCTGGCTAAATAAAGAAATGAAAATGAAAATAGTGACAAGTGTTACTGAGTGGACTATCCTGGCTAAATAAAGAAATGATATGAAAACAGTGAAAAGTGTTACTGAGTGGACTATCCTGGCTAAATAAAGAAATGAAAATAGTAACAAGTGTTACTGAATGGACAATACTGGCTAAATAAAGAAATTAAATGAAAACAGTGAAAAGTGTTACTGAGTGGACTATCCTGGCTGAATAAAGAAATGAAAACAGTGACAAGTATTACTGAGTGGACTATCCTGGCTAAATAAAGAAATGAAATGAAAACAGTTGCAAGTGTTACTGAGTGGACTATCCTGGCTAAATAAAGAATATAAATGAAAACAGTGACAAGTGTTACTGAGTGGACTATCCTGGCTGAATAAAGAAATGAAAACAGTGACATGTGTTACTGAGTGGACTATCCTGGCTAATTAAAGAAATGAAATGAAAATAGTGACAAGTGTTACTGAGTGGACTATCCTGGCTAAATAAAGAAATGAAAACAGTGACACGTGTTACTGAGTGGACTCTCCTGGCTAAATAAAGGAATGATATGAAAACAGTGACAAGTGTTACTGAGTGGACTATCCTGGCTAAATAAAGAAATGAAATGAAAATAGTAACAAGTGTTACTGAATGGACAATACTGGCTAAATAAAGAAATTAAATGAAAACAGTGAAAAGTGTTACTGAGTGGACTATCCTGGCTGAATAAAGAAATGAAAACAGTGACAAGTATTACTGAGTGGACTATCCTGGCTAAATAAAGACATGAAATGAAAACAGTTGCAAGTGTTACTGAGTGGACTATCCTGGCTAAATAAAGAAATGAAAACAGTTGCAAGTGTTACTGAGTGGACTATCCTGGCTAAATAAAGAATATAAATGAAAACAGTGACAAGTGTTACTGAGTGGACTATCCTGGCTGAATAAAGAAATGAAAACAGTGACATGTGTTACTGAGTGGACTATCCTGGCTAATTAAAGAAATGAAATGAAAACAGTGACAAGTGTTACTGAGTGGACTATCCTGGCTAAATAAAGAAATGAAAACAGTGACACGTGTTACTGAGTGGACTCTCCTGGCTAAATAAAGGAATGAGATGAAAACAGTGACAAGTGTTACTGAGTGGACTATCCTGGCTAAATAAAGAAATGAAATGAAAATAGTAACAAGTGTTACTGAATGGACAATACTGGCTAAATAAAGAAATTAAATGAAAACAGTGACAAGTGTTACTGAGTGGACTATCCTGGCTAAATAAAGAAATGAAATGAAAATAGTAACAAGTGTTACTGAGTGGACTATCCTGGCTAAATAAAGAAATGAAATTAAAACAGTGACAAGTGTTACTGAGTGGACTATCCTGGCTAAATAAAGAAATGAAATGAAAACAGTGACAACTGTTACTGAGTGGAATATCCTGGCTAAATAAAGAAATGAAAATGAAAACAGTGGCAAGTGTTACTGAGTGGACTATCCTGCCTAAAAAATGAAATGAAAATGAAAACAATGAAAAGTGTTACTGAGTGGACTATCCTAGCTAAATAAAAAAATGAAAATGAAAACAGTGACAAGTGTTACTGAGTGGACTATCCTGGCTAAATAAAGAAATGAAATGAAAACAGTTGCAAGTGTTACTGAGTGGACTATCCTGGCTAAATAAAGAATATAAATGAAAACAGTGACAAGTGTTACTGAGTGGACTATCCTGGCTAAATAAAGAAATGAAAACAGTGACACGTGTTACTGAGTGGACTATCCTGGCTAAATAAAGAAATGAAAATGAAAACAATGAAAAGTGTTACTGAGTGGACTATCCTAGCTAAATAAAAAAATGAAAATGAAAACAGTGACAAGTGTTACTGAGTGGACTATCCTGGCTAAATAAAGAAATGAAATGAAAACAGTTGCAAGTGTTACTGAGTGGACTATCCTGGCTAAATAAAGAATATAAATGAAAACAGTGACAAGTGTTACTGAGTGGACTATCCTGGCTAAATAAAGAAATGAAAACAGTGACACGTGTTACTGAGTGGACTATCCTGGCTAAATAAAGAAATGAAAATGAAAATAGTGACAAGTGTTACTGAGTGGACTATCCTGGCTAAATAAAGAAATGAAAATGAAAACAGTGGCAAGTGTTACTGAGTGGACTATCCTGCCTAAAAAATGAAATGAAAATGAAAACAATGAAAAGTGTTACTGAGTGGACTATCCTAGCTAAATAAAAAAATGAAAATGAAAACAGTGACAAGTGTTACTGAGTGGACTATCCTGGCTAAATAAAGAAATGAAATGAAAACAGTTGCAAGTGTTACTGAGTGGACTATCCTGGCTAAATAAAGAATATAAATGAAAACAGTGACAAGTGTTACTGAGTGGACTATCCTGGCTAAATAAAGAAATGAAAACAGTGACACGTGTTACTGAGTGGACTATCCTGGCTAAATAAAGAAATGAAAATGAAAATAGTGACAAGTGTTACTGAGTGGACTATCCTGGCTAAATAAAGAAATGATATGAAAACAGTGAAAAGTGTTACTGAGTGGACTATCCTGGCTAAATAAAGAAATGAAAATAGTAACAAGTGTTACTGAATGGACAATACTGGCTAAATAAAGAAATTAAATGAAAACAGTGAAAAGTGTTACTGAGTGGACTATCCTGGCTGAATAAAGAAATGAAAACAGTGACAAGTATTACTGAGTGGACTATCCTGGCTAAATAAAGAAATGAAATGAAAACAGTTGCAAGTGTTACTGAGTGGACTATCCTGGCTAAATAAAGAATATAAATGAAAACAGTGACAAGTGTTACTGAGTGGACTATCCTGGCTGAATAAAGAAATGAAAACAGTGACATGTGTTACTGAGTGGACTATCCTGGCTAATTAAAGAAATGAAATGAAAATAGTGACAAGTGTTACTGAGTGGACTATCCTGGCTAAATAAAGAAATGAAAACAGTGACACGTGTTACTGAGTGGACTCTCCTGGCTAAATAAAGGAATGATATGAAAACAGTGACAAGTGTTACTGAGTGGACTATCCTGGCTAAATAAAGAAATGAAATGAAAATAGTAACAAGTGTTACTGAATGGACAATACTGGCTAAATAAAGAAATTAAATGAAAACAGTGAAAAGTGTTACTGAGTGGACTATCCTGGCTGAATAAAGAAATGAAAACAGTGACAAGTATTACTGAGTGGACTATCCTGGCTAAATAAAGACATGAAATGAAAACAGTTGCAAGTGTTACTGAGTGGACTATCCTGGCTAAATAAAGAAATGAAAACAGTTGCAAGTGTTACTGAGTGGACTATCCTGGCTAAATAAAGAATATAAATGAAAACAGTGACAAGTGTTACTGAGTGGACTATCCTGGCTGAATAAAGAAATGAAAACAGTGACATGTGTTACTGAGTGGACTATCCTGGCTAATTAAAGAAATGAAATGAAAACAGTGACAAGTGTTACTGAGTGGACTATCCTGGCTAAATAAAGAAATGAAAACAGTGACACGTGTTACTGAGTGGACTCTCCTGGCTAAATAAAGGAATGAGATGAAAACAGTGACAAGTGTTACTGAGTGGACTATCCTGGCTAAATAAAGAAATGAAATGAAAATAGTAACAAGTGTTACTGAATGGACAATACTGGCTAAATAAAGAAATTAAATGAAAACAGTGACAAGTGTTACTGAGTGGACTATCCTGGCTAAATAAAGAAATGAAATGAAAATAGTAACAAGTGTTACTGAGTGGACTATCCTGGCTAAATAAAGAAATGAAATTAAAACAGTGACAAGTGTTACTGAGTGGACTATCCTGGCTAAATAAAGAAATGAAATGAAAACAGTGACAACTGTTACTGAGTGGAATATCCTGGCTAAATAAAGAAATGAAAATGAAAACAGTGGCAAGTGTTACTGAGTGGACTATCCTGCCTAAAAAATGAAATGAAAATGAAAACAATGAAAAGTGTTACTGAGTGGACTATCCTAGCTAAATAAAAAAATGAAAATGAAAACAGTGACAAGTGTTACTGAGTGGACTATCCTGGCTAAATAAAGAAATGAAATGAAAACAGTTGCAAGTGTTACTGAGTGGACTATCCTGGCTAAATAAAGAATATAAATGAAAACAGTGACAAGTGTTACTGAGTGGACTATCCTGGCTAAATAAAGAAATGAAAACAGTGACACGTGTTACTGAGTGGACTATCCTGGCTAAATAAAGAAATGAAAATGAAAATAGTGACAAGTGTTACTGAGTGGACTATCCTGGCTAAATAAAGAAATGATATGAAAACAGTGACAAGTGTTACTGAGTGGACTATCCTGGCTAAATAAAGAAATGAAATGAAAATAGTAACAAGTGTTACTGAATGGACAATACTGGCTAAATAAAGAAATTAAATGAAAACAGTGAAAAGTGTTACTGAGTGGACTATCCTGGCTGAATAAAGAAATGAAAACAGTGACAAGTATTACTGAGTGGACTATCCTGGCTAAATAAAGAAATGAAATGAAAACAGTTGCAAGTGTTACTGAGTGGACTATCCTGGCTAAATAAAGAATATAAATGAAAACAGTGACAAGTGTTACTGAGTGGACTATCCTGGCTGAATAAAGAAATGAAAACAGTGACAAGTGTTACTGAGTGGACTATCCTGGCTAATTAAAGAAATGAAATGAAAATAGTGACAAGTGTTACTGAGTGGACTATCCTGGCTAAATAAAGAAATGAAAACAGTGACACGTGTTACTGAGTGGACTCTCCTGGCTAAATAAAGGAATGATATGAAAACAGTGACAAGTGTTACTGAGTGGACTATCCTGGCTAAATAAAGAAATGAAATGAAAATAGTAACAAGTGTTACTGAATGGACAATACTGGCTAAATAAAGAAATTAAATGAAAACAGTGAAAAGTGTTACTGAGTGGACTATCCTGGCTGAATAAAGAAATGAAAACAGTGACAAGTATTACTGAGTGGACTATCCTGGCTAAATAAAGACATGAAATGAAAACAGTTGCAAGTGTTACTGAGTGGACTATCCTGGCTAAATAAAGAATATAAATGAAAACAGTGACAAGTGTTACTGAGTGGACTATCCTGGCTGAATAAAGAAATGAAAACAGTGACATGTGTTACTGAGTGGACTATCCTGGCTAATTAAAGAAATTAAATGAAAACAGTGACAAGTGTTACTGAGTGGACTATCCTGGCTAAATAAAGAAATGAAAACAGTGACACGTGTTACTGAGTGGACTCTCCTGGCTAAATAAAGGAATGAGATGAAAACAGTGACAAGTGTTACTGAGTGGACTATCCTGGCTAAATAAAGAAATGAAATGAAAATAGTAACAAGTGTTACTGAATGGACAATACTGGCTAAATAAAGAAATTAAATGAAAACAGTGACAAGTGTTACTGAGTGGACTATCCTGGCTAAATAAAGAAATGAAATGAAAATAGTAACAAGTGTTACTGAGTGGACTATCCTGGCTAAATAAAGAAATGAAATGAAAACAGTGACAAGTGTTACTGAGTGGACTATCCTGGCTAAATAAAGAAATGAAATGAAAACAATGAAAAGTGATACTGAGTGGACTATCCTAGCTAAATAAATAATATAAATGAAAACAGTGACAAGTGTTACTGAGTGGACTATCCTGGCTGAATAAAGAAATGAAAACAGTGACACGTGTTACTGAGTGGACTATCCTGGCTAAATAAAGAAATGAAATGAAAACAGTGACAAGTGTTACTGAGTGGACTATCCTGGCTAAATAAAGAAATGAAAACAGTGACACGTGTTACTGAGTGGACTATCCTGGCTAAATAAAAAAAATTAAATGAAAACAGTTGCAAGTGTTACTGAGTGGACTATCCTGGCTAAATAAAGAATATAAATGAAAACAGTGACAAGTGTTACTTAGTGGACTATCCTGGCTAAATAAAGAAATGTAATGAAAACAGTGACAAGTGTTACTGAGTGGACTATCCTGGCTGAATAAAGAAATGAAAACAGTGACAAGTGTTACTGAGTGGACTATCCTGGCTAAATAAAGAAATGAAATGAAAAAGGTGACAAGTGTTACTGAGTGGACTATCCTGGCTGAATAAAGAAATGAAAAAAGTGACAAGTATTACTGAGTGGACTATCCTGGCTAAATAAAGAAATGAAATGAAAACAGTTGCAAGTGTTACTGAGTGGACTATCCTGGCTAAATAAAGAATATAAATGAAAACAGTGACAAGTGTTACTGAGTGGACTATCCTGGCTGAATAAAGAAATGAAAACAGTGACATGTGTTACTGAGTGGACTATCCTGGCTAATTAAAGAAATGAAATGAAAATAGTGACAAGTGTTACTGAGTGGACTATCCTGGCTAAATAAAGAAATGAAAACAGTGACACGTGTTACTGAGTGGACTCTCCTGGCTAAATAAAGGAATGATATGAAAACAGTGACAAGTGTTACTGAGTGGACTATCCTGGCTAAATAAAGAAATGAAATGAAAATAGTAACAAGTGTTACTGAATGGACAATACTGGCTAAATAAAGAAATTAAATGAAAACAGTGAAAAGTGTTACTGAGTGGACTATCCTGGCTGAATAAAGAAATGAAAACAGTGACAAGTATTACTGAGTGGACTATCCTGGCTAAATAAAGAAATGAAATGAAAACAGTTGCAAGTGTTACTGAGTGGACTACCCTGGCTAAATAAAGAATATAAATGAAAACAGTGACAAGTGTTACTGAGTGGACTATCCTGGCTAAATAAAGAAATGAAATGAAAATAGTAACAAGTGTTACTGAATGGACAATACTGGCTAAATAAATAAATTAAATGAAAACAGTGACAAGTGTTACTGAGTGGACTATCCTGGCTAAATAAAGAAATGAAATGAAAATAGTAACAAGTGTTACTGAGTGGACTATCCTGGCTAAATAAAGAAATGAAATGAAAACAGTGACAAGTGTTACTGAGTGGACTATCCTGGCTAAATAAAGAAATGAAATGAAAACAGTGACAACTGTTACTGAGTGGACTATCCTGGCTAAATAAAGAAATGAAATGAAAACGGTGACAAGTGTTACTGAGTGGACTATCCTGGCTGAATAAAGAAATGAAAACAGTGACAAGTATTACTGAGTGGACTATCCTGGCTAAATAAAGAAATGAAATGTAAACAGTTGCAAGTGTTACTGAGTGGACTATCCTGGCTAAATAAAGAATATAAATGAAAACAGTGACAAGTGTTACTGAGTGGACTATCCTGGCTGAATAAAGAAATGAAAACAGTGACATGTGTTACTGAGTGGACTATCCTGGCTAATTAAAGAAATGAAATGAAAACAGTGACAAGTGTTACTGAGTGGACTATCCTGGCTAAATAAAGAAATTAAATGAAAATAGTAACAAGTGTTACTGAATGGACAATACTGGCTAAATAAAGAAATTAAATGAAAACAGTGACAAGTGTTACTGAGTGGACTATCCTGGCTAAATAAAGAAATGAAATGAAAATAGTAACAAGTGTTACTGAGTGGACTATCCTGGCTAAATAAAGAAATGAAATTAAAACAGTGACAAGTGTTACTGAGTGGACTATCCTGGCTGAATAAAGAAATGAAAACAGTGACAAGTGTTACTGAGTGGACTATCCTGGCTAAATAAAGAAATGAAATGAAAACAGTTGCAAGTGTTACTGAGTGGACTATCCTGGCTAAATAAAGAATATAAATGAAAACAGTGACAAGTGTTACTGAGTGGACTATCCTGGCTGAATAAAGAAATGAAAACAGTGACAAGTGTTACTGAGTGGACTATCCTGGCTAAATAAAGAAATGAAATGAAAATAGTAACAAGTGTTACTGAATGGACAATACTGGCTAAATAAAGAAATTAAATGAAAACAGTGAAAAGTGTTACTGAGTGGACTATCCTGGCTGAATAAAGAAATGAAAACAGTGACAAGTATTACTGAGTGGACTATCCTGGCTAAATAAAGAAATGAAATGAAAACAGTTGCAAGTGTTACTGAGTGGACTATCCTGGCTAAATAAAGACTATAAATGAAAACAGTGACAAGTGTTACTGAGTGGACTATACTGGCTGAATAAAGAAATGAAAACAGTGACATGTGTTACTGAGTGGACTATCCTGGCTAATTAAAGAAATGAAATGAAAACAGTGACAAGTGTTACTGAGTGGACTATCCTGGCTAAATAAAGAAATGAAATGAAAATAGTAACAAGTGTTACTGAATGGACAATACTGGCTAAATAAAGAAATTAAATGAAAACAGTGACAAGTGTTACTGAGTGGACTATCCTGGCTAAATAAAGAAATGAAATGAAAATAGTAACAAATGTTACTGAGTGGACTATCCTGGCTAAATAAAGAAATGAAATTAAAACAGTGACAAGTGTTACTGAGTGGACTATCCTGGCTGAATAAAGAAATGAAAACAGTGACAAGTGTTACTGAGTGGACTATCCTGGCTAAATAAAGAAATGAAATGAAAACAGTTGCAAGTGTTACTGAGTGGACTATCCTGGCTAAATAAAGAATATAAATGAAAACAGTGACAAGTGTTACTGAGTGGACTATCCTGGCTGAATAAAGAAATGAAAACAGTGACATGTGTTACTGAGTGGACTATCCTGGCTAATTAAAGAAATGAAAACAGTGACACGTGTTACTGAGTGGACTCTCCTGGCTAAATAAAGGAATGATATGAAAACAGTGACAAGTGTTACTGAGTGGACTATCCTGGCTAAATAAAGAAATGAAATGAAAATAGTAACAAGTGTTACTGAATGGACAATACTGGCTAAATAAAGAAATTAAATGAAAACAGTGAAAAGTGTTACTGAGTGGACTATCCTGGCTGAATAAAGAAATGAAAACAGTGACAAGTATTACTGAGTGGACTATCCTGGCTAAATAAAGAAATGAAATGAAAACAGTTGCAAGTGTTACTGAGTGGACTATCCTGGCTAAATAAAGAATATAAATGAAAACAGTGACAAGTGTTACTGAGTGGACTATACTGGCTGAATAAAGAAATGAAAACAGTGACATGTGTTACTGAGTGGACTATCCTGGCTAATTAAAGAAATGAAATGAAAACAGTGACAAGTGTTACTGAGTGGACTATCCTGGCTAAATAAAGAAATGAAATGAAAATAGTAACAAGTGTTACTGAATGGACAATACTGGCTAAATAAAGAAATTAAATGAAAACAGTGACAAGTGTTACTGAGTGGACTATCCTGGCTAAATAAAGAAATGAAATGAAAATAGTAACAAATGTTACTGAGTGGACTATCCTGGCTAAATAAAGAAATGAAATTAAAACAGTGACAAGTGTTACTGAGTGGACTATCCTGGCTGAATAAAGAAATGAAAACAGTGACAAGTGTTACTGAGTGGACTATCCTGGCTAAATAAAGAAATGAAATGAAAACAGTTGCAAGTGTTACTGAGTGGACTATCCTGGCTAAATAAAGAATATAAATGAAAACAGTGACAAGTGTTACTGAGTGGACTATCCTGGCTGAATAAAGAAATGAAAACAGTGACATGTGTTACTGAGTGGACTATCCTGGCTAATTAAAGAAATGAAAACAGTGACACGTGTTACTGAGTGGACTCTCCTGGCTAAATAAAGGAATGATATGAAAACAGTGACAAGTGTTACTGAGTGGACTATCCTGGCTAAATAAAGAAATGAAATGAAAATAGTAACAAGTGTTACTGAATGGACAATACTGGCTAAATAAAGAAATTAAATGAAAACAGTGAAAAGTGTTACTGAGTGGACTATCCTGGCTGAATAAAGAAATGAAAACAGTGACAAGTATTACTGAGTGGACTATCCTGGCTAAATAAAGAAATGAAATGAAAACAGTTGCAAGTGTTACTGAGTGGACTATCCTGGCTAAATAAAGAATATAAATGAAAACAGTGACAAGTGTTACTGAGTGGACTATCCTGGCTGAATAAAGAAATGAAAACAGTGACATGTGTTACTGAGTGGACTATCCTGGCTAATTAAAGAAATGAAATGAAAATAGTGACAAGTGTTACTGAGTGGACTATCCTGGCTAAATAAAGAAATGAAAACAGTGACACGTGTTACTGAGTGGACTCTCCTGGCTAAATAAAGGAATGATATGAAAACAGTGACAAGTGTTACTGAGTGGACTATCCTGGCTAAATAAAGAAATGAAATGAAAATAGTAACAAGTGTTACTGAATGGACAATACTGGCTAAATAAAGAAATTAAATGAAAACAGTGAAAAGTGTTACTGAGTGGACTATCCTGGCTGAATAAAGAAATGAAAACAGTGACAAGTATTACTGAGTGGACTATCCTGGCTAAATAAAGAAATGAAATGAAAACAGTTGCAAGTGTTACTGAGTGGACTATCCTGGCTAAATAAAGAATATAAATGAAAACAGTGACAAGTGTTACTGAGTGGACTATCCTGGCTGAATAAAGAAATGAAAACAGTGACATGTGTTACTGAGTGGACTATCCTGGCTAATTAAAGAAATGAAATGAAAACAGTGACAAGTGTTACTGAGTGGACTATCCTGGCTAAATAAAGAAATGAAATGAAAATAGTAACAAGTGTTACTGAATGGACAATACTGGCTAAATAAAGAAATTAAATGAAAACAGTGACAAGTGTTACTGAGTGGACTATCCTGGCTAAATAAAGAAATGAAATGAAAATAGTAACAAGTGTTACTGAGTGGACTATCCTGGCTAAATAAAGAAATGAAATTAAAACAGTCACAAGTGTTACTGAGTGGACTATCCTGGCTGAATAAAGAAATGAAAACAGTGACAAGTGTTACTGAGTGGACTATCCTGGCTAAATAAAGAAATGAAATGAAAACAGTTGCAAGTGTTACTGAGTGGACTATCCTGGCTAAATAAAGAATATAAATGAAAACAGTGACAAGTGTTACTGAGTGGACTATCCTGGCTGAATAAAGAAATGAAAACAGTGACATGTGTTACTGAGTGGACTATCCTGGCTAATTAAAGAAATGAAAACAGTGACACGTGTTACTGAGTGGACTCTCCTGGCTAAATAAAGGAATGATATGAAAACAGTGACAAGTGTTACTGAGTGGACTATCCTGGCTAAATAAAGAAATGAAATGAAAATAGTAACAAGTGTTACTGAATGGACAATACTGGCTAAATAAAGAAATTAAATGAAAACAGAGAAAAGTGTTACTGAGTGGACTATCCTGGCTGAATAAAGAAATGAAAACAGTGACAAGTATTACTGAGTGGACTATCCTGGCTAAATAAAGAAATGAAATGAAAACAGTTGCAAGTGTTACTGAGTGGACTATCCTGGCTAAATAAAGAATATAAATGAAAACAGTGACAAGTGTTACTGAGTGGACTATCCTGGCTGAATAAAGAAATGAAAACAGTGACATGTGTTACTGAGTGGACTATCCTGGCTAATTAAAGAAATGAAATGAAAACAGTGACAAGTGTTACTGAGTGGACTATCCTGGCTGAATAAAGAAATGAAAACAGTGACATGTGTTACTGAGTGGACTATCCTGGCTAATTAAAGAAATGAAATGAAAACAGTGACAAGTGTTACTGAGTGGACTATCCTGGCTAAATAAAGAAATGAAAACAGTGACACGTGTTACTGAGTGGACTCTCCTGGCTAAATAAAGGAATGAGATGAAAACAGTGACAAGTGTTACTGAGTGGACTATCCTGGCTAAATAAAGAAATGAAATGAAAATAGTAACAAGTGTTACTGAATGGACAATACTGGCTAAATAAAGAAATTAAATGAAAACAGTGACAAGTGTTACTGAGTGGACTATCCTGGCTAAATAAAGAAATGAAATGAAAATAGTAACAAGTGTTACTGAGTGGACTATCCTGGCTAAATAAAGAAATGAAATTAAAACAGTGACAAGTGTTACTGAGTGGACTATCCTGGCTAAATAAAGAAATGAAATGAAAACAGTGACAACTGTTACTGAGTGGAATATCCTGGCTAAATAAAGAAATGAAAATGAAAACAGTGGCAAGTGTTACTGAGTGGACTATCCTGCCTAAAAAATGAAATGAAAATGAAAACAATGAAAAGTGTTACTGAGTGGACTATCCTAGCTAAATAAAAAAATGAAAATGAAAACAGTGACAAGTGTTACTGAGTGGACTATCCTGGCTAAATAAAGAAATGAAATGAAAACAGTTGCAAGTGTTACTGAGTGGACTATCCTGGCTAAATAAAGAAATGAAATGAAAACAGTGACAAGTGTTACTGAGTGGACTATCCTGGCTAAATAAAGAAATGAAAACAGTGACACGTGTTACTGAGTGGACTATCCTGGCTAAATAAAAAAAATTAAATGAAAACAGTTGCAAGTGTTACTGAGTGGACTATCCTGGCTAAATAAAGAATATAAATGAAAACAGTGACAAGTGTTACTTAGTGGACTATCCTGGCTAAATAAAGAAATGAAATGAAAACAGTGACAAGTGTTACTGAGTGGACTATCCTGGCTGAATAAAGAAATGAAAACAGTGACAAGTGTTACTGAGTGGACTATCCTGGCTAAATAAAGAAATGAAATGAAAAAGGTGACAAGTGTTACTGAGTGGACTATCCTGGCTGAATAAAGAAATGAAAACAGTGACAAGTATTACTGAGTGGACTATCCTGGCTAAATAAAGAAATGAAATGAAAACAGTTGCAAGTGTTACTGAGTGGACTATCCTGGCTAAATAAAGAATATAAATGAAAACAGTGACAAGTGTTACTGAGTGGACTATCCTGGCTGAATAAAGAAATGAAAACAGTGACATGTGTTACTGAGTGGACTATCCTGGCTAATTAAAGAAATGAAATGAAAATAGTGACAAGTGTTACTGAGTGGACTATCCTGGCTAAATAAAGAAATGAAAACAGTGACACGTGTTACTGAGTGGACTCTCCTGGCTAAATAAAGGAATGATATGAAAACAGTGACAAGTGTTACTGAGTGGACTATCCTGGCTAAATAAAGAAATGAAATGAAAATAGTAACAAGTGTTACTGAATGGACAATACTGGCTAAATAAAGAAATTAAATGAAAACAGTGAAAAGTGTTACTGAGTGGACTATCCTGGCTGAATAAAGAAATGAAAACAGTGACAAGTATTACTGAGTGGACTATCCTGGCTAAATAAAGAAATGAAATGAAAACAGTTGCAAGTGTTACTGAGTGGACTATCCTGGCTAAATAAAGAATATAAATGAAAACAGTGACAAGTGTTACTGAGTGGACTATCCTGGCTAAATAAAGAAATGAAATGAAAATAGTAACAAGTGTTACTGAATGGACAATACTGGCTAAATAAATAAATTAAATGAAAACAGTGACAAGTGTTACTGAGTGGACTATCCTGGCTAAATAAAGAAATGAAATGAAAATAGTAACAAGTGTTACTGAGTGGACTATCCTGGCTAAATAAAGAAATGAAATGAAAACAGTGACAAGTGTTACTGAGTGGACTATCCTGGCTAAATAAAGAAATGAAATGAAAACAGTGACAACTGTTACTGAGTGGACTATCCTGGCTAAATAAAGAAATGAAATGAAAACGGTGACAAGTGTTACTGAGTGGACTATCCTGGCTGAATAAAGAAATGAAAACAGTGACAAGTATTACTGAGTGGACTATCCTGGCTAAATAAAGAAATGAAATGAAAACAGTTGCAAGTGTTACTGAGTGGACTATCCTGGCTAAATAAAGAATATAAATGAAAACAGTGACAAGTGTTACTGAGTGGACTATCCTGGCTGAATAAAGAAATGAAAACAGTGACATGTGTTACTGAGTGGACTATCCTGGCTAATTAAAGAAATGAAATGAAAACAGTGACAAGTGTTACTGAGTGGACTATCCTGGCTAAATAAAGAAATGAAAGGAAAATAGTAACAAGTGTTACTGAATGGACAATACTGGCTAAATAAAGAAATTAAATGAAAACAGTGACAAGTGTTACTGAGTGGACTATCCTGGCTAAATAAAGAAATGAAATGAAAATAGTAACAAGTGTTACTGAGTGGACTATCCTGGCTAAATAAAGAAATGAAATTAAAACAGTGACAAGTGTTACTGAGTGGACTATCCTGGCTGAATAAAGAAATGAAAACAGTGACAAGTGTTACTGAGTGGACTATCCTGGCTAAATAAAGAAATGAAATGAAAACAGTTGCAAGTGTTACTGAGTGGACTATCCTGGCTAAATAAAGAATATAAATGAAAACAGTGACAAGTGTTACTGAGTGGACTATCCTGGCTGAATAAAGAAATGAAAACAGTGACAAGTGTTACTGAGTGGACTATCCTGGCTAAATAAAGAAATGAAATGAAAATAGTAACAAGTGTTACTGAATGGACAATACTGGCTAAATAAAGAAATTAAATGAAAACAGTGAAAAGTGTTACTGAGCGGACTATCCTGGCTGAATAAAGAAATGAAAACAGTGACAAGTATTACTGAGTGGACTATCCTGGCTAAATAAAGAAATGAAATGAAAACAGTTGCAAGTGTTACTGAGTGGACTATCCTGGCTAAATAAAGAAATGAAATGAAAATAGTAACAAGTGTTACTGAGTGGACTATCCTGGCTAAATAAAGAAATGAAATTAAAACAGTGACAAGTGTTACTGAGTGGACTATCCTGGCTGAATAAAGAAATGAAAACAGTGACAAGTGTTACTGAGTGGACTATCCTGGCTAAATAAAGAAATGAAATGAAAACAGTTGCAAGTGTTACTGAGTGGACTATCCTGGCTAAATAAAGAATATAAATGAAAACAGTGACAAGTGTTACTGAGTGGACTATCCTGGCTGAATAAAGAAATGAAAACAGTGACAAGTGTTACTGAGTGGACTATCCTGGCTAAATAAAGAAATGAAATGAAAATAGTAACAAGTGTTACTGAATGGACAATACTGGCTAAATAAAGAAATTAAATGAAAACAGTGAAAAGTGTTACTGAGTGGACTATCCTGGCTGAATAAAGAAATGAAAACAGTGACAAGTATTACTGAGTGGACTATCCTGGCTAAATAAAGAAATGAAATGAAAACAGTTGCAAGTGTTACTGAGTGGACTATCCTGGCTAAATAAAGAATATAAATGAAAACAGTGACAAGTGTTACTGAGTGGACTATACTGGCTGAATAAAGAAATGAAAACAGTGACATGTGTTACTGAGTGGACTATCCTGGCTAATTAAAGAAATGAAATGAAAACAGTGACAAGTGTTACTGAGTGGACTATCCTGGCTAAATAAAGAAATGAAATGAAAATAGTAACAAGTGTTACTGAATGGACAATACTGGCTAAATAAAGAAATTAAATGAAAACAGTGACAAGTGTTACTGAGTGGACTATCCTGGCTAAATAAAGAAATGAAATGAAAATAGTAACAAATGTTACTGAGTGGACTATCCTGGCTAAATAAAGAAATGAAATTAAAACAGTGACAAGTGTTACTGAGTGGACTATCCTGGCTGAATAAAGAAATGAAAACAGTGACAAGTGTTACTGAGTGGACTATCCTGGCTAAATAAAGAAATGAAATGAAAACAGTTGCAAGTGTTACTGAGTGGACTATCCTGGCTAAATAAAGAATATAAATGAAAACAGTGACAAGTGTTACTGAGTGGACTATCCTGGCTGAATAAAGAAATGAAAACAGTGACATGTGTTACTGAGTGGACTATCCTGGCTAATTAAAGAAATGAAAACAGTGACACGTGTTACTGAGTGGACTCTCCTGGCTAAATAAAGGAATGATATGAAAACAGTGACAAGTGTTACTGAGTGGACTATCCTGGCTAAATAAAGAAATGAAATGAAAATAGTAACAAGTGTTACTGAATGGACAATACTGGCTAAATAAAGAAATTAAATGAAAACAGTGAAAAGTGTTACTGAGTGGACTATCCTGGCTGAAAAAAGAAATGAAAACAGTGACAAGTATTACTGAGTGGACTATCCTGGCTAAATAAAGAAATGAAATGAAAACAGTTGCAAGTGTTACTGAGTGGACTATCCTGGCTAAATAAAGAATATAAATGAAAACAGTGACAAGTGTTACTGAGTGGACTATCCTGGCTGAATAAAGAAATGAAAACAGTGACATGTGTTACTGAGTGGACTATCCTGGCTAATTAAAGAAATGAAATGAAAATAGTGACAAGTGTTACTGAGTGGACTATCCTGGCTAAATAAAGAAATGAAAACAGTGACACGTGTTACTGAGTGGACTCTCCTGGCTAAATAAAGGAATGATATGAAAACAGTGACAAGTGTTACTGAGTGGACTATCCTGGCTAAATAAAGAAATGAAATGAAAATAGTAACAAGTGTTACTGAATGGACAATACTGGCTAAATAAAGAAATTAAATGAAAACAGTGAAAAGTGTTACTGAGTGGACTATCCTGGCTGAATAAAGAAATGAAAACAGTGACAAGTATTACTGAGTGGACTATCCTGGCTAAATAAAGAAATGAAATGAAAACAGTTGCAAGTGTTACTGAGTGGACTATCCTGGCTAAATAAAGAATATAAATGAAAACAGTGACAAGTGTTACTGAGTGGACTATCCTGGCTAAATAAAGAAATGAAATGAAAATAGTAACAAGTGTTACTGAATGGACAATACTGGCTAAATAAATAAATTAAATGAAAACAGTGACAAGTGTTACTGAGTGGACTATCCTGGCTAAATAAAGAAATGAAATGAAAATAGTAACAAGTGTTACTGAGTGGACTATCCTGGCTAAATAAAGAAATGAAATGAAAACAGTGACAAGTGTTACTGAGTGGACTATCCTGGCTAAATAAAGAAATGAAATGAAAACAGTGACAACTGTTACTGAGTGGACTATCCTGGCTAAATAAAGAAATGAAATGAAAACGGTGACAAGTGTTACTGAGTGGACTATCCTGGCTGAATAAAGAAATGAAAACAGTGACAAGTATTACTGAGTGGACTATCCTGGCTAAATAAAGAAATGAAATGAAAACAGTTGCAAGTGTTACTGAGTGGACTATCCTGGCTAAATAAAGAATATAAATGAAAACAGTGACAAGTGTTACTGAGTGGACTATCCTGGCTGAATAAAGAAATGAAAACAGTGACATGTGTTACTGAGTGGACTATCCTGGCTAATTAAAGAAATGAAATGAAAACAGTGACAAGTGTTACTGAGTGGACTATCCTGGCTAAATAAAGAAATGAAAGGAAAATAGTAACAAGTGTTACTGAATGGACAATACTGGCTAAATAAAGAAATTAAATGAAAACAGTGACAAGTGTTACTGAGTGGACTATCCTGGCTAAATAAAGAAATGAAATGAAAATAGTAACAAGTGTTACTGAGTGGACTATCCTGGCTAAATAAAGAAATGAAATTAAAACAGTGACAAGTGTTACTGAGTGGACTATCCTGGCTGAATAAAGAAATGAAAACAGTGACAAGTGTTACTGAGTGGACTATCCTGGCTAAATAAAGAAATGAAATGAAAACAGTTGCAAGTGTTACTGAGTGGACTATCCTGGCTAAATAAAGAATATAAATGAAAACAGTGACAAGTGTTACTGAGTGGACTATCCTGGCTGAATAAAGAAATGAAAACAGTGACAAGTGTTACTGAGTGGACTATCCTGGCTAAATAAAGAAATGAAATGAAAATAGTAACAAGTGTTACTGAATGGACAATACTGGCTAAATAAAGAAATTAAATGAAAACAGTGAAAAGTGTTACTGAGTGGACTATCCTGGCTGAATAAAGAAATGAAAACAGTGACAAGTATTACTGAGTGGACTATCCTGGCTAAATAAAGAAATGAAATGAAAACAGTTGCAAGTGTTACTGAGTGGACTATCCTGGCTAAATAAAGAAATGAAATGAAAATAGTAACAAGTGTTACTGAGTGGACTATCCTGGCTAAATAAAGAAATGAAATTAAAACAGTGACAAGTGTTACTGAGTGGACTATCCTGGCTGAATAAAGAAATGAAAACAGTGACAAGTGTTACTGAGTGGACTATCCTGGCTAAATAAAGAAATGAAATGAAAACAGTTGCAAGTGTTACTGAGTGGACTATCCTGGCTAAATAAAGAATATAAATGAAAACAGTGACAAGTGTTACTGAGTGGACTATCCTGGCTGAATAAAGAAATGAAAACAGTGACAAGTGTTACTGAGTGGACTATCCTGGCTAAATAAAGAAATGAAATGAAAATAGTAACAAGTGTTACTGAATGGACAATACTGGCTAAATAAAGAAATTAAATGAAAACAGTGAAAAGTGTTACTGAGTGGACTATCCTGGCTGAATAAAGAAATGAAAACAGTGACAAGTATTACTGAGTGGACTATCCTGGCTAAATAAAGAAATGAAATGAAAACAGTTGCAAGTGTTACTGAGTGGACTATCCTGGCTAAATAAAGAATATAAATGAAAACAGTGACAAGTGTTACTGAGTGGACTATACTGGCTGAATAAAGAAATGAAAACAGTGACATGTGTTACTGAGTGGACTATCCTGGCTAATTAAAGAAATGAAATGAAAACAGTGACAAGTGTTACTGAGTGGACTATCCTGGCTAAATAAAGAAATGAAATGAAAATAGTAACAAGTGTTACTGAATGGACAATACTGGCTAAATAAAGAAATTAAATGAAAACAGTGACAAGTGTTACTGAGTGGACTATCCTGGCTAAATAAAGAAATGAAATGAAAATAGTAACAAATGTTACTGAGTGGACTATCCTGGCTAAATAAAGAAATGAAATTAAAACAGTGACAAGTGTTACTGAGTGGACTATCCTGGCTGAATAAAGAAATGAAAACAGTGACAAGTGTTACTGAGTGGACTATCCTGGCTAAATAAAGAAATGAAATGAAAACAGTTGCAAGTGTTACTGAGTGGACTATCCTGGCTAAATAAAGAATATAAATGAAAACAGTGACAAGTGTTACTGAGTGGACTATCCTGGCTGAATAAAGAAATGAAAACAGTGACATGTGTTACTGAGTGGACTATCCTGGCTAATTAAAGAAATGAAAACAGTGACACGTGTTACTGAGTGGACTCTCCTGGCTAAATAAAGGAATGATATGAAAACAGTGACAAGTGTTACTGAGTGGACTATCCTGGCTAAATAAAGAAATGAAATGAAAATAGTAACAAGTGTTACTGAATGGACAATACTGGCTAAATAAAGAAATTAAATGAAAACAGTGAAAAGTGTTACTGAGTGGACTATCCTGGCTGAATAAAGAAATGAAAACAGTGACAAGTATTACTGAGTGGACTATCCTGGCTAAATAAAGAAATGAAATGAAAACAGTTGCAAGTGTTACTGAGTGGACTATCCTGGCTAAATAAAGAATATAAATGAAAACAGTGACAAGTGTTACTGAGTGGACTATCCTGGCTGAATAAAGAAATGAAAACAGTGACATGTGTTACTGAGTGGACTATCCTGGCTAATTAAAGAAATGAAATGAAAATAGTGACAAGTGTTACTGAGTGGACTATCCTGGCTAAATAAAGAAATGAAAACAGTGACACGTGTTACTGAGTGGACTCTCCTGGCTAAATAAAGGAATGATATGAAAACAGTGACAAGTGTTACTGAGTGGACTATCCTGGCTAAATAAAGAAATGAAATGAAAATAGTGACAAGTGTTACTGAATGGACAATACTGGCTAAATAAAGAAATTAAATGAAAACAGTGAAAAGTGTTACTGAGTGGACTATCCTGGCTGAATAAAGAAATGAAAACAGTGACAAGTATTACTGAGTGGACTATCCTGGCTAAATAAAGAAATGAAATGAAAACAGTTGCAAGTGTTACTGAGTGGACTATCCTGGCTAAATAAAGAATATAAATGAAAACAGTGACAAGTGTTACTGAGTGGACTATCCTGGCTGAATAAAGAAATGAAAACAGTGACATGTGTTACTGAGTGGACTATCCTGGCTAATTAAAGAAATGAAATGAAAACAGTGACAAGTGTTACTGAGTGGACTATCCTGGCTAAATAAAGAAATGAAATGAAAATAGTAACAAGTGTTACTGAATGGACAATACTGGCTAAATAAAGAAATTAAATGAAAACAGTGACAAGTGTTACTGAGTGGACTATTCTGGCTAAATAAAGAAATGAAATGAAAATAGTAACAAGTGTTACTGAGTGGACTATCCTGGCTAAATAAAGAAATGAAATTAAAACAGTGACAAGTGTTACTGAGTGGACTATCCTGGCTGAATAAAGAAATGAAAACAGTGACAAGTGTTACTGAGTGGACTATCCTGGCTAAATAAAGAAATGAAATGAAAACAGTTGCAAGTGTTACTGAGTGGACTATCCTGGCTAAATAAAGAATATAAATGAAAACAGTGACAAGTGTTACTGAGTGGACTATCCTGGCTGAATAAAGAAATGAAAACAGTGACATGTGTTACTGAGTGGACTATCCTGGCTAATTAAAGAAATGAAAACAGTGACACGTGTTACTGAGTGGACTCTCCTGGCTAAATAAAGGAATGATATGAAAACAGTGACAAGTGTTACTGAGTGGACTATCCTGGCTAAATAAAGAAATGAAATGAAAATAGTAACAAGTGTTACTGAATGGACAATACTGGCTAAATAAAGAAATTAAATGAAAACAGAGAAAAGTGTTACTGAGTGGACTATCCTGGCTGAATAAAGAAATGAAAACAGTGACAAGTATTACTGAGTGGACTATCCTGGCTAAATAAAGAAATGAAATGAAAACAGTTGCAAGTGTTACTGAGTGGACTATCCTGGCTAAATAAAGAATATAAATGAAAACAGTGACAAGTGTTACTGAGTGGACTATCCTGGCTGAATAAAGAAATGAAAACAGTGACATGTGTTACTGAGTGGACTATCCTGGCTAATTAAAGAAATGAAATGAAAACAGTGACAAGTGTTACTGAGTGGACTATCCTGGCTAAATAAAGAAATGAAAACAGTGACACGTGTTACTGAGTGGACTCTCCTGGCTAAATAAAGGAATGAGATGAAAACAGTGACAAGTGTTACTGAGTGGACTATCCTGGCTAAATAAAGAAATGAAATGAAAATAGTAACAAGTGTTACTGAATGGACAATACTGGCTAAATAAAGAAATTAAATGAAAACAGTGACAAGTGTTACTGAGTGGACTATCCTGGCTAAATAAAGAAATGAAATGAAAATAGTAACAAGTGTTACTGAGTGGACTATCCTGGCTAAATAAAGAAATGAAATTAAAACAGTGACAAGTGTTACTGAGTGGACTATCCTGGCTAAATAAAGAAATGAAATGAAAACAGTGACAACTGTTACTGAGTGGAATATCCTGGCTAAATAAAGAAATGAAAATGAAAACAGTGGCAAGTGTTACTGAGTGGACTATCCTGCCTAAAAAATGAAATGAAAATGAAAACAATGAAAAGTGTTACTGAGTGGACTATCCTAGCTAAATAAAAAAATGAAAATGAAAACAGTGACAAGTGTTACTGAGTGGACTATCCTGGCTAAATAAAGAAATGAAATGAAAACAGTTGCAAGTGTTACTGAGTGGACTATCCTGGCTAAATAAAGAATATAAATGAAAACAGTGACAAGTGTTACTGAGTGGACTATCCTGGCTAAATAAAGAAATGAAAACAGTGACACGTGTTACTGAGTGGACTATCCTGGCTAAATAAAGAAATGAAAATGAAAATAGTGACAAGTGTTACTGAGTGGACTATCCTGGCTAAATAAAGAAATGAAATGAAAACAGTGACAAGTGTTACTGAGTGGACTATCCTGGCTAAATAAAGAAATGAAATGAAAACAATGAAAAGTGATACTGAGTGGACTATCCTAGCTAAATAAATAATATAAATGAAAACAGTGACAAGTGTTACTGAGTGGACTATCCTGGCTGAATAAAGAAATGAAAACAGTGACACGTGTTACTGAGTGGACTATCCTGGCTAAATAAAGAAATGAAAACAGTGACACGTGTTACTGAGTGGACTATGCTGGCTAAATATAGAAATGAAAATGAAAATATTGACAAGTGTTACTGAGTGGTCTATCCTGGCTAAATAAAGAAATGAAATGAAAACAGTGACAAGTGTTACTGAGTGGACTATCCTGGCTGAATAAAGAAATGAAAACAGTGACACGTGTTACTGAGTGGACTATCCTGGCTAAATAAAGAAATGAAATGAAAACAGTGACAAGTGTTACTGAGTGGACTATCCTGGCTAAATAAAGAAATGAAAACAGTGACACGTGTTACTGAGTGGACTATCCTGGCTAAATAATTTTTTTTAAATGAAAACAGTTGCAAGTGTTACTGAGTGGACTATCCTGGCTAAATAAAGAATATAAATGAAAACAGTGACAAGTGTTACTTAGTGGACTATCCTGGCTAAATAAAGAAATGAAATGAAAATAGTAACAAGTGTTACTGAGTGGACTATCCTGGCTAAATAAAGAAATGAAATTAAAACAGTGACAAGTGTTACTGAGTGGACTATCCTGGCTAAATAAAGAAATGAAATGAAAACAGTGACAACTGTTACTGAGTGGAATATCCTGGCTAAATAAAGAAATGAAAATGAAAACAGTGGCAAGTGTTACTGAGTGGACTATCCTGCCTAAAAAATGAAATGAAAATGAAAACAATGAAAAGTGTTACTGAGTGGACTATCCTAGCTAAATAAAAAAATGAAAATGAAAACAGTGACAAGTGTTACTGAGTGGACTATCCTGGCTAAATAAAGAAATTAAATGAAAACAGTTGCAAGTGTTACTGAGTGGACTATCCTGGCTAAATAAAGAATATAAATGAAAACAGTGACAAGTGTTACTGAGTGGACTATCCTGGCTAAATAAAGAAATGAAAACAGTGACACGTGTTACTGAGTGGACTATCCTGGCTAAATAAAGAAATGAAAATGAAAATAGTGACAAGTGTTACTGAGTGGACTATCCTGGCTAAATAAAGAAATGAAATGAAAACAGTGACAAGTGTTACTGAGTGGACTATCCTGGCTAAATAAAGAAATGAAATGAAAACAATGAAAAGTGATACTGAGTGGACTATCCTAGCTAAATAAATAATATAAATGAAAACAGTGACAAGTGTTACTGAGTGGACTATCCTGGCTGAATAAAGAAATGAAAACAGTGACACGTGTTACTGAGTGGACTATCCTGGCTAAATAAAGAAATGAAATGAAAACAGTGACAAGTGTTACTGAGTGGACTATCCTGGCTAAATAAAGAAATGAAAACAGTGACACGTGTTACTGAGTGGACTATCCTGGCTAAATAAAAAAAATTAAATGAAAACAGTTGCAAGTGTTACTGAGTGGACTATCCTGGCTAAATAAAGAATATAAATGAAAACAGTGACAAGTGTTACTTAGTGGACTATCCTGGCTAAATAAAGAAATGAAATGAAAACAGTGACAAGTGTTACTGAGTGGACTATCCTGGCTGAATAAAGAAATGAAAACAGTGACAAGTGTTACTGAGTGGACTATCCTGGCTAAATAAAGAAATGAAATGAAAAAGGTGACAAGTGTTACTGAGTGGACTATCCTGGCTGAATAAAGAAATGAAAACAGTGACAAGTGTTACTGAGTGGACTATCCTGGCTAAATAAAGAAATGAAATGAAAACAGTTGCAAGTGTTACTGAGTGGACTATCCTGGCTAAATAAAGAATATAAATGAAAACAGTGACAAGTGTTACTGAGTGGACTATCCTGGCTGAATAAAGAAATGAAAACAGTGACATGTGTTACTGAGTGGACTATCCTGGCTAATTAAAGAAATGAAATGAAAACAGTGACAAGTGTTACTGAGTGGACTATCCTGGCTAAATAAAGAAATGAAATGAAAATAGTAACAAGTGTTACTGAATGGACAATACTGGCTAAATAAAGAAATTAAATGAAAACAGTGACAAGTGTTACTGAGTGGACTATTCTGGCTAAATAAAGAAATGAAATGAAAATAGTAACAAGTGTTACTGAGTGGACTATCCTGGCTAAATAAAGAAATGAAATTAAAACAGTGACAAGTGTTACTGAGTGGACTATCCTGGCTGAATAAAGAAATGAAAACAGTGACAAGTGTTACTGAGTGGACTATCCTGGCTAAATAAAGAAATGAAATGAAAACAGTTGCAAGTGTTACTGAGTGGACTATCCTGGCTAAATAAAGAATATAAATGAAAACAGTGACAAGTGTTACTGAGTGGACTATCCTGGCTGAATAAAGAAATGAAAACAGTGACATGTGTTACTGAGTGGACTATCCTGGCTAATTAAAGAAATGAAAACAGTGACACGTGTTACTGAGTGGACTCTCCTGGCTAAATAAAGGAATGATATGAAAACAGTGACAAGTGTTACTGAGTGGACTATCCTGGCTAAATAAAGAAATGAAATGAAAATAGTAACAAGTGTTACTGAATGGACAATACTGGCTAAATAAAGAAATTAAATGAAAACAGAGAAAAGTGTTACTGAGTGGACTATCCTGGCTGAATAAAGAAATGAAAACAGTGACAAGTATTACTGAGTGGACTATCCTGGCTAAATAAAGAAATGAAATGAAAACAGTTGCAAGTGTTACTGAGTGGACTATCCTGGCTAAATAAAGAATATAAATGAAAACAGTGACAAGTGTTACTGAGTGGACTATCCTGGCTGAATAAAGAAATGAAAACAGTGACATGTGTTACTGAGTGGACTATCCTGGCTAATTAAAGAAATGAAATGAAAACAGTGACAAGTGTTACTGAGTGGACTATCCTGGCTAAATAAAGAAATGAAAACAGTGACACGTGTTACTGAGTGGACTCTCCTGGCTAAATAAAGGAATGAGATGAAAACAGTGACAAGTGTTACTGAGTGGACTATCCTGGCTAAATAAAGAAATGAAATGAAAATAGTAACAAGTGTTACTGAATGGACAATACTGGCTAAATAAAGAAATTAAATGAAAACAGTGACAAGTGTTACTGAGTGGACTATCCTGGCTAAATAAAGAAATGAAATGAAAATAGTAACAAGTGTTACTGAGTGGACTATCCTGGCTAAATAAAGAAATGAAATTAAAACAGTGACAAGTGTTACTGAGTGGACTATCCTGGCTAAATAAAGAAATGAAATGAAAACAGTGACAACTGTTACTGAGTGGAATATCCTGGCTAAATAAAGAAATGAAAATGAAAACAGTGGCAAGTGTTACTGAGTGGACTATCCTGCCTAAAAAATGAAATGAAAATGAAAACAATGAAAAGTGTTACTGAGTGGACTATCCTAGCTAAATAAAAAAATGAAAATGAAAACAGTGACAAGTGTTACTGAGTGGACTATCCTGGCTAAATAAAGAATATAAATGAAAACAGTGACAAGTGTTACTGAGTGGACTATCCTGGCTAAATAAAGAAATGAAAACAGTGACACGTGTTACTGAGTGGACTATCCTGGCTAAATAAAGAAATGAAAATGAAAATAGTGACAAGTGTTACTGAGTGGACTATCCTGGCTAAATAAAGAAATGAAATGAAAACAGTGACAAGTGTTACTGAGTGGACTATCCTGGCTAAATAAAGAAATGAAATGAAAACAATGAAAAGTGATACTGAGTGGACTATCCTAGCTAAATAAATAATATAAATGAAAACAGTGACAAGTGTTACTGAGTGGACTATCCTGGCTGAATAAAGAAATGAAAACAGTGACACGTGTTACTGAGTGGACTATCCTGGCTAAATAAAGAAATGAAAACAGTGACACGTGTTACTGAGTGGACTATGCTGGCTAAATAAAGAAATGAAAATGAAAATATTGACAAGTGTTACTGAGTGGTCTATCCTGGCTAAATAAAGAAATGAAATGAAAACAGTGACAAGTGTTACTGAGTGGACTATCCTGGCTAAATAAAGAAATGAAATGAAAACAGTGACAAGTGTTACTGAGTGGACTATCCTGGCTAAATAAAGAAATGAAAACAGTGACACGTGTTACTGAGTGGACTATCCTGGCTAAATATTTTTTTTTAAATGAAAACAGTTGCAAGTGTTACTGAGTGGACTATCCTGGCTAAATAAAGAATATAAATGAAAACAGTGACAAGTGTTACTTAGTGGACTATCCTGGCTAAATAAAGAAATGAAATGAAAATAGTAACAAGTGTTACTGAGTGGACTATCCTGGCTAAATAAAGAAATGAAATTAAAACAGTGACAAGTGTTACTGAGTGGACTATCCTGGCTAAATAAAGAAATGAAATGAAAACAGTGACAACTGTTACTGAGTGGAATATCCTGGCTAAATAAAGAAATGAAAATGAAAACAGTGGCAAGTGTTACTGAGTGGACTATCCTGCCTAAAAAATGAAATGAAAATGAAAACAATGAAAAGTGTTACTGAGTGGACTATCCTAGCTAAATAAAAAAATGAAAATGAAAACAGTGACAAGTGTTACTGAGTGGACTATCCTGGCTAAATAAAGAAATGAAATGAAAACAGTTGCAAGTGTTACTGAGTGGACTATCCTGGCTAAATAAAGAATATAAATGAAAACAGTGACAAGTGTTACTGAGTGGACTATCCTGGCTAAATAAAGAAATGAAAACAGTGACACGTGTTACTGAGTGGACTATCCTGGCTAAATAAAGAAATGAAAATGAAAATAGTGACAAGTGTTACTGAGTGGACTATCCTGGCTAAATAAAGAAATGAAATGAAAACAGTGACAAGTGTTACTGAGTGGACTATCCTGGCTAAATAAAGAAATGAAATGAAAACAATGAAAAGTGATACTGAGTGGACTATCCTAGCTAAATAAATAATATAAATGAAAACAGTGACAAGTGTTACTGAGTGGACTATCCTGGCTGAATAAAGAAATGAAAACAGTGACACGTGTTACTGAGTGGACTATCCTGGCTAAATAAAGAAATGAAATGAAAACAGTGACAAGTGTTACTGAGTGGACTATCCTGGCTAAATAAAGAAATGAAAACAGTGACACGTGTTACTGAGTGGACTATCCTGGCTAAATAAAAAAAATTAAATGAAAACAGTTGCAAGTGTTACTGAGTGGACTATCCTGGCTAAATAAAGAATATAAATGAAAACAGTGACAAGTGTTACTTAGTGGACTATCCTGGCTAAATAAAGAAATGAAATGAAAACAGTGACAAGTGTTACTGAGTGGACTATCCTGGCTGAATAAAGAAATGAAAACAGTGACACGTGTTACTGAGTGGACTCTCCTGGCTAAATAAAGGAATGATATGAAAACAGTGACAAGTGTTACTGAGTGGACTATCCTGGCTAAATAAAGAAATGAAATGAAAATAGTAACAAGTGTTACTGAATGGACAATACTGGCTAAATAAATAAATTAAATGAAAACAGTGAAAAGTGTTACTGAGTGGACTATCCTGGCTGAATAAAGAAATGAAAACAGTGACAAGTGTTACTGAGTGGACTATCCTGGCTAAATAAAGAAATGAAATGAAAACAGTTGCAAGTGTTACTGAGTGGACTATCCTGGCTAAATAAAGAATATAAATGAAAACAGTGACAAGTGTTACTGAGTGGACTATCCTGGCTGAATAAAGAAATGAAAACAGTGACATGTGTTACTGAGTGGACTATCCTGGCTAATTAAAGAAATGAAATGAA
The DNA here is from genome assembly GCF_964263955.1 of Coregonus lavaretus. NCBI lineage: Eukaryota > Metazoa > Chordata > Actinopteri > Salmoniformes > Salmonidae > Coregonus > Coregonus lavaretus. The sequence goes on from NC_140013.1 coordinate 44,765,136, forward strand.
AATAGTGACAAGTGTTACTGAGTGGACTATCCTGGCTAAATAAAGAAATGAAAACAGTGACACGTGTTACTGAGTGGACTCTCCTGGCTAAATAAAGGAATGATATGAAAACAGTGACAAGTGTTACTGAGTGGACTATCCTGGCTAAATAAAGAAATGAAATGAAAATAGTAACAAGTGTTACTGAATGGACAATACTGGCTAAATAAATAAATTAAATGAAAACAGTGACAAGTGTTACTGAGTGGACTATCCTGGCTAAATAAAGAAATGAAATGAAAATAGTAACAAGTGTTACTGAGTGGACTATCCTGGCTAAATAAAGAAATGAAATGAAAACAGTGACAAGTGTTACTGAGTGGACTATCCTGGCTAAATAAAGAAATGAAATGAAAACAGTGACAAGTGTTACTGAGTGGACTATCCTGGCTAAATAAAGAAATGAAATGAAAACGGTGACAAGTGTTACTGAGTGGACTATCCTGGCTGAATAAAGAAATGAAAACAGTGACAAGTGTTACTGAGTGGACTATCCTGGCTAAATAAAGAAATGAAATGAAAACAGTTGCAAGTGTTACTGAGTGGACTATCCTGGCTAAATAAAGAATATAAATGAAAACAGTGACAAGTGTTACTGAGTGGACTATCCTGGCTAAATAAAGAAATGAAATGAAAATAGTAACAAGTGTTACTGAATGGACAATACTGGCTAAATAAAGAAATTAAATGAAAACAGTGACAAGTGTTACTGAGTGGACTATCCTGGCTAAATAAAGAAATGAAATGAAAATAGTAACAAGTGTTACTGAGTGGACTATCCTGGCTAAATAAAGAAATGAAATTAAAACAGTGACAAGTGTTACTGAGTGGACTATCCTGGCTAAATAAAGAAATGAAATGAAAACAGTGACAACTGTTACTGAGTGGAATATCCTGGCTAAATAAAGAAATGAAAATGAAAACAGTGGCAAGTGTTACTGAGTGGACTATCCTGCCTAAAAAATGAAATGAAAATGAAAACAATGAAAAGTGTTACTGAGTGGACTATCCTAGCTAAATAAAAAAATGAAAATGAAAACAGTGACAAGTGTTACTGAGTGGACTATCCTGGCTAAATAAAGAATATAAATGAAAACAGTGACAAGTGTTACTGAGTGGACTATCCTGGCTAAATAAAGAAATGAAAACAGTGACACGTGTTACTGAGTGGACTATCCTGGCTAAATAAAGAAATGAAAATGAAAATAGTGACAAGTGTTACTGAGTGGACTATCCTGGCTAAATAAAGAAATGAAATGAAAACAGTGACAAGTGTTACTGAGTGGACTATCCTGGCTAAATAAAGAAATGAAATGAAAACAATGAAAAGTGATACTGAGTGGACTATCCTAGCTAAATAAATAATATAAATGAAAACAGTGACAAGTGTTACTGAGTGGACTATCCTGGCTGAATAAAGAAATGAAAACAGTGACACGTGTTACTGAGTGGACTATCCTGGCTAAATAAAGAAATGAAAACAGTGACACGTGTTACTGAGTGGACTATGCTGGCTAAATAAAGAAATGAAAATGAAAATATTGACAAGTGTTACTGAGTGGTCTATCCTGGCTAAATAAAGAAATGAAATGAAAACAGTGACAAGTGTTACTGAGTGGACTATCCTGGCTAAATAAAGAAATGAAATGAAAACAGTGACAAGTGTTACTGAGTGGACTATCCTGGCTAAATAAAGAAATGAAAACAGTGACACGTGTTACTGAGTGGACTATCCTGGCTAAATAATTTTTTTTAAATGAAAACAGTTGCAAGTGTTACTGAGTGGACTATCCTGGCTAAATAAAGAATATAAATGAAAACAGTGACAAGTGTTACTTAGTGGACTATCCTGGCTAAATAAAGAAATGAAATGAAAATAGTAACAAGTGTTACTGAGTGGACTATCCTGGCTAAATAAAGAAATGAAATTAAAACAGTGACAAGTGTTACTGAGTGGACTATCCTGGCTAAATAAAGAAATGAAATGAAAACAGTGACAAGTGTTACTGAGTGGACTATCCTGGCTAAATAAAGAAATGAAATGAAAACAATGAAAAGTGATACTGAGTGGACTATCCTAGCTAAATAAATAATATAAATGAAAACAGTGACAAGTGTTACTGAGTGGACTATCCTGGCTGAATAAAGAAATGAAAACAGTGACACGTGTTACTGAGTGGACTATCCTGGCTAAATAAAGAAATGAAATGAAAACAGTGACAAGTGTTACTGAGTGGACTATCCTGGCTAAATAAAGAAATGAAAACAGTGACACGTGTTACTGAGTGGACTATCCTGGCTAAATAAAAAAAATTAAATGAAAACAGTTGCAAGTGTTACTGAGTGGACTATCCTGGCTAAATAAAGAATATAAATGAAAACAGTGACAAGTGTTACTTAGTGGACTATCCTGGCTAAATAAAGAAATGAAATGAAAACAGTGACAAGTGTTACTGAGTGGACTATCCTGGCTGAATAAAGAAATGAAAACAGTGACAAGTGTTACTGAGTGGACTATCCTGGCTAAATAAAGAAATGAAATGAAAAAGGTGACAAGTGTTACTGAGTGGACTATCCTGGCTGAATAAAGAAATGAAAACAGTGACAAGTGTTACTGAGTGGACTATCCTGGCTAAATAAAGAAATGAAATGAAAACAGTTGCAAGTGTTACTGAGTGGACTATCCTGGCTAAATAAAGAATATAAATGAAAACAGTGACAAGTGTTACTGAGTGGACTATCCTGGCTGAATAAAGAAATGAAAACAGTGACATGTGTTACTGAGTGGACTATCCTGGCTAATTAAAGAAATGAAATGAAAATAGTGACAAGTGTTACTGAGTGGACTATCCTGGCTAAATAAAGAAATGAAAACAGTGACACGTGTTACTGAGTGGACTCTCCTGGCTAAATAAAGGAATGATATGAAAACAGTGACAAGTGTTACTGAGTGGACTATCCTGGCTAAATAAAGAAATGAAATGAAAATAGTAACAAGTGTTACTGAATGGACAATACTGGCTAAATAAATAAATTAAATGAAAACAGTGACAAGTGTTACTGAGTGGACTATCCTGGCTAAATAAAGAAATGAAATGAAAATAGTAACAAGTGTTACTGAGTGGACTATCCTGGCTAAATAAAGAAATGAAATGAAAACAGTGACAAGTGTTACTGAGTGGACTATCCTGGCTAAATAAAGAAATGAAATGAAAACAGTGACAAGTGTTACTGAGTGGACTATCCTGGCTAAATAAAGAAATGAAATGAAAACGGTGACAAGTGTTACTGAGTGGACTATCCTGGCTGAATAAAGAAATGAAAACAGTGACAAGTGTTACTGAGTGGACTATCCTGGCTAAATAAAGAAATGAAATGAAAACAGTTGCAAGTGTTACTGAGTGGACTATCCTGGCTAAATAAAGAATATAAATGAAAACAGTGACAAGTGTTACTGAGTGGACTATCCTGGCTGAATAAAGAAATGAAAACAGTGACATGTGTTACTGAGTGGACTATCCTGGCTAATTAAAGAAATGAAATGAAAATAGTGACAAGTGTTACTGAGTGGACTATCCTGGCTAAATAAAGAAATGAAAACAGTGACACGTGTTACTGAGTGGACTCTCCTGGCTAAATAAAGGAATGATATGAAAACAGTGACAAGTGTTACTGAGTGGACTATCCTGGCTAAATAAAGAAATGAAATGAAAATAGTAACAAGTGTTACTGAATGGACAATACTGGCTAAATAAAGAAATTAAATGAAAACAGTGAAAAGTGTTACTGAGTGGACTATCCTGGCTGAATAAAGAAATGAAAACAGTGACAAGTATTACTGAGTGGACTATCCTGGCTAAATAAAGAAATGAAATGAAAACAGTTGCAAGTGTTACTGAGTGGACTATCCTGGCTAAATAAAGAATATAAATGAAAACAGTGACAAGTGTTACTGAGTGGACTATCCTGGCTGAATAAAGAAATGAAAACAGTGACATGTGTTACTGAGTGGACTATCCTGGCTAATTAAAGAAATGAAATGAAAACAGTGACAAGTGTTACTGAGTGGACTATCCTGGCTAAATAAAGAAATGAAATGAAAATAGTAACAAGTGTTACTGAATGGACAATACTGGCTAAATAAAGAAATTAAATGAAAACAGTGACAAGTGTTACTGAGTGGACTATCCTGGCTAAATAATGAAATGAAATGAAAATAGTAACAAGTGTTACTGAGTGGACTATCCTGGCTAAATAAAGAAATTAAATTAAAACAGTGACAAGTGTTACTGAGTGGACTATCCTGGCTGAATAAAGAAATGAAAACAGTGACAAGTGTTACTGAGTGGACTATCCTGGCTAAATAAAGAAATGAAATGAAAACAGTTGCAAGTGTTACTGAGTGGACTATCCTGGCTAAATAAAGAATATAAATGAAAACAGTGACAAGTGTTACTGAGTGGACTATCCTGGCTGAATAAAGAAATGAAAACAGTGACATGTGTTACTGAGTGGACTATCCTGGCTAATTAAAGAAATGAAAACAGTGACACGTGTTACTGAGTGGACTATCCTGGCTAAATAAAGGAATTATATGAAAACAGTGACAAGTGTTACTGAGTGGACTATCCTGGCTAAATAAAGAAATGAAATGAAAATAGTAACAAGTGTTACTGAATGGACAATACTGGCTAAATAAAGAAATTAAATGAAAACAGTGAAAAGTGTTACTGAGTGGACTATCCTGGCTGAATAAAGAAATGAAAACAGTGACAAGTATTACTGAGTGGACTATCCTGGCTAAATAAAGAAATGAAATGAAAACAGTTGCAAGTGTTACTGAGTGGACTATCCTGGCTAAATAAAGAATATAAATGAAAACAGTGACAAGTGTTACTGAGTGGACTATCCTGGCTGAATAAAGAAATGAAAACAGTGACATGTGTTACTGAGTGGACTATCCTGGCTAAATAAAGAAATGAAAACAGTGACACGTGTTACTGAGTGGACTCTCCTGGCTAAATAAAGGAATGAGAGGAAAACAGTGACAAGTGTTACTGAGTGGACTATCCTGGCTAAATAAAGAAATGAAATGAAAATAGTAACAAGTGTTACTGAATGGACAATACTGGCTAAATAAAGAAATTAAATGAAAACAGTGACAAGTGTTACTGAGTGGACTATCCTGGCTAAATAAAGAAATGAAATGAAAATAGTAACAAGTGTTACTGAGTGGACTATCCTGGCTAAATAAAGAAATGAAATTAAAACAGTGACAAGTGTTACTGAGTGGACTATCCTGGCTAAATAAAGAAATGAAATGAAAACAGTGACAACTGTTACTGAGTGGAATATCCTGGCTAAATAAAGAAATGAAAATGAAAACAGTGGCAAGTGTTACTGAGTGGACTATCCTGCCTAAAAAATGAAATGAAAATGAAAACAATGAAAAGTGTTACTGAGTGGACTATCCTAGCTAAATAAAAAAATGAAAATGAAAACAGTGACAAGTGTTACTGAGTGGACTATCCTGGCTAAATAAAGAAATGAAATGAAAGCAGTTGCAAGTGTTACTGAGTGGACTATCCTGGCTAAATAAAGAATATAAATGAAAACAGTGACAAGTGTTACTGAGTGGACTATCCTGGCTAAATAAAGAAATGAAAACAGTGACACGTGTTACTGAGTGGACTATCCTGGCTAAATAAAGAAATGAAAATGAAAATAGTGACAAGTGTTACTGAGTGGACTATCCTGGCTAAATAAAGAAATGAAATGAAAACAGTGACAAGTGTTACTGAGTGGACTATCCTGGCTAAATAAAGAAATGAAATGAAAACAATGAAAAGTGATACTGAGTGGACTATCCTAGCTAAATAAATAATATAAATGAAAACAGTGACAAGTGTTACTGAGTGGACTATCCTGGCTGAATAAAGAAATGAAAACAGTGACACGTGTTACTGAGTGGACTATCCTGGCTAAATAAAGAAATGAAAACAGTGACACGTGTTACTGAGTGGACTATGCTGGCTAAATAAAGAAATGAAAATGAATATATTGACAAGTGTTACTGAGTGGACTATCCTGGCTAAATAAAGAAATGAAATGAAAACAATGAAAAGTGATACTGAGTGGACTATCCTAGCTAAATAAATAATATAAATGAAAACAGTGACAAGTGTTACTGAGTGGACTATCCTGGCTGAATAAAGAAATGAAAACAGTGACACGTGTTACTGAGTGGACTATCCTGGCTAAATAAAGAAATGAAATGAAAACAGTGACAAGTGTTACTGAGTGGACTATCCTGGCTAAATAAAGAAATGAAAACAGTGACACGTGTTACTGAGTGGACTATCCTGGCTAAATAAAAAATAAAAAATGAAAACAGTTGCAAGTGTTACTGAGTGGACTATCCTGGCTAAATAAAGAATATAAATGAAAACAGTGACAAGTGTTACTTAGTGGACTATCCTGGCTAAATAAAGAAATGAAATGAAAACAGTGACAAGTGTTACTGAGTGGACTATCCTGGCTGAATAAAGAAATGAAAACAGTGACAAGTGTTACTGAGTGGACTATCCTGGCTAAATAAAGAAATGAAATGAAAACAGTTGCAAGTGTTACTGAGTGGACTATCCTGGCTAAATAAAGAATATAAATGAAAACAGTGACAAGTGTTACTGAGTGGACTATCCTGGCTGAATAAAGAAATGAAAACAGTGACATGTGTTACTGAGTGGACTATCCTGGCTAATTAAAGAAATGAAAACAGTGACACGTGTTACTGAGTGGACTCTCCTGGCTAAATAAAGGAATGATATGAAAACAGTGACAAGTGTTACTGAGTGGACTATCCTGGCTAAATAAAGAAATGAAATGAAAATAGTAACAAGTGTTACTGAATGGACAATACTGGCTAAATAAATAAATTAAATGAAAACAGTGAAAAGTGTTACTGAGTGGACTATCCTGGCTGAATAAAGAAATGAAAACAGTGACAAGTATTACTGAGTGGACTATCCTGGCTAAATAAAGAAATGAAATGAAAACAGTTGCAAGTGTTACTGAGTGGACTATCCTGGCTAAATAAAGAATATAAATGAAAACAGTGACAAGTGTTACTGAGTGGACTATCCTGGCTGAATAAAGAAATGAAAACAGTGACACGTGTTACTGAGTGGACTATCCTGGCTAAATAAAGAAATGAAATGAAAACAGTGACAAGTGTTACTGAGTGGACTATCCTGGCTAAATAAAGAAATGAAAACAGTGACACGTGTTACTGAGTGGACTATCCTGGCTAAATAAAAAAAAAAAAATGAAAACAGTTGCAAGTGTTACTGAGTGGACTATCCTGGCTAAATAAAGAATATAAATGAAAACAGTGACAAGTGTTACTGAGTGGACTATCCTGGCTAAATAAAGAAATGAAATGAAAACAGTTGCAAGTGTTACTGAGTGGACTATCCTGGCTAAATAAAGAATATAAATGAAAACAGTGACAAGTGTTACTGAGTGGACTATCCTGGCTGAATAAAGAAATGAAAACAGTGACATGTGTTACTGAGTGGACTATCCTGGCTAATTAAAGAAATGAAAACAGTGACACGTGTTACTGAGTGGACTCTCCTGGCTAAATAAAGGAATGATATGAAAACAGTGACAAGTGTTACTGAGTGGACTATCCTGGCTAAATAAAGAAATGAAATGAAAATAGTAACAAGTGTTACTGAATGGACAATACTGGCTAAATAAATAAATTAAATGAAAACAGTGAAAAGTGTTACTGAGTGGACTATCCTGGCTGAATAAAGAAATGAAAACAGTGACAAGTATTACTGAGTGGACTATCCTGGCTAAATAAAGAAATGAAATGAAAACAGTTGCAAGTGTTACTGAGTGGACTATCCTGGCTAAATAAAGAATATAAATGAAAACAGTGACAAGTGTTACTGAGTGGACTATCCTGGCTGAATAAAGAAATGAAAACAGTGACATGTGTTACTGAGTGGACTCTCCTGGCTAAATAAAGGAATGAGATGAAAACAGTGACAAGTGTTACTGAGTGGACTATCCTGGCTAAATAAAGAAATGAAATGAAAATAGTAACAAGTGTTACTGAATGGACAATACTGGCTAAATAAAGAAATTAAATGAAAACAGTGACAAGTGTTACTGAGTGGACTATCCTGGCTAAATAAAGAAATGAAATGAAAATAGTAACAAGTGTTACTGAGTGGACTATCCTGGCTAAATAAAGAAATGAAATTAAAACAGTGACAAGTGTTACTGAGTGGACTATCCTGGCTAAATAAAGAAATGAAAATGAAAACAGTGGCAAGTGTTACTGAGTGGACTATCCTGCCTAAAAAATGAAATGAAAATGAAAACAATGAAAAGTGTTACTGAGTGGACTATCCTAGCTAAATAAAAAAATGAAAATGAAAACAGTGACAAGTGTTACTGAGTGGACTATCCTGGCTAAATAAAGAAATGAAATGAAAACAGTTGCAAGTGTTACTGAGTGGACTATCCTGGCTAAATAAAGAATATAAATGAAAACAGTGACAAGTGTTACTGAGTGGACTATCCTGGCTAAATAAAGAAATGAAAACAGTGACACGTGTTACTGAGTGGACTATCCTGGCTAAATAAAAAATAAAAAATGAAAACAGTTGCAAGTGTTACTGAGTGGACTATCCTGGCTAAATAAAGAATATAAATGAAAACAGTGACAAGTGTTACTTAGTGGACTATCCTGGCTAAATAAAGAAATGAAATGAAAACAGTGACAAGTGTTACTGAGTGGACTATCCTGGCTGAATAAAGAAATGAAAACAGTGACAAGTGTTACTGAGTGGACTATCCTGGCTAAATAAAGAAATGAAATGAAAACAGTTGCAAGTGTTACTGAGTGGACTATCCTGGCTAAATAAAGAATATAAATGAAAACAGTGACAAGTGTTACTGAGTGGACTATCCTGGCTGAATAAAGAAATGAAAACAGTGACATGTGTTACTGAGTGGACTATCCTGGCTAATTAAAGAAATGAAAACAGTGACACGTGTTACTGAGTGGACTCTCCTGGCTAAATAAAGGAATGATATGAAAACAGTGACAAGTGTTACTGAGTGGACTATCCTGGCTAAATAAAGAAATGAAATGAAAATAGTAACAAGTGTTACTGAATGGACAATACTGGCTAAATAAATAAATTAAATGAAAACAGTGAAAAGTGTTACTGAGTGGACTATCCTGGCTGAATAAAGAAATGAAAACAGTGACAAGTATTACTGAGTGGACTATCCTGGCTAAATAAAGAAATGAAATGAAAACAGTTGCAAGTGTTACTGAGTGGACTATCCTGGCTAAATAAAGAATATAAATGAAAACAGTGACAAGTGTTACTGAGTGGACTATCCTGGCTGAATAAAGAAATGAAAACAGTGACACGTGTTACTGAGTGGACTATCCTGGCTAAATAAAGAAATGAAATGAAAACAGTGACAAGTGTTACTGAGTGGACTATCCTGGCTAAATAAAGAAATGAAAACAGTGACACGTGTTACTGAGTGGACTATCCTGGCTAAATAAAAAAAAAAAATGAAAACAGTTGCAAGTGTTACTGAGTGGACTATCCTGGCTAAATAAAGAATATAAATGAAAACAGTGACAAGTGTTACTGAGTGGACTATCCTGGCTAAATAAAGAAATGAAATGAAAACAGTTGCAAGTGTTACTGAGTGGACTATCCTGGCTAAATAAAGAATATAAATGAAAACAGTGACAAGTGTTACTGAGTGGACTATCCTGGCTGAATAAAGAAATGAAAACAGTGACATGTGTTACTGAGTGGACTATCCTGGCTAATTAAAGAAATGAAAACAGTGACACGTGTTACTGAGTGGACTCTCCTGGCTAAATAAAGGAATGATATGAAAACAGTGACAAGTGTTACTGAGTGGACTATCCTGGCTAAATAAAGAAATGAAATGAAAATAGTAACAAGTGTTACTGAATGGACAATACTGGCTAAATAAATAAATTAAATGAAAACAGTGAAAAGTGTTACTGAGTGGACTATCCTGGCTGAATAAAGAAATGAAAACAGTGACAAGTATTACTGAGTGGACTATCCTGGCTAAATAAAGAAATGAAATGAAAACAGTTGCAAGTGTTACTGAGTGGACTATCCTGGCTAAATAAAGAATATAAATGAAAACAGTGACAAGTGTTACTGAGTGGACTATCCTGGCTGAATAAAGAAATGAAAACAGTGACATGTGTTACTGAGTGGACTCTCCTGGCTAAATAAAGGAATGAGATGAAAACAGTGACAAGTGTTACTGAGTGGACTATCCTGGCTAAATAAAGAAATGAAATGAAAATAGTAACAAGTGTTACTGAATGGACAATACTGGCTAAATAAAGAAATTAAATGAAAACAGTGACAAGTGTTACTGAGTGGACTATCCTGGCTAAATAAAGAAATGAAATGAAAATAGTAACAAGTGTTACTGAGTGGACTATCCTGGCTAAATAAAGAAATGAAATTAAAACAGTGACAAGTGTTACTGAGTGGACTATCCTGGCTAAATAAAGAAATGAAAATGAAAACAGTGGCAAGTGTTACTGAGTGGACTATCCTGCCTAAAAAATGAAATGAAAATGAAAACAATGAAAAGTGTTACTGAGTGGACTATCCTAGCTAAATAAAAAAATGAAAATGAAAACAGTGACAAGTGTTACTGAGTGGACTATCCTGGCTAAATAAAGAAATGAAATGAAAACAGTTGCAAGTGTTACTGAGTGGACTATCCTGGCTAAATAAAGAATATAAATGAAAACAGTGACAAGTGTTACTGAGTGGACTATCCTGGCTAAATAAAGAAATGAAAACAGTGACACGTGTTACTGAGTGGACTATCCTGGCTAAATAAAGAAATGAAAATGAAAATAGTGACAAGTGTTACTGAGTGGACTATCCTGGCTAAATAAAGAAATGAAATGAAAACAGTGACAAGTGTTACTGAGTGGACTATCCTGGCTAAATAAAGAAATGAAATGAAAACAATGAAAAGTGATACTGAGTGGACTATCCTAGCTAAATAAATAATATAAATGAAAACAGTGACAAGTGTTACTGAGTGGACTATCCTGGCTGAATAAAGAAATGAAAACAGTGACACGTGTTACTGAGTGGACTATCCTGGCTAAATAAAGAAATGAAAACAGTGACACGTGTTACTGAGTGGACTATGCTGGCTAAATAAAGAAATGAAAATGAAAATATTGACAAGTGTTACTGAGTGGACTATCCTGGCTAAATAAAGAAATGAAATGAAAACAATGAAAAGTGATACTGAGTGGACTATCCTAGCTAAATAAATAATATAAATGAAAACAGTGACAAGTGTTACTGAGTGGACTATCCTGGCTGAATAAAGAAATGAAAACAGTGACACGTGTTACTGAGTGGACTATCCTGGCTAAATAAAGAAATGAAATGAAAACAGTGACAAGTGTTACTGAGTGGACTATCCTGGCTAAATAAAGAAATGAAAACAGTGACACGTGTTACTGAGTGGACTATCCTGGCTAAATAAAAAAAATTAAATGAAAACAGTTGCAAGTGTTACTGAGTGGACTATCCTGGCTAAATAAAGAATATAAATGAAAACAGTGACAAGTGTTACTTAGTGGACTAAATGAAAACAGTGACAAGTGTTACTGAGTGGACTATCCTGGCTAAATAAAGAAATGAAAACAGTGACACGTGTTACTGAGTGGACTATCCTGGCTAAATAAAGAAATGAAAATGAAAATAGTGACAAGTGTTACTGAGTGGACTATCCTGGCTAAATAAAGAAATGAAATGAAAACAGTGACAAGTGTTACTGAGGGGACTATCCTGGCTAAATAAAGAAATGAAATGAAAACAATGAAAAGTGATACTGAGTGGACTATCCTAGCTAAATAAATAATATAAATGAAAACAGTGACAAGTGTTACTGAGTGGACTATCCTGGCTGAATAAAGAAATGAAAACAGTGACACGTGTTACTGAGTGGACTATCCTGGCTAAATAAAGAAATGAAAACAGTGACACATGTTACTGAGTGGACTATGCTGGCTAAATAAAGAAATGAAAATGAAAATATTGACAAGTGTTACTGAGTGGACTATCCTGGCTAAATAAAGAAATGAAATGAAAACAATGAAAAGTGATACTGAGTGGACTATCCTAGCTAAATAAATAATATAAATGAAAACAGTGACAAGTGTTACTGAGTGGACTATCCTGGCTGAATAAACAAATGAAAACAGTGACACGTGTTACTGAGTGGACTATCCTGGCTAAATAAAGAAATGAAATGAAAACAGTGACAAGTGTTACTGAGTGGACTATCCTGGCTAAATAAAGAAATGAAAACAGTGACACGTGTTACTGAGTGGACTATCCTGGCTAAATAAAAAAAATTAAATGAAAACAGTTGCAAGTGTTACTGAGTGGACTATCCTGGCTAAATAAAGAATATAAATGAAAACAGTGACAAGTGTTACTTAGTGGACTAAATGAAAACAGTGACAAGTGTTACTGAGTGGACTATCCTGGCTAAATAAAGAAATGAAAACAGTGACACGTGTTACTGAGTGGACTATCCTGGCTAAATAAAGAAATGAAAATGAAAATAGTGACAAGTGTTACTGAGTGGACTATCCTGGCTAAATAAAGAAATGAAATGAAAACAGTGACAAGTGTTACTGAGGGGACTATCCTGGCTAAATAAAGAAATGAAATGAAAACAATGAAAAGTGATACTGAGTGGACTATCCTAGCTAAATAAATAATATAAATGAAAACAGTGACAAGTGTTACTGAGTGGACTATCCTGGCTGAATAAAGAAATGAAAACAGTGACACGTGTTACTGAGTGGACTATCCTGGCTAAATAAAGAAATGAAAACAGTGACACATGTTACTGAGTGGACTATGCTGGCTAAATAAAGAAATGAAAATGAAAATATTGACAAGTGTTACTGAGTGGACTATCCTGGCTAAATAAAGAAATGAAATGAAAACAATGAAAAGTGATACTGAGTGGACTATCCTAGCTAAATAAATAATATAAATGAAAACAGTGACAAGTGTTACTGAGTGGACTATCCTGGCTGAATAAAGAAATGAAAACAGTGACATGTGTTACTGAGTGGACTATCCTGGCTAAATAAAGAAATGAAATGAAAACAGTGACAAGTGTTACTGAGTGGACTATCCTGGCTAAATAAAGAAATGAAAACAGTGACACATGTTACTGAGTGGACTATCCTGGCTAAATAAAAAAAATTAAATGAAAACAGTTGCAAGTGTTACTGAGTGGACTATCCTGGCTAAATAAAGAATATAAATGAAAACAGTGACAAGTGTTACTTAGTGGACTATCCTGGCTAAATAAAGAAATGAAATGAAAACAGTGACAAGTGTTACTGAGTGGACTATCCTGGCTGAATAAAGAAATGAAAACAGTGACAAGTGTTACTGAGTGGACTATCCTGGCTAAATAAAGAAATTAAATGAAAAAGGTGACAAGTGTTACTGAGTGGACTATCCTGGCTGAATAAAGAAATGAAAACAGTGACAAGTGTTACTGAGTGGACTATCCTGGCTAAATAAAGAAATGAAATGAAAACAGTTGCAAGTGTTACTGAGTGGACTATCCTGGCTAAATAAAGAATATAAATGAAAACAGTGACAAGTGTTACTGAGTGGACTATCCTGGCTGAATAAAGAAATGAAAACAGTGACATGTGTTACTGAGTGGACTATCCTGGCTAATTAAAGAAATGAAATGAAAATAGTGACAAGTGTTACTGAGTGGACTATCCTGGCTAAATAAAGAAATGAAAACAGTGACACGTGTTACTGAGTGGACTCTCCTGGCTAAATAAAGGAATGATATGAAAACAGTGACAAGTGTTACTGAGTGGACTATCCTGGCTAAATAAAGAAATGAAATGAAAATAGTAACAAGTGTTACTGAATGGACAATACTGGCTAAATAAAGAAATTAAATGAAAACAGTGAGAAGTGTTACTGAGTGGACTATCCTGGCTGAATAAAGAAATGAAAACAGTGACAAGTATTACTGAGTGGACTATCCTGGCTAAATAAAGAAATGAAATGAAAACAGTTGCAAGTGTTACTGAGTGGACTATCCTGGCTAAATAAAGAATATAAATGAAAACAGTGACAAGTGTTACTGAGTGGACTATCCTGGCTGAATAAAGAAATGAAAACAGTGACATGTGTTACTGAGTGGACTATCCTGGCTAATTAAAGAAATGAAATGAAAACAGTGACAAGTGTTACTGAGTGGACTATCCTGGCTAAATAAAGAAATGAAATGAAAATAGTAACAAGTGTTACTGAATGGACAATACTGGCTAAATAAAGAAATTAAATGAAAACAGTGACAAGTGTTACTGAGTGGACTATCCTGGCTAAATAATGAAATGAAATGAAAATAGTAACAAGTGTTACTGAGTGGACTATCCTGGCTAAATAAAGAAATGAAATTAAAACAGTGACAAGTGTTACTGAGTGGACTATCCTGGCTGAATAAAGAAATGAAAACAGTGACAAGTGTTACTGAGTGGACTATCCTGGCTAAATAAAGAAATGAAATGAAAACAGTTGCAAGTGTTACTGAGTGGACTATCCTGGCTAAATAAAGAATATAAATGAAAACAGTGACAAGTGTTACTGAGTGGACTATCCTGGCTGAATAAAGAAATGAAAACAGTGACATGTGTTACTGAGTGGACTATCCTGGCTAATTAAAGAAATGAAAACAGTGACACGTGTTACTGAGTGGACTCTCCTGGCTAAATAAAGGAATGATATGAAAACAGTGACAAGTATTACTGAGTGGACTATCCTGGCTAAATAAAGAAATGAAATGAAAACAGTGACAACTGTTACTGAGTGGAATATCCTGGCTAAATAAAGAAATGAAAATGAAAACAGTGGCAAGTGTTACTTAGTGGACTATCCTGCCTAAAAAATGAAATGAAAATGAAAACAATGAAAAGTGTTACTGAGTGGACTATCCTAGCTAAATAAAAAAATGAAAATGAAAACAGTGACAAGTGTTACTGAGTGGACTATCCTGGCTAAATAAAGAAATGAAATGAAAACAGTTGCAAGTGTTACTGAGTGGACTATCCTGGCTAAATAAAGAATATAAATGAAAACAGTGACAAGTGTTACTGAGTGGACTATCCTGGCTAAATAAAGAAATGAAAACAGTGACACGTGTTACTGAGTGGACTATCCTGGCTAAATAAAGAAATGAAAATGAAAATAGTGACAAGTGTTACTGAGTGGACTATCCTGGCTAAATAAAGAAATGAAATGAAAACAGTGACAAGTGTTACTGAGTGGACTATCCTGGCTAAATAAAGAAATGAAATGAAAACAATGAAAAGTGATACTGAGTGGACTATCCTAGCTAAATAAATAATATAAATGAAAACAGTGACAAGTGTTACTGAGTGGACTATCCTGGCTGAATAAAGAAATGAAAACAGTGACACGTGTTACTGAGTGGACTATCCTGGCTAAATAAAGAAATGAAAACAGTGACACGTGTTACTGAGTGGACTATGCTGGCTAAATAAAGAAATGAAAATGAAAATATTGACAAGTGTTACTGAGTGGACTATCCTGGCTAAATAAAGAAATGAAATGAAAACAATGAAAAGTGATACTGAGTGGACTATCCTAGCTAAATAAATAATATAAATGAAAACAGTGACAAGTGTTACTGAGTGGACTATCCTGGCTGAATAAAGAAATGAAAACAGTGACACGTGTTACTGAGTGGACTATCCTGGCTAAATAAAGAAATGAAATGAAAACAGTGACAAGTGTTACTGAGTGGACTATCCTGGCTAAATAAAGAAATGAAAACAGTGACACGTGTTACTGAGTGGACTATCCTGGCTAAATAAAAAAAATTAAATGAAAACAGTTGCAAGTGTTACTGAGTGGACTATCCTGGCTAAATAAAGAATATAAATGAAAACAGTGACAAGTGTTACTTAGTGGACTATCCTGGCTAAATAAAGAAATGAAATGAAAACAGTGACAAGTGTTACTGAGTGGACTATCCTGGCTGAATAAAGAAATGAAAACAGTGACAAGTGTTACTGAGTGGACTATCCTGGCTAAATAAAGAAATGAAATGAAAACAGTTGCAAGTGTTACTGAGTGGACTATCCTGGCTAAATAAAGAATATAAATGAAAACAGTGACAAGTGTTACTGAGTGGACTATCCTGGCTGAATAAAGAAATGAAAACAGTGACATGTGTTACTGAGTGGACTATCCTGGCTAATTAAAGAAATGAAATGAAAATAGTGACAAGTGTTACTGAGTGGACTATCCTGGCTAAATAAAGAAATGAAAACAGTGACACGTGTTACTGAGTGGACTCTCCTGGCTAAATAAAGGAATGATATGAAAACAGTGACAAGTGTTACTGAGTGGACTATCCTGGCTAAATAAAGAAATTAAATGAAAATAGTAACAAGTGTTACTGAATGGACAATACTGGCTAAATAAAGAAATTAAATGAAAACAGTGAAAAGTGTTACTGAGTGGACTATCCTGGCTGAATAAAGAAATGAAAACAGTGACAAGTATTACTGAGTGGACTATCCTGGCTAAATAAAGAAATGAAATGAAAACAGTTGCAAGTGTTACTGAGTGGACTATCCTGGCTAAATAAAGAATATAAATGAAAACAGTGACAAGTGTTACTGAGTGGACTATCCTGGCTGAATAAAGAAATGAAAACAGTGACATGTGTTACTGAGTGGACTATCCTGGCTAATTAAAGAAATGAAATGAAAACAGTGACAAGTGTTACTGAGTGGACTATCCTGGCTAAATAAAGAAATGAAATGAAAATAGTAACAAGTGTTACTGAATGGACAATACTGGCTAAATAAAGAAATTAAATGAAAACAGTGACAAGTGTTACTGAGTGGACTATCCTGGCTAAATAATGAAATGAAATGAAAATAGTAACAAGTGTTACTGAGTGGACTATCCTGGCTAAATAAAGAAATGAAATTAAAACAGTGACAAGTGTTACTGAGTGGACTATCCTGGCTGAATAAAGAAATGAAAACAGTGACAAGTGTTACTGAGTGGACTATCCTGGCTAAATAAAGAAATGAAATGAAAACAGTTGCAAGTGTTACTGAGTGGACTATCCTGGCTAAATAAAGAATATAAATGAAAACAGTGACAAGTGTTACTGAGTGGACTATCCTGGCTGAATAAAGAAATGAAAACAGTGACATGTGTTACTGAGTGGACTATCCTGGCTAATTAAAGAAATGAAAACAGTGACACGTGTTACTGAGTGGACTCTCCTGGCTAAATAAAGGAATGATATGAAAACAGTGACAAGTATTACTGAGTGGACTATCCTGGCTAAATAAAGAAATGAAATGAAAACAGTGACAACTGTTACTGAGTGGAATATCCTGGCTAAATAAAGAAATGAAAATGAAAACAGTGGCAAGTGTTACTTAGTGGACTATCCTGCCTAAAAAATGAAATGAAAATGAAAACAATGAAAAGTGTTACTGAGTGGACTATCCTAGCTAAATAAAAAAATGAAAATGAAAACAGTGACAAGTGTTACTGAGTGGACTATCCTGGCTAAATAAAGAAATGAAATGAAAACAGTTGCAAGTGTTACTGAGTGGACTATCCTGGCTAAATAAAGAATATAAATGAAAACAGTGACAAGTGTTACTGAGTGGACTATCCTGGCTAAATAAAGAAATGAAAACAGTGACACGTGTTACTGAGTGGACTATCCTGGCTAAATAAAGAAATGAAAATGAAAATAGTGACAAGTGTTACTGAGTGGACTATCCTGGCTAAATAAAGAAATGAAATGAAAACAGTGACAAGTGTTACTGAGTGGACTATCCTGGCTAAATAAAGAAATGAAATGAAAACAATGAAAAGTGATACTGAGTGGACTATCCTAGCTAAATAAATAATATAAATGAAAACAGTGACAAGTGTTACTGAGTGGACTATCCTGGCTGAATAAAGAAATGAAAACAGTGACACGTGTTACTGAGTGGACTATCCTGGCTAAATAAAGAAATGAAAACAGTGACACGTGTTACTGAGTGGACTATGCTGGCTAAATAAAGAAATGAAAATGAAAATATTGACAAGTGTTACTGAGTGGACTATCCTGGCTAAATAAAGAAATGAAATGAAAACAATGAAAAGTGATACTGAGTGGACTATCCTAGCTAAATAAATAATATAAATGAAAACAGTGACAAGTGTTACTGAGTGGACTATCCTGGCTGAATAAAGAAATGAAAACAGTGACACGTGTTACTGAGTGGACTATCCTGGCTAAATAAAGAAATGAAATGAAAACAGTGACAAGTGTTACTGAGTGGACTATCCTGGCTAAATAAAGAAATGAAAACAGTGACACGTGTTACTGAGTGGACTATCCTGGCTAAATAAAAAAAATTAAATGAAAACAGTTGCAAGTGTTACTGAGTGGACTATCCTGGCTAAATAAAGAATATAAATGAAAACAGTGACAATTGTTACTTAGTGGACTATCCTGGCTAAATAAAGAAATGAAATGAAAACAGTGACAAGTGTTACTGAGTGGACTATCCTGGCTGAATAAAGAAATGAAAACAGTGACAAGTGTTACTGAGTGGACTATCCTGGCTAAATAAAGAAATGAAATGAAAACAGTTGCAAGTGTTACTGAGTGGACTATCCTGGCTAAATAAAGAATATAAATGAAAACAGTGACAAGTGTTACTGAGTGGACTATCCTGGCTGAATAAAGAAATGAAAACAGTGACATGTGTTACTGAGTGGACTATCCTGGCTAATTAAAGAAATGAAAACAGTGACACGTGTTACTGAGTGGACTCTCCTGGCTAAATAAAGGAATGATATGAAAACAGTGACAAGTGTTACTGAGTGGACTATCCTGGCTAAATAAAGAAATGAAATGAAAACAATGAAAAGTGATACTGAGTGGACTATCCTAGCTAAATAAATAATATAAATGAAAACAGTGACAAGTGTTACTGAGTGGACTATCCTGGCTGAATAAAGAAATGAAAACAGTGACACGTGTTACTGAGTGGACTATCCTGGCTAAATAAAGAAATGAAATGAAAACAGTGACAAGTGTTACTGAGTGGACTATCCTGGCTAAATAAAGAAATGAAAACAGTGACACATGTTACTGAGTGGACTATCCTGGCTAAATAAAAAAATTAAATGAAAACAGTTGCAAGTGTTACTGAGTGGACTATCCTGGCTAAATAAAGAATATAAATGAAAACAGTGACAAGTGTTACTGAGTGGACTATCCTGGCTGAATAAAGAAATGAAAACAGTGACAAGTGTTACTGAGTGGACTATCCTGGCTAAATAAAGAAATGAAATGAAAACAGTTGCAAGTGTTACTGAGTGGACTATCCTGGCTAAATAAAGAATATAAATGAAAACAGTGACAAGTGTTACTGAGTGGACTATCCTGGCTGAATAAAGAAATGAAAACAGTGACATGTGTTACTGAGTGGACTATCCTGGCTAATTAAAGAAATGAAAACAGTGACACGTGTTACTGAGTGGACTCTCCTGGCTAAATAAAGGAATGATATGAAAACAGTGACAAGTGTTACTGAGTGGACTATCCTGGCTAAATAAAGAAATGAAATGAAAACAGTGACAACTGTTACTGAGTGGAATATCCTGGCTAAATAAAGAAATGAAAATGAAAACAGTGGCAAGTGTTACTGAGTGGACTATCCTGCCTAAAAAATGAAATGAAAATGAAAACAATGAAAAGTGTTACTGAGTGGACTATCCTAGCTAAATAAAAAAATGAAAATGAAAACAGTGACAAGTGTTACTGAGTGGACTATCCTGGCTAAATAAAGAAATGAAATGAAAACAGTTGCAAGTGTTACTGAGTGGACTATCCTGGCTAAATAAAGAATATAAATGAAAACAGTGACAAGTGTTACTGAGTGGACTATCCTGGCTAAATAAAGAAATGAAAACAGTGACACGTGTTACTGAGTGGACTATCCTGGCTAAATAAAGAAATGAAAATGAAAATAGTGACAAGTGTTACTGAGTGGACTATCCTGGCTAAATAAAGAAATGAAATGAAAACAGTGACAAGTGTTACTGAGTGGACTATCCTGGCTAAATAAAGAAATGAAATGAAAACAATGAAAAGTGATACTGAGTGGACTATCCTAGCTAAATAAATAATATAAATGAAAACAGTGACAAGTGTTACTGAGTGGACTATCCTGGCTGAATAAAGAAATGAAAACAGTGACACGTGTTACTGAGTGGACTATCCTGGCTAAATAAAGAAATGAAAACAGTGACACGTGTTACTGAGTGGACTATGCTGGCTAAATAAAGAAATGAAAATGAAAATATTGACAAGTGTTACTGAGTGGACTATCCTGGCTAAATAAAGAAATGAAATGAAAACAATGAAAAGTGATACTGAGTGGACTATCCTAGCTAAATAAATAATATAAATGAAATCAGTGACAAGTGTTACTGAGTGGACTATCCTGGCTGAATAAAGAAATGAAAACAGTGACACGTGTTACTGAGTGGACTATCCTGGCTAAATAAAGAAATGAAATGAAAACAGTGACAAGTGTTACTGAGTGGACTATCCTGGCTAAATAAAGAAATGAAAACAGTGACACGTGTTACTGAGTGGACTATCCTGGCTAAATAAAAAAAAATTAAATGAAAACAGTTGCAAGTGTTACTGAGTGGACTATCCTGGCTAAATAAAGAATATAAATGAAAACAGTGACAAGTGTTACTTAGTGGACTATCCTGGCTAAATAAAGAAATGAAATGAAAACAGTGACAAGTGTTACTTAGTGGACTATCCTGGCTAAATAAAGAATATAAATGAAAACAGTGACAAGTGTTACTGAGTGGACTATCCTGGCTGAATAAAGAAATGAAAACAGTGACATGTGTTACTGAGTGGACTATCCTGGCTAATTAAAGAAATGAAAACAGTGACACGTGTTACTGAGTGGACTCTCCTGGCTAAATAAAGGAATGATATGAAAACAGTGACAAGTGTTACTGAGTGGACTATCCTGGCTAAATAAAGAAATGAAATGAAAACAATGAAAAGTGATACTGAGTGGACTATCCTAGCTAAATAAATCATATAAATGAAAACAGTGACAAGTGTTACTGAGTGGACTATCCTGGCTGAATAAAGAAATGAAAACAGTGACACGTGTTACTGAGTGGACTATCCTGGCTAAATAAAGAAATGAAATGAAAACAGTGACAAGTGTTACTGAGTGGACTATCCTGGCTAAATAAAGAAATGAAAACAGTGACACATGTTACTGAGTGGACTATCCTGGCTAAATAAAAAAATAAAAATGAAAACAGTTGCAAGTGTTACTGAGTGGACTATCCTGGCTAAATAAAGAATATAAATGAAAACAGTGACAAGTGTTACTTAGTGGACTATCCTGGCTAAATAAAGAAATGAAATGAAAACAGTGACAAGTGTTACTGAGTGGACTATCCTGGCTGAATAAAGAAATGAAAACAGTTGCAAGTGTTACTGAGTGGACTATCCTGGCTAAATAAAGAATATAAATGAAAACAGTGACAAGTGTTACTTAGTGGACTATCCTGGCTAAATAAAGAAATGAAATGAAAACAGTGACAAGTGTTACTGAGTGGACTATCCTGGCTGAATAAAGAAATGAAAACAGTGACAAGTGTTACTGAGTGGACTATCCTGGCTGAATAAAGAAATGAAAACAGTGACATGTGTTACTGAGTGGACTATCCTGGCTAATTAAAGAAATGAAAACAGTGACACGTGTTACTGAGTGGACTCTCCTGGCTAAATAAAGGAATGATATGAAAACAGTGACAAGTGTTACTGAGTGGACTATCCTGGCTAAATAAAGAAATGAAATGAAAACAATGAAAAGTGATACTGAGTGGACTATCCTAGCTAAATAAATAATATAAATGAAAACAGTGACAAGTGTTACTGAGTGGACTATCCTGGCTGAATAAAGAAATGAAAACAGTGACACGTGTTACTGAGTGGACTATCCTGGCTAAATAAAGAAATGAAATGAAAACAGTGACAAGTGTTACTGAGTGGACTATCCTGGCTAAATAAAGAAATGAAAACAGTGACACATGTTACTGAGTGGACTATCCTGGCTAAATAAAAAAAAATAAATGAAAACAGTTGCAAGTGTTACTGAGTGGACTATCCTGGCTAAATAAAGAATATAAATGAAAACAGTGACAAGTGTTACTTAGTGGACTATCCTGGCTAAATAAAGAAATGAAATGAAAACAGTGACAAGTGTTACTGAGTGGACTATCCTGGCTGAATAAAGAAATGAAAACAGTGACAAGTGTTACTGAGTGGACTATCCTGGCTAAATAAAGAAATGAAATGAAAAAGGTGACAAGTGTTACTGAGTGGACTATCCTGGCTGAATAAAGAAATGAAAACAGTGACAAGTGTTACTGAGTGGACTATCCTGGCTAAATAAAGAAATGAAATGAAAACAGTTGCAAGTGTTACTGAGTGGACTATCCTGGCTGAATAAAGAAATGAAAACAGTGACATATGTTACTGAGTGGACTATCCTGGCTAATTAAAGAAATGAAATGAAAATAGTGACAAGTGTTACTGAGTGGACTATCCTGGCTAAATAAAGAAATGAAAACAGTGACACGTGTTACTGAGTGGACTCTCCTGGCTAAATAAAGGAATGATATGAAAACAGTGACAAGTGTTACTGAGTGGACTATCCTGGCTAAATAAAGAAATGAAATGAAAATAGTAACAAGTGTTACTGAATGGACAATACTGGCTAAATAAAGAAATGAAATGAAAACAGTGACAAGTGTTACTGAGTGGACTATCCTGGCTGAATAAAGAAATGAAAACAGTGACAAGTGTTACTGAGTGGACTATCCTGGCTAAATAAAGAAATGAAATGAAAACAGTTGCAAGTGTTACTGAGTGGACTATCCTGGCTAAATAATGAATATAAATGAAAACAGTGACAAGTGTTACTGAGTGGACTATCCTGGCTGAATAAAGAAATGAAAACAGTGACATGTGTTACTGAGTGGACTATCCTGGCTAATTAAAGAAATGAAAACAGTGACACGTGTTACTGAGTGGACTCTCCTGGCTAAATAAAGGAATGATATGAAAACAGTGACAAGTGTTACTGAGTGGACTATCCTGGCTAAATAAAGAAATGAAATGAAAACAGTGACAAGTATTACTGAGTGGACTATCCTGGCTAAATAAATAAATGAAATGAAAACAATGAAAAGTGATACTGAGTGGACTATCCTAGCTAAATAAATAATATAAATGAAAACAGTGACAAGTGTTACTGAGTGGACTATCCTGGCTGAATAAAGAAATGAAAACAGTGACACGTGTTACTGAGTGGACTATCCTGGCTAAATAAAGAAATGAAATGAAAACAGTGACAAGTGTTACTGAGTGGACTATCCTGGCTAAATAAAGAAATGAAAACAGTGACACATGTTACTGAGTGGACTATCCTGGCTAAATAAAAAAAATTAAATGAAAACAGTTGCAAGTGTTACTGAGTGGACTATCCTGGCTAAATAAAGAATATAAATGAAAACAGTGACAAGTGTTACTTAGTGGACTATCCTGGCTAAATAAAGAAATGAAAAGAAAACAGTGACAAGTGTTACTGAGTGGATTATCCTGGCTGAATAAAGAAATGAAAACAGTGACAAGTGTTACTGAGTGGACTATCCTGGCTAAATAAAGAAATGAAATGAAAAAGGTGACAAGTGTTACTGAGTGGACTATCCTGGCTGAATAAAGAAATGAAAACAGTGACAAGTGTTACTGAGTGGACTATCCTGGCTAAATAAAGAAATGAAATGAAAACAGTTGCAAGTGTTACTGAGTGGACTATCCTGGCTAAATAAAGAATATAAATGAAAACAGTGACAAGTGTTACTGAGTGGACTATCCTGGCTGAATAAAGAAATGAAAACAGTGACATGTGTTACTGAGTGGACTATCCTGGCTAATTAAAGAAATGAAATGAAAATAGTGACAAGTGTTACTGAGTGGACTATCCTGGCTAAATAAAGAAATGAAAACAGTGACACGTGTTACTGAGTGGACTCTCCTGGCTAAATAAAGGAATGATATGAAAACAGTGACAAGTGTTACTGAGTGGACTATCCTGGCTAAATAAAGAAATGAAATGAAAATAGTAACAAGTGTTACTGAATGGACAATACTGGCTAAATAAAGAAATTAAATGAAAACAGTGAAAAGTGTTACTGAG
This sequence comes from Coregonus lavaretus, assembly GCF_964263955.1. Lineage (NCBI taxonomy): Eukaryota > Metazoa > Chordata > Actinopteri > Salmoniformes > Salmonidae > Coregonus > Coregonus lavaretus. The sequence continues at coordinate 44,789,668 of NC_140013.1, forward strand.
TGGACTATCCTGGCTGAATAAAGAAATGAAAACAGTGACAAGTATTACTGAGTGGACTATCCTGGCTAAATAAAGAAATGAAATGAAAACAGTTGCAAGTGTTACTGAGTGGACTATCCTGGCTAAATAAAGAATATAAATGAAAACAGTGACAAGTGTTACTGAGTGGACTATCCTGGCTGAATAAAGAAATGAAAACAGTGACATGTGTTACTGAGTGGACTATCCTGGCTAATTAAAGAAATGAAATGAAAACAGTGACAAGTGTTACTGAGTGGACTATCCTGGCTAAATAAAGAAATGAAATGAAAATAGTAACAAGTGTTACTGAATGGACAATACTGGCTAAATAAAGAAATTAAATGAAAACAGTGACAAGTGTTACTGAGTGGACTATCCTGGCTAAATAATGAAATGAAATGAAAATAGTAACAAGTGTTACTGAGTGGACTATCCTGGCTAAATAAAGAAATGAAATTAAAACAGTGACAAGTGTTACTGAGTGGACTATCCTGGCTGAATAAAGAAATGAAAACAGTGACAAGTGTTACTGAGTGGACTATCCTGGCTAAATAAAGAAATGAAATGAAAACAATTGCAAGTGTTACTGAGTGGACTATCCTGGCTAAATAAAGAATATAAATGAAAACAGTGACAAGTTTTACTGAGTGGACTATCCTGGCTGAATAAAGAAATGAAAACAGTGACATGTGTTACTGAGTGGACTATCCTGGCTAATTAAAGAAATGAAAACAGTGACACGTGTTACTGAGTGGACTCTCCTGGCTAAATAAAGGAATGATATGAAAACAGTGACAAGTGTTACTGAGTGGACTATCCTGGCTAAATAAAGAAATGAAATGAAAATAGTAACAAGTGTTACTGAATGGACAATACTGGCTAAATAAAGAAATTAAATGAAAACAGTGAAAAGTGTTACTGAGTGGACTATCCTGGCTGAATAAAGAAATGAAAACAGTGACAAGTATTACTGAGTGGACTATCCTGGCTAAATAAAGAAATGAAATGAAAACAGTTGCAAGTGTTACTGAGTGGACTATCCTGGCTAAATAAAGAATATAAATGAAAACAGTGACAAGTGTTACTGAGTGGACTATCCTGGCTGAATAAAGAAATGAAAACAGTGACATGTGTTACTGAGTGGACTATCCTGGCTAATTAAAGAAATGAAATGAAAACAGTGACAAGTGTTACTGAGTGGACTATCCTGGCTAAATAAAGAAATGAAAACAGTGACACGTGTTACTGAGTGGACTCTCCTGGCTAAATAAAGGAATGAGATGAAAACAGTGACAAGTGTTACTGAGTGGACTATCCTGGCTAAATAAAGAAATGAAATGAAAATAGTAACAAGTGTTACTGAATGGACAATACTGGCTAAATAAAGACATTAAATGAAAACAGTGACAAGTGTTACTGAGTGGACTATCCTGGCTAAATAAAGAAATGAAATGAAAATAGTAACAAGTGTTACTGAGTGGACTATCCTGGCTAAATAAAGAAATGAAATTAAAACAGTGACAAGTGTTACTGAGTGGACTATCCTGGCTAAATAAAGAAATGAAATGAAAACAGTGACAACTGTTACTGAGTGGAATATCCTGGCTAAATAAAGAAATGAAAATGAAAACAGTGGCAAGTGTTACTGAGTGGACTATCCTGCCTAAAAAATGAAATGAAAATGAAAACAATGAAAAGTGTTACTGAGTGGACTATCCTAGCTAAATAAAAAAATGAAAATGAAAACAGTGACAAGTGTTACTGAGTGGACTATCCTGGCTAAATAAAGAAATGAAATGAAAACAGTTGCAAGTGTTACTGAGTGGACTATCCTGGCTAAATAAAGAATATAAATGAAAACAGTGACAAGTGTTACTGAGTGGACTATCCTGGCTAAATAAAGAAATGAAAATGAAAATAGTGACAAGTGTTACTGAGTGGACTATCCTGGCTAAATAAAGAAATGAAATGAAAACAGTGACAAGTGTTACTGAGTGGACTATCCTGGCTAAATAAAGAAATGAAATGAAAACAATGAAAAGTGATACTGAGTGGACTATCCTAGCTAAATAAATAATATAAATGAAAACAGTGACAAGTGTTACTGAGTGGACTATCCTGGCTGAATAAAGAAATGAAAACAGTGACACGTGTTACTGAGTGGACTATCCTGGCTAAATAAAGAAATGAAAACAGTGACACGTGTTACTGAGTGGACTATGCTGGCTAAATAAAGAAATGAAATGAAAACAATGAAAAGTGATACTGAGTGGACTATCCTAGCTAAATAAATAATATAAATGAAAACAGTGACAAGTGTTACTGAGTGGACTATCCTGGCTGAATAAAGAAATGAAAACAGTGACACGTGTTACTGAGTGGACTATCCTGGCTAAATAAAGAAATGAAAACAGTGACACGTGTTACTGAGTGGACTATCCTGGCTAAATAAAGAAATGAAAACAGTGACACATGTTACTGAGTGGACTATCCTGGCTAAATAAAAAAAATTAAATGAAAACAGTTGCAAGTGTTACTGAGTGGACTATCCTGGCTAAATAAAGAATATAAATGAAAACAGTGACAAGTGTTACTTAGTGGACTATCCTGGCTAAATAAAGAAATGAAAAGAAAACAGTGACAAGTGTTACTGAGTGGATTATCCTGGCTGAATAAAGAAATGAAAACAGTGACAAGTGTTACTGAGTGGACTATCCTGGCTAAATAAAGAAATGAAATGAAAAAGGTGACAAGTGTTACTGAGTGGACTATCCTGGCTGAATAAAGAAATGAAAACAGTGACAAGTGTTACTGAGTGGACTATCCTGGCTAAATAAAGAAATGAAATGAAAACAGTTGCAAGTGTTACTGAGTGGACTATCCTGGCTAAATAAAGAATATAAATGAAAACAGTGACAAGTGTTACTGAGTGGACTATCCTGGCTGAATAAAGAAATGAAAACAGTGACATGTGTTACTGAGTGGACTATCCTGGCTAATTAAAGAAATGAAATGAAAATAGTGACAAGTGTTACTGAGTGGACTATCCTGGCTAAATAAAGAAATGAAAACAGTGACACGTGTTACTGAGTGGACTCTCCTGGCTAAATAAAGGAATGATATGAAAACAGTGACAAGTGTTACTGAGTGGACTATCCTGGCTAAATAAAGAAATGAAATGAAAATAGTAACAAGTGTTACTGAATGGACAATACTGGCTAAATAAAGAAATTAAATGAAAACAGTGAAAAGTGTTACTGAGTGGACTATCCTGGCTGAATAAAGAAATGAAAACAGTGACAAGTATTACTGAGTGGACTATCCTGGCTAAATAAAGAAATGAAATGAAAACAGTTGCAAGTGTTACTGAGTGGACTATCCTGGCTAAATAAAGAATATAAATGAAAACAGTGACAAGTGTTACTGAGTGGACTATCCTGGCTGAATAAAGAAATGAAAACAGTGACATGTGTTACTGAGTGGACTATCCTGGCTAATTAAAGAAATGAAATGAAAACAGTGACAAGTGTTACTGAGTGGACTATCCTGGCTAAATAAAGAAATGAAATGAAAATAGTAACAAGTGTTACTGAATGGACAATACTGGCTAAATAAAGAAATTAAATGAAAACAGTGACAAGTGTTACTGAGTGGACTATCCTGGCTAAATAATGAAATGAAATGAAAATAGTAACAAGTGTTACTGAGTGGACTATCCTGGCTAAATAAAGAAATGAAATTAAAACAGTGACAAGTGTTACTGAGTGGACTATCCTGGCTGAATAAAGAAATGAAAACAGTGACAAGTGTTACTGAGTGGACTATCCTGGCTAAATAAAGAAATGAAATGAAAACAATTGCAAGTGTTACTGAGTGGACTATCCTGGCTAAATAAAGAATATAAATGAAAACAGTGACAAGTGTTACTGAGTGGACTATCCTGGCTGAATAAAGAAATGAAAACAGTGACATGTGTTACTGAGTGGACTATCCTGGCTAATTAAAGAAATGAAAACAGTGACACGTGTTACTGAGTGGACTCTCCTGGCTAAATAAAGGAATGATATGAAAACAGTGACAAGTGTTACTGAGTGGACTATCCTGGCTAAATAAAGAAATGAAATGAAAATAGTAACAAGTGTTACTGAATGGACAATACTGGCTAAATAAAGAAATTAAATGAAAACAGTGAAAAGTGTTACTGAGTGGACTATCCTGGCTGAATAAAGAAATGAAAACAGTGACAAGTATTACTGAGTGGACTATCCTGGCTAAATAAAGAAATGAAATGAAAACAGTTGCAAGTGTTACTGAGTGGACTATCCTGGCTAAATAAAGAATATAAATGAAAACAGTGACAAGTGTTACTGAGTGGACTATCCTGGCTGAATAAAGAAATGAAAACAGTGACATGTGTTACTGAGTGGACTATCCTGGCTAATTAAAGAAATGAAATGAAAACAGTGACAAGTGTTACTGAGTGGACTATCCTGGCTAAATAAAGAAATGAAAACAGTGACACGTGTTACTGAGTGGACTCTCCTGGCTAAATAAAGGAATGAGATGAAAACAGTGACAAGTGTTACTGAGTGGACTATCCTGGCTAAATAAAGAAATGAAATGAAAATAGTAACAAGTGTTACTGAATGGACAATACTGGCTAAATAAAGACATTAAATGAAAACAGTGACAAGTGTTACTGAGTGGACTATCCTGGCTAAATAAAGAAATGAAATGAAAATAGTAACAAGTGTTACTGAGTGGACTATCCTGGCTAAATAAAGAAATGAAATTAAAACAGTGACAAGTGTTACTGAGTGGACTATCCTGGCTAAATAAAGAAATGAAATGAAAACAGTGACAACTGTTACTGAGTGGAATATCCTGGCTAAATAAAGAAATGAAAATGAAAACAGTGGCAAGTGTTACTGAGTGGACTATCCTGCCTAAAAAATGAAATGAAAATGAAAACAATGAAAAGTGTTACTGAGTGGACTATCCTAGCTAAATAAAAAAATGAAAATGAAAACAGTGACAAGTGTTACTGAGTGGACTATCCTGGCTAAATAAAGAAATGAAATGAAAACAGTTGCAAGTGTTACTGAGTGGACTATCCTGGCTAAATAAAGAATATAAATGAAAACAGTGACAAGTGTTACTGAGTGGACTATCCTGGCTAAATAAAGAAATGAAAATGAAAATAGTGACAAGTGTTACTGAGTGGACTATCCTGGCTAAATAAAGAAATGAAATGAAAACAGTGACAAGTGTTACTGAGTGGACTATCCTGGCTAAATAAAGAAATGAAATGAAAACAATGAAAAGTGATACTGAGTGGACTATCCTAGCTAAATAAATAATATAAATGAAAACAGTGACAAGTGTTACTGAGTGGACTATCCTGGCTGAATAAAGAAATGAAAACAGTGACACGTGTTACTGAGTGGACTATCCTGGCTAAATAAAGAAATGAAAACAGTGACACGTGTTACTGAGTGGACTATGCTGGCTAAATAAAGAAATGAAAATGAAAATATTGACAAGTGTTACTGAGTGGACTATTCTGGCTAAATAAAGAAATGAAATGAAAACAATGAAAAGTGATACTGAGTGGACTATCCTAGCTAAATAAATATTATAAATGAAAACAGTGACAAGTGTTACTGAGTGGACTATCCTGGCTGAATAAAGAAATGAAAACAGTGACACGTGTTACTGAGTGGACTATCCTGGCTAAATAAAGAAATGAAATGAAAACAGTGACAAGTGTTACTGAGTGGACTATCCTGGCTAAATAAAGAAATTAAAACAGTGACACGTGTTAATGAGTGGACTATCCTGGTTAAATAAAAAAAAATTAAATGAAAACAGTTGCAAGTGTTACTGAGTGGACTATCCTGGCTAAATAAAGAATATAAATGAAAACAGTGACAAGTGTTACTTAGTGGACTATCCTGGCTAAATAAAGAAATGAAATGAAAACAGTGACAAGTGTTACTGAGTGGACTATCCTGGCTGAATAAAGAAATGAAAACAGTGACAAGTGTTACTGAGTGGACTATCCTGGCTAAATAAAGAAATGAAATGAAAACAGTTGCAAGTGTTACTGAGTGGACTATCCTGGCTAAATAAAGAATATAAATGAAAACAGTGACAAGTGTTACTGAGTGGACTATCCTGGCTGAATAAAGAAATGAAAACAGTGACATGTGTTACTGAGTGGACTATCCTGGCTAATTAAAGAAATGAAAACAGTGACACGTGTTACTGAGTGGACTCTCCTGGCTAAATAAAGGAATGATATGAAAACAGTGACAAGTGTTACTGAGTGGACTATCCTGGCTAAATAAAGAAATGAAATGAAAATAGTAACAAGTGTTACTGAATGGACAATACTGGCTAAATAAAGAAATTAAATGAAAACAGTGAAAAGTGTTACTGAGTGGACTATCCTGGCTGAATAAAGAAATGAAAACAGTGACAAGTATTACTGAGTGGACTATCCTGGCTAAATAAAGAAATGAAATGAAAACAGTTGCAAGTGTTACTGAGTGGACTATCCTGGCTAAATAAAGAATATAAATGAAAACAGTGACAAGTGTTACTGAGTGGACTATCCTGGCTGAATAAAGAAATGAAAACAGTGACATGTGTTACTGAGTGGACTATCCTGGCTAATTAAAGAAATGAAATGAAAACAGTGACAAGTGTTACTGAGTGGACTATCCTGGCTAAATAAAGAAATGAAAACAGTGACACGTGTTACTGAGTGGACTCTCCTGGCTAAATAAAGGAATGAGATGAAAACAGTGACAAGTGTTACTGAGTGGACTATCCTGGCTAAATAAAGAAATGAAATGAAAATAGTAACAAGTGTTACTGAATGGACAATACTGGCTAAATAAAGAAATTAAATGAAAACAGTGACAAGTGTTACTGAGTGGACTATCCTGGCTAAATAAAGAAATGAAATGAAAATAGTAACAAGTGTTACTGAGTGGACTATCCTGGCTAATTAAAGAAATGAAAACAGTGACACGTGTTACTGAGTGGACTCTCCTGGCTAAATAAAGGAATGATATGAAAACAGTGACAAGTGTTACTGAGTGGACTATCCTGGCTAAATAAAGAAATGAAATGAAAACAATGAAAAGTGATACTGAGTGGACTATCCTAGCTAAATAAATAATATAAATGAAAACAGTGACAAGTGTTACTGAGTGGACTATCCTGGCTGAATAAAGAAATGAAAACAGTGACACGTGTTACTGAGTGGACTATCCTGGCTAAATAAAGAAATGAAATGAAAACAGTGACAAGTGTTACTGAGTGGACTATCCTGGCTAAATAAAGAAATGAAAACAGTGACACATGTTACTGAGTGGACTATCCTGGCTAAATAAAAAAAAAAAAATGAAAACAGTTGCAAGTGTTACTGAGTGGACTATCCTGGCTAAATAAAGAATATAAATGAAAACAGTGACAAGTGTTACTTAGTGGACTATCCTGGCTAAATAAAGAAATGAAATGAAAACAGTGACAAGTGTTACTGAGTGGACTATCCTGGCTGAATAAAGAAATGAAAACAGTGACAAGTGTTACTGAGTGGACTATCCTGGCTAAATAAAGAAATGAAATGAAAAAGGTGACAAGTGTTACTGAGTGGACTATCCTGGCTGAATAAAGAAATGAAAACAGTGACAAGTGTTACTGAGTGGACTATCCTGGCTAAATAAAGAAATGAAATGAAAACAGTTGCAAGTGTTACTGAGTGGACTATCCTGGCTGAATAAAGAAATGAAAACAGTGACATGTGTTACTGAGTGGACTATCCTGGCTAATTAAAGAAATGAAATGAAAATAGTGACAAGTGTTACTGAGTGGACTATCCTGGCTAAATAAAGAAATGAAAACAGTGACACGTGTTACTGAGTGGACTCTTCTGGCTAAATAAAGGAATGATATGAAAACAGTGACAAGTGTTACTGAGTGGACTATCCTGGCTAAATAAAGAAATGAAATGAAAATAGTAACAAGTGTTACTGAATGGACAATACTGGCTAAATAAAGAAATGAAATGAAAACAGTGACAAGTGTTACTGAGTGGACTATCCTGGCTGAATAAAGAAATGAAAACAGTGACAAGTGTTACTGAGTGGACTATCCTGGCTAAATAAAGAAATGAAATGAAAACAGTTGCAAGTGTTACTGAGTGGACTATCCTGGCTAAATAATGAATATAAATGAAAACAGTGACAAGTGTTACTGAGTGGACTATCCTGGCTGAATAAAGAAATGAAAACAGTGACATGTGTTACTGAGTGGACTATCCTGGCTAATTAAAGAAATGAAAACAGTGACACGTGTTACTGAGTGGACTCTCCTGGCTAAATAAAGGAATGATATGAAAACAGTGACAAGTGTTACTGAGTGGACTATCCTGGCTAAATAAAGAAATGAAATGAAAACAGTGACAAGTATTACTGAGTGGACTATCCTGGCTAAATAAATAAATGAAATGAAAACAATGAAAAGTGATACTGAGTGGACTATCCTAGCTAAATAAATAATATAAATGAAAACAGTGACAAGTGTTACTGAGTGGACTATCCTGGCTGAATAAAGAAATGAAAACAGTGACACGTGTTACTGAGTGGACTATCCTGGCTAAATAAAGAAATTAAATGAAAACAGTGACAAGTGTTACTGAGTGGACTATCCTGGCTAAATAAAGAAATGAAAACAGTGACACATGTTACTGAGTGGACTATCCTGGCTAAATAAAAAAAATTAAATGAAAACAGTTGCAAGTGTTACTGAGTGGACTATCCTGGCTAAATAAAGAATATAAATGAAAACAGTGACAAGTGTTACTTAGTGGACTATCCTGGCTAAATAAAGAAATGAAAAGAAAACAGTGACAAGTGTTACTGAGTGGATTATCCTGGCTGAATAAAGAAATGAAAACAGTGACAAGTGTTACTGAGTGGACTATCCTGGCTAAATAAAGAAATGAAATGAAAAAGGTGACAAGTGTTACTGAGTGGACTATCCTGGCTGAATAAAGAAATGAAAACAGTGACAAGTGTTACTGAGTGGACTATCCTGGCTAAATAAAGAAATGAAATGAAAACAGTTGCAAGTGTTACTGAGTGGACTATCCTGGCTAAATAAAGAATATAAATGAAAACAGTGACAAGTGTTACTGAGTGGACTATCCTGGCTGAATAAAGAAATGAAAACAGTGACATGTGTTACTGAGTGGACTATCCTGGCTAATTAAAGAAATGAAATGAAAATAGTGACAAGTGTTACTGAGTGGACTATCCTGGCTAAATAAAGAAATGAAAACAGTGACACGTGTTACTGAGTGGACTCTCCTGGCTAAATAAAGGAATGATATGAAAACAGTGACAAGTGTTACTGAGTGGACTATCCTGGCTAAATAAAGAAATGAAATGAAAATAGTAACAAGTGTTACTGAATGGACAATACTGGCTAAATAAAGAAATTAAATGAAAACAGTGAAAAGTGTTACTGAGTGGACTATCCTGGCTGAATAAAGAAATGAAAACAGTGACAAGTATTACTGAGTGGACTATCCTGGCTAAATAAAGAAATGAAATGAAAACAGTTGCAAGTGTTACTGAGTGGACTATCCTGGCTAAATAAAGAATATACATGAAAACAGTGACAAGTGTTACTGAGTGGACTATCCTGGCTGAATAAAGAAATGAAAACAGTGACATGTGTTACTGAGTGGACTATCCTGGCTAATTAAAGAAATGAAATGAAAACAGTGACAAGTGTTACTGAGTGGACTATCCTGGCTAAATAAAGAAATGAAATGAAAATAGTAACAAGTGTTACTGAATGGACAATACTGGCTAAATAAAGAAATTAAATGAAAACAGTGACAAGTGTTACTGAGTGGACTATCCTGGCTAAATAATGAAATGAAATGAAAATAGTAACAAGTGTTACTGAGTGGACTATCCTGGCTAAATAAAGAAATGAAATTAAAACAGTGACAAGTGTTACTGAGTGGACTATCCTGGCTGAATAAAGAAATGAAAACAGTGACAAGTGTTACTGAGTGGACTATCCTGGCTAAATAAAGAAATGAAATGAAAACAATTGCAAGTGTTACTGAGTGGACTATCCTGGCTAAATAAAGAATATAAATGAAAACAGTGACAAGTGTTACTGAGTGGACTATCCTGGCTGAATAAAGAAATGAAAACAGTGACATGTGTTACTGAGTGGACTATCCTGGCTAATTAAAGAAATGAAAACAGTGACACGTGTTACTGAGTGGACTCTCCTGGCTAAATAAAGGAATGATATGAAAACAGTGACAAGTGTTACTGAGTGGACTATCCTGGCTAAATAAAGAAATGAAATGAAAATAGTAACAAGTGTTACTGAATGGACAATACTGGCTAAATAAAGAAATTAAATGAAAACAGTGAAAAGTGTTACTGAGTGGACTATCCTGGCTGAATAAAGAAATGAAAACAGTGACAAGTATTACTGAGTGGACTATCCTGGCTAAATAAAGAAATGAAATGAAAACAGTTGCAAGTGTTACTGAGTGGACTATCCTGGCTAAATAAAGAATATAAATGAAAACAGTGACAAGTGTTACTGAGTGGACTATCCTGGCTGAATAAAGAAATGAAAACAGTGACATGTGTTACTGAGTGGACTATCCTGGCTAATTAAAGAAATGAAATGAAAACAGTGACAAGTGTTACTGAGTGGACTATCCTGGCTAAATAAAGAAATGAAAACAGTGACACGTGTTACTGAGTGGACTCTCCTGGCTAAATAAAGGAATGAGATGAAAACAGTGACAAGTGTTACTGAGTGGACTATCCTGGCTAAATAAAGAAATGAAATGAAAATAGTAACAAGTGTTACTGAATGGACAATACTGGCTAAATAAAGACATTAAATGAAAACAGTGACAAGTGTTACTGAGTGGACTATCCTGGCTAAATAAAGAAATGAAATGAAAATAGTAACAAGTGTTACTGAGTGGACTATCCTGGCTAAATAAAGAAATGAAATTAAAACAGTGACAAGTGTTACTGAGTGGACTATCCTGGCTAAATAAAGAAATGAAATGAAAACAGTGACAACTGTTACTGAGTGGAATATCCTGGCTAAATAAAGAAATGAAAATGAAAACAGTGGCAAGTGTTACTGAGTGGACTATCCTGCCTAAAAAATGAAATGAAAATGAAAACAATGAAAAGTGTTACTGAGTGGACTATCCTAGCTAAATAAAAAAATGAAAATGAAAACAGTGACAAGTGTTACTGAGTGGACTATCCTGGCTAAATAAAGAAATGAAATGAAAACAGTTGCAAGTGTTACTGAGTGGACTATCCTGGCTAAATAAAGAATATAAATGAAAACAGTGACAAGTGTTACTGAGTGGACTATCCTGGCTAAATAAAGAAATGAAAATGAAAATAGTGACAAGTGTTACTGAGTGGACTATCCTGGCTAAATAAAGAAATGAAATGAAAACAGTGACAAGTGTTACTGAGTGGACTATCCTGGCTAAATAAAGAAATGAAATGAAAACAATGAAAAGTGATACTGAGTGGACTATCCTAGCTAAATAAATAATATAAATGAAAACAGTGACAAGTGTTACTGAGTGGACTATCCTGGCTGAATAAAGAAATGAAAACAGTGACACGTGTTACTGAGTGGACTATCCTGGCTAAATAAAGAAATGAAAACAGTGACACGTGTTACTGAGTGGACTATGCTGGCTAAATAAAGAAATGAAAATGAAAATATTGACAAGTGTTACTGAGTGGACTATCCTGGCTAAATAAAGAAATGAAATGAAAACAATGAAAAGTGATACTGAGTGGACTATCCTAGCTAAATAAATATTATAAATGAAAACAGTGACAAGTGTTACTGAGTGGACTATCCTGGCTGAATAAAGAAATGAAAACAGTGACACGTGTTACTGAGTGGACTATCCTGGCTAAATAAAGAAATGAAATGAAAACAGTGACAAGTGTTACTGAGTGGACTATCCTGGCTAAATAAAGAAATTAAAACAGTGACACGTGTTACTGAGTGGACTATCCTGGTTAAATAAATAAAAATTAAATGAAAACAGTTGCAAGTGTTACTGAGTGGACTATCCTGGCTAAATAAAGAATATAAATGAAAACAGTGACAAGTGTTACTTAGTGGACTATCCTGGCTAAATAAAGAAATGAAATGAAAACAGTGACAAGTGTTACTTTGTGGACTATCCTGGCTGAATAAAGAAATGAAAACAGTGACAAGTGTTACTGAGTGGACTATCCTGGCTAAATAAAGAAATGAAATGAAAACAGTTGCAAGTGTTACTGAGTGGACTATCCTGGCTAAATAAAGAATATAAATGAAAACAGTGACAAGTGTTACTGAGTGGACTATCCTGGCTGAATAAAGAAATGAAAACAGTGACATGTGTTACTGAGTGGACTATCCTGGCTAATTAAAGAAATGAAAACAGTGACACGTGTTACTGAGTGGACTCTCCTGGCTAAATAAAGGAATGATATGAAAACAGTGACAAGTGTTACTGAGTGGACTATCCTGGCTAAATAAAGAAATGAAATGAAAATAGTAACAAGTGTTACTGAATGGACAATACTGGCTAAATAAAGAAATTAAATGAAAACAGTGAAAAGTGTTACTGAGTGGACTATCCTGGCTGAATAAAGAAATGAAAACAGTGACAAGTATTACTGAGTGGACTATCCTGCCTAAATAAAGAAATGAAATGAAAACAGTTGCAAGTGTTACTGAGTGGACTATCCTGGCTAAATAAAGAATATAAATGAAAACAGTGACAAGTGTTACTGAGTGGTCTATCCTGGCTGAATAAAGAAATGAAAACAGTGACATGTGTTACTGAGTGGACTATCCTGGCTAATTAAAGAAATGAAATGAAAACAGTGACAAGTGTTACTGAGTGGACTATCCTGGCTAAATAAAGAAATGAAAACAGTGACACGTGTTACTGAGTGGACTCTCCTGGCTAAATAAAGGAATGAGATGAAAACAGTGACAAGTGTTACTGAGTGGACTATCCTGGCTAAATAAAGAAATGAAATGAAAATAGTAACAAGTGTTACTGAATGGACAATACTGGCTAAATAAAGAAATTAAATGAAAACAGTGACAAGTGTTACTGAGTGGACTATCCTGGCTAAATAAAGAAATGAAATGAAAATAGTAACAAGTGTTACTGAGTGGACTATCCTGGCTAATTAAAGAAATGAAAACAGTGACACGTGTTACTGAGTGGACTATCCTGGCTAAATAAAGAAATGAAATGAAAACAATGAAAAGTGATACTGAGTGGACTATCCTAGCTAAATAAATAATATAAATGAAAACAGTGACAAGTGTTACTGAGTGGACTATCCTGGCTGAATAAAGAAATGAAAACAGTGACACGTGTTACTGAGTGGACTATCCTGGCTAAATAAAGAAATGAAATGAAAACAGTGACAAGTGTTACTGAGTGGACTATCCTGGCTAAATAAAGAAATGAAAACAGTGACACATGTTACTGAGTGGACTATCCTGGCTAAATAAAAAAAAATAAATGAAAACAGTTGCAAGTGTTACTGAGTGGACTATCCTGGCTAAATAAAGAATATAAATGAAAACAGTGACAAGTGTTACTTAGTGGACTATCCTGGCTAAATAAAGAAATGAAATGAAAACAGTGACAAGTGTTACTGAGTGGACTATCCTGGCTGAATAAAGAAATGAAAACAGTGACAAGTGTTACTGAGTGGACTATCCTGGCTAAATAAAGAAATGAAATGAAAAAGGTGACAAGTGTTACTGAGTGGACTATCCTGGCTGAATAAAGAAATGAAAACAGTGACAAGTGTTACTGAGTGGACTATCCTGGCTAAATAAAGAAATGAAATGAAAACAGTTGCAAGTGTTACTGAGTGGACTATCCTGGCTGAATAAAGAAATGAAAACAGTGACATGTGTTACTGAGTGGACTATCCTGGCTAATTAAAGAAATGAAATGAAAATAGTGACAAGTGTTACTGAGTGGACTATCCTGGCTAAATAAAGAAATGAAAACAGTGACACGTGTTACTGAGTGGACTCTCCTGGCTAAATAAAGGAATGATATGAAAACAGTGACAAGTGTTACTGAGTGGACTATCCTGGCTAAATAAAGAAATTAAATGAAAATAGTAACAAGTGTTACTGAATGGACAATACTGGCTAAATAAAGAAATGAAATGAAAACAGTGACAAGTGTTACTGAGTGGACTATCCTGGCTGAATAAAGAAATGAAAACAGTGACAAGTGTTACTGAGTGGACTATCCTGGCTAAATAAAGAAATGAAATGAAAAAGGTGACAAGTGTTACTGAGTGGACTATCCTGGCTGAATAAAGAAATGAAAACAGTGACAAGTGTTACTGAGTGGACTATCCTGGCTAAATAAAGAAATGAAATGAAAACAGTTGCAAGTGTTACTGAGTGGACTATCCTGGCTGAATAAAGAAATGAAAACAGTGACATGTGTTACTGAGTGGACTATCCTGGCTAATTAAAGAAATGAAATGAAAATAGTGACAAGTGTTACTGAGTGGACTATCCTGGCTAAATAAAGAAATGAAAACAGTGACACGTGTTACTGAGTGGACTCTCCTGGCTAAATAAAGGAATGATATGAAAACAGTGACAAGTGTTACTGAGTGGACTATCCTGGCTAAATAAAGAAATGAAATGAAAATAGTAACAAGTGTTACTGAATGGACAATACTGGCTAAATAAAGAAATGAAATGAAAACAGTGACAAGTGTTACTGAGTGGACTATCCTGGCTGAATAAAGAAATGAAAACAGTGACAAGTGTTACTGAGTGGACTATCCTGGCTAAATAAAGAAATGAAATGAAAACAGTTGCAAGTGTTACTGAGTGGACTATCCTGGCTAAATAATGAATATAAATGAAAACAGTGACAAGTGTTACTGAGTGGACTATCCTGGCTGAATAAAGAAATGAAAACAGTGACATGTGTTACTGAGTGGACTATCCTGGCTAATTAAAGAAATGAAAACAGTGACACGTGTTACTGAGTGGACTCTCCTGGCTAAATAAAGGAATGATATGAAAACAGTGACAAGTGTTACTGAGTGGACTATCCTGGCTAAATAAAGAAATGAAATGAAAATAGTAACAAGTGTTACTGAATGGACAATACTGGCTAAATAAAGAAATTAAATGAAAACAGTGAAAAGTGTTACTGAGTGGACTATCCTGGCTGAATAAAGAAATGAAAACAGTGACAAGTATTACTGAGTGGACTATCCTGGCTAAATAAAGAAATGAAATGAAAACAGTTGCAAGTGTTACTGAGTGGACTATCCTGGCTAAATAAAGAATATAAATGAAAACAGTGACAAGTGTTACTGAGTGGACTATCCTGGCTGAATAAAGAAATGAAAACAGTGACATGTGTTACTGAGTGGACTATCCTGGCTAATTAAAGAAATGAAATGAAAACAGTGACAAGTGTTACTGAGTGGACTATCCTGGCTAAATAAAGAAATGAAATGAAAATAGTAACAAGTGTTACTGAATGGACAATACTGGCTAAATAAAGAAATTAAATGAAAACAGTGACAAGTGTTACTGAGTGGACTATCCTGGCTAAATAATGAAATGAAATGAAAATAGTAACAAGTGTTACTGAGTGGACTATCCTGGCTAAATAAAGAAATGAAATTAAAACAGTGACAAGTGTTACTGAGTGGACTATCCTGGCTGAATAAAGAAATGAAAACAGTGACAAGTGTTACTGAGTGGACTATCCTGGCTAAATAAAGAAATGAAATGAAAACAATTGCAAGTGTTACTGAGTGGACTATCCTGGCTAAATAAAGAATATAAATGAAAACAGTGACAAGTGTTACTGAGTGGACTATCCTGGCTGAATAAAGAAATGAAAACAGTGACATGTGTTACTGAGTGGACTATCCTGGCTAATTAAAGAAATGAAAACAGTGACACGTGTTACTGAGTGGACTCTCCTGGCTAAATAAAGGAATGATATGAAAACAGTGACAAGTGTTACTGAGTGGACTATCCTGGCTAAATAAAGAAATGAAATGAAAATAGTAACAAGTGTTACTGAATGGACAATACTGGCTAAATAAAGAAATTAAATGAAAACAGTGAAAAGTGTTACTGAGTGGACTATCCTGGCTGAATAAAGAAATGAAAACAGTGACAAGTATTACTGAGTGGACTATCCTGGCTAAATAAAGAAATGAAATGAAAACAGTTGCAAGTGTTACTGAGTGGACTATCCTGGCTAAATAAAGAATATAAATGAAAACAGTGACAAGTGTTACTGAGTGGACTATCCTGGCTGAATAAAGAAATGAAAACAGTGACATGTGTTACTGAGTGGACTATCCTGGCTAATTAAAGAAATGAAATGAAAACAGTGACAAGTGTTACTGAGTGGACTATCCTGGCTAAATAAAGAAATGAAAACAGTGACACGTGTTACTGAGTGGACTCTCCTGGCTAAATAAAGGAATGAGATGAAAACAGTGACAAGTGTTACTGAGTGGACTATCCTGGCTAAATAAAGAAATGAAATGAAAATAGTAACAAGTGTTACTGAATGGACAATACTGGCTAAATAAAGACATTAAATGAAAACAGTGACAAGTGTTACTGAGTGGACTATCCTGGCTAAATAAAGAAATGAAATGAAAATAGTAACAAGTGTTACTGAGTGGACTATCCTGGCTAAATAAAGAAATGAAATTAAAACAGTGACAAGTGTTACTGAGTGGACTATCCTGGCTAAATAAAGAAATGAAATGAAAACAGTGACAACTGTTACTGAGTGGAATATCCTGGCTAAATAAAGAAATGAAAATGAAAACAGTGGCAAGTGTTACTGAGTGGACTATCCTGCCTAAAAAATGAAATGAAAATGAAAACAATGAAAAGTGTTACTGAGTGGACTATCCTAGCTAAATAAAAAAATGAAAATGAAAACAGTGACAAGTGTTACTGAGTGGACTATCCTGGCTAAATAAAGAAATGAAATGAAAACAGTTGCAAGTGTTACTGAGTGGACTATCCTGGCTAAATAAAGAATATAAATGAAAACAGTGACAAGTGTTACTGAGTGGACTATCCTGGCTAAATAAAGAAATGAAAATGAAAATAGTGACAAGTGTTACTGAGTGGACTATCCTGGCTAAATAAAGAAATGAAATGAAAACAGTGACAAGTGTTAATAAGTGGACTATCCTGGCTAAATAAAGAAATGAAATGAAAACAATGAAAAGTGATACTGAGTGGACTATCCTAGCTAAATAAATAATATAAATGAAAACAGTGACAAGTGTTACTGAGTGGACTATCCTGGCTGAATAAAGAAATGAAAACAGTGACACGTGTTACTGAGTGGACTATCCTGGCTAAATAAAGAAATGAAAACAGTGACACGTGTTACTGAGTGGACTATGCTGGCTAAATAAAGAAATGAAAATGAAAATATTGACAAGTGTTACTGAGTGGACTATCCTGGCTAAATAAAGAAATGAAATGAAAACAATGAAAAGTGATACTGAGTGGACTATCCTAGCTAAATAAATATTATAAATGAAAACAGTGACAAGTGTTACTGAGTGGACTATCCTGGCTGAATAAAGAAATGAAAACAGTGACACGTGTTACTGAGTGGACTATCCTGGCTAAATAAAGAAATGAAATGAAAACAGTGACAAGTGTTACTGAGTGGACTATCCTGGCTAAATAAATAAATTAAAACAGTGACACGTGTTAATGAGTGGACTATCCTGGTTAAATAAAAAAAAATTAAATGAAAACAGTTGCAAGTGTTACTGAGTGGACTATCCTGGCTAAATAAAGAATATAAATGAAAACAGTGACAAGTGTTACTTAGTGGACTATCCTGGCTAAATAAAGAAATGAAATGAAAACAGTGACAAGTGTTACTGAGTGGACTATCCTGGCTGAATAAAGAAATGAAAACAGTGACAAGTGTTACTGAGTGGACTATCCTGGCTAAATAAAGAAATGAAATGAAAACAGTTGCAAGTGTTACTGAGTGGACTATCCTGGCTAAATAAAGAATATAAATGAAAACAGTGACAAGTGTTACTGAGTGGACTATCCTGGCTGAATAAAGAAATGAAAACAGTGACATGTGTTACTGAGTGGACTATCCTGGCTAATTAAAGAAATGAAAACAGTGACACGTGTTACTGAGTGGACTCTCCTGGCTAAATAAAGGAATGATATGAAAACAGTGACAAGTGTTACTGAGTGGACTATCCTGGCTAAATAAAGAAATGAAATGAAAATAGTAACAAGTGTTACTGAATGGACAATACTGGCTAAATAAAGAAATTAAATGAAAACAGTGAAAAGTGTTACTGAGTGGACTATCCTGGCTGAATAAAGAAATGAAAACAGTGACAAGTATTACTGAGTGGACTATCCTGGCTAAATAAAGAAATGAAATGAAAACAGTTGCAAGTGTTACTGAGTGGACTATCCTGGCTAAATAAAGAATATAAATGAAAACAGTGACAAGTGTTACTGAGTGGACTATCCTGGCTGAATAAAGAAATGAAAACAGTGACATGTGTTACTGAGTGGACTATCCTGGCTAATTAAAGAAATGAAATGAAAACAGTGACAAGTGTTACTGAGTGGACTATCCTGGCTAAATAAAGAAATGAAAACAGTGACACGTGTTACTGAGTGGACTCTCCTGGCTAAATAAAGGAATGAGATGAAAACAGTGACAAGTGTTACTGAGTGGACTATCCTGGCTAAATAAAGAAATGAAATGAAAATAGTAACAAGTGTTACTGAATGGACAATACTGGCTAAATAAAGAAATTAAATGAAAACAGTGACAAGTGTTACTGAGTGGACTATCCTGGCTAAATAAAGAAATGAAATGAAAATAGTAACAAGTGTTACTGAGTGGACTATCCTGGCTAATTAAAGAAATGAAAACAGTGACACGTGTTACTGAGTGGACTCTCCTGGCTAAATAAAGGAATGATATGAAAACAGTGACAAGTGTTACTGAGTGGACTATCCTGGCTAAATAAAGAAATGAAATGAAAACAATGAAAAGTGATACTGAGTGGACTATCCTAGCTAAATAAATAATATAAATGAAAACAGTGACAAGTGTTACTGAGTGGACTATCCTGGCTGAATAAAGAAATGAAAACAGTGACACGTGTTACTGAGTGGACTATCCTGGCTAAATAAAGAAATGAAATGAAAACAGTGACAAGTGTTACTGAGTGGACTATCCTGGCTAAATAAAGAAATGAAAACAGTGACACATGTTACTGAGTGGACTATCCTGGCTAAATAAAAATAAATAAATGAAAACAGTTGCAAGTGTTACTGAGTGGACTATCCTGGCTAAATAAAGAATATAAATGAAAACAGTGACAAGTGTTACTTAGTGGACTATCCTGGCTAAATAAAGAAATGAAATGAAAACAGTGACAAGTGTTACTGAGTGGACTATCCTGGCTGAATAAAGAAATGAAAACAGTGACAAGTGTTACTGAGTGGACTATCCTGGCTAAATAAAGAAATGAAATGAAAAAGGTGACAAGTGTTACTGAGTGGACTATCCTGGCTGAATAAAGAAATGAAAACAGTGACAAGTGTTACTGAGTGGACTATCCTGGCTAAATAAAGAAATGAAATGAAAACAGTTGCAAGTGTTACTGAGTGGACTATCCTGGCTGAATAAAGAAATGAAAACAGTGACATGTGTTACTGAGTGGACTATCCTGGCTAATTAAAGAAATGAAATGAAAATAGTGACAAGTGTTACTGAGTGGACTATCCTGGCTAAATAAAGAAATGAAAACAGTGACACGTGTTACTGAGTGGACTCTCCTGGCTAAATAAAGGAATGATATGAAAACAGTGACAAGTGTTACTGAGTGGACTATCCTGGCTAAATAAAGAAATGAAATGAAAATAGTAACAAGTGTTACTGAATGGACAATACTGGCTAAATAAAGAAATGAAATGAAAACAGTGACAAGTGTTACTGAGTGGACTATCCTGGCTGAATAAAGAAATGAAAACAGTGACAAGTGTTACTGAGTGGACTATCCTGGCTAAATAAAGAAATGAAATGAAAACAGTTGCAAGTGTTACTGAGTGGACTATCCTGGCTAAATAATGAATATAAATGAAAACAGTGACAAGTGTTACTGAGTGGACTATCCTGGCTGAATAAAGAAATGAAAACAGTGACATGTGTTACTGAGTGGACTATCCTGGCTAATTAAAGAAATGAAAACAGTGACACGTGTTACTGAGTGGACTCTCCTGGCTAAATAAAGGAATGATATGAAAACAGTGACAAGTGTTACTGAGTGGACTATCCTGGCTAAATAAAGAAATGAAATGAAAACAGTGACAAGTATTACTGAGTGGACTATCCTGGCTAAATAAATAAATGAAATGAAAACAATGAAAAGTGATACTGAGTGGACTATCCTAGCTAAATAAATAATATAAATGAAAACAGTGACAAGTGTTACTGAGTGGACTATCCTGGCTGAATAAAGAAATGAAAACAGTGACACGTGTTACTGAGTGGACTATCCTGGCTAAATAAAGAAATGAAATGAAAACAGTGACAAGTGTTACTGAGTGGACTATCCTGGCTAAATAAAGAAATGAAAACAGTGACACATGTTACTGAGTGGACTATCCTGGCTAAATAAAAAAAATTAAATGAAAACAGTTGCAAGTGTTACTGAGTGGACTATCCTGGCTAAATAAAGAATATAAATGAAAACAGTGACAAGTGTTACTTAGTGGACTATCCTGGCTAAATAAAGAAATGAAATGAAAACAGTGACAAGTGTTACTGAGTGGATTATCCTGGCTGAATAAAGAAATGAAAACAGTGACAAGTGTTACTGAGTGGACTATCCTGGCTAAATAAAGAAATGAAATGAAAAAGGTGACAAGTGTTACTGAGTGGACTATCCTGGCTGAATAAAGAAATGAAAACAGTGACAAGTGTTACTGAGTGGACTATCCTGGCTAAATAAAGAAATGAAATGAAAACAGTTGCAAGTGTTACTGAGTGGACTATCCTGGCTAAATAAAGAATATAAATGAAAACAGTGACAAGTGTTACTGAGTGGACTATCCTGGCTGAATAAAGAAATGAAAACAGTGACATGTGTTACTGAGTGGACTATCCTGGCTAATTAAAGAAATGAAATGAAAATAGTGACAAGTGTTACTGAGTGGACTATCCTGGCTAAATAAAGAAATGAAAACAGTGACACGTGTTACTGAGTGGACTCTCCTGGCTAAATAAAGGAATGATATGAAAACAGTGACAAGTGTTACTGAGTGGACTATCCTGGCTAAATAAAGAAATGAAATGAAAATAGTAACAAGTGTTACTGAATGGACAATACTGGCTAAATAAAGAAATTAAATGAAAACAGTGAAAAGTGTTACTGAGTGGACTATCCTGGCTGAATAAAGAAATGAAAACAGTGACAAGTATTACTGAGTGGACTATCCTGGCTAAATAAAGAAATGAAATGAAAACAGTTGCAAGTGTTACTGAGTGGACTATCCTGGCTAAATAAAGAATATAAATGAAAACAGTGACAAGTGTTACTGAGTGGACTATCCTGGCTGAATAAAGAAATGAAAACAGTGACATGTGTTACTGAGTGGACTATCCTGGCTAATTAAAGAAATGAAATGAAAACAGTGACAAGTGTTACTGAGTGGACTATCCTGGCTAAATAAAGAAATGAAATGAAAATAGTAACAAGTGTTACTGAATGGACAATACTGGCTAAATAAAGAAATTAAATGAAAACAGTGACAAGTGTTACTGAGTGGACTATCCTGGCTAAATAATGAAATGAAATGAAAATAGTAACAAGTGTTACTGAGTGGACTATCCTGGCTAAATAAAGAAATGAAATTAAAACAGTGACAAGTGTTACTGAGTGGACTATCCTGGCTGAATAAAGAAATGAAAACAGTGACAAGTGTTACTGAGTGGACTATCCTGGCTAAATAAAGAAATGAAATGAAAACAATTGCAAGTGTTACTGAGTGGACTATCCTGGCTAAATAAAGAATATAAATGAAAACAGTGACAAGTGTTACTGAGTGGACTATCCTGGCTGAATAAAGAAATGAAAACAGTGACATGTGTTACTGAGTGGACTATCCTGGCTAATTAAAGAAATGAAAACAGTGACACGTGTTACTGAGTGGACTCTCCTGGCTAAATAAAGGAATGATATGAAAACAGTGACAAGTGTTACTGAGTGGACTATCCTGGCTAAATAAAGAAATGAAATGAAAATAGTAACAAGTGTTACTGAATGGACAATACTGGCTAAATAAAGAAATTAAATGAAAACAGTGAAAAGTGTTACTGAGTGGACTATCCTGGCTGAATAAAGAAATGAAAACAGTGACAAGTATTACTGAGTGGACTATCCTGGCTAAATAAAGAAATGAAATGAAAACAGTTGCAAGTGTTACTGAGTGGACTATCCTGGCTAAATAAAGAATATAAATGAAAACAGTGACAAGTGTTACTGAGTGGACTATCCTGGCTGAATAAAGAAATGAAAACAGTGACACGTGTTACTGAGTGGACTCTCCTGGCTAAATAAAGGAATGAGATGAAAACAGTGACAAGTGTTACTGAGTGGACTATCCTGGCTAAATAAAGAAATGAAATGAAAATAGTAACAAGTGTTACTGAATGGACAATACTGGCTAAATAAAGAAATTAAATGAAAACAGTGACAAGTGTTACTGAGTGGACTATCCTGGCTAAATAAAGAAATGAAATGAAAATAGTAACAAGTGTTACTGAGTGGACTATCCTGGCTAATTAAAGAAATGAAAACAGTGACACGTGTTACTGAGTGGACTCTCCTGGCTAAATAAAGGAATGATATGAAAACAGTGACAAGTGTTACTGAGTGGACTATCCTGGCTAAATAAAGAAATGAAATGAAAACAATGAAAAGTGATACTGAGTGGACTATCCTAGCTAAATAAATAATATAAATGAAAACAGTGACAAGTGTTACTGAGTGGACTATCCTGGCTAAATAAAGAAATGAAATGAAAACAGTGACAAGTGTTACTGAGTGGACTATCCTGGCTAAATAAAGAAATGAAAACAGTGACACATGTTACTGAGTGGACTATCCTGGCTAAATAAAAAAAAATAAATGAAAACAGTTGCAAGTGTTACTGAGTGGACTATCCTGGCTAAATAAAGAATATAAATGAAAACAGTGACAAGTGTTACTTAGTGGACTATCCTGGCTAAATAAAGAAATGAAATGAAAACAGTTGCAAGTGTTACTGAGTGGACTATCCTGGCTAAATAAAGAATATAAATGAAAACAGTGACAAGTGTTACTGAGTGGACTATCCTGGCTGAATAAAGAAATGAAAACAGTGACATGTGTTACTGAGTGGACTATCCTGGCTAATTAAAGAAATGAAATGAAAACAGTGACAAGTGTTACTGAGTGGACTATCCTGGCTAAATAAAGAAATGAAATGAAAATAGTAACAAGTGTTACTGAATGGACAATACTGGCTAAATAAAGAAATTAAATGAAAACAGTGACAAGTGTTACTGAGTGGACTATCCTGGCTAAATAATGAAATGAAATGAAAATAGTAACAAGTGTTACTGAGTGGACTATCCTGGCTAAATAAAGAAATGAAATTAAAACAGTGACAAGTGTTACTGAGTGGACTATCCTGGCTGAATAAAGAAATGAAAACAGTGACAAGTGTTACTGAGTGGACTATCCTGGCTAAATAAAGAAATGAAATGAAAACAATTGCAAGTGTTACTGAGTGGACTATCCTGGCTAAATAAAGAATATAAATGAAAACAGTGACAAGTGTTACTGAGTGGACTATCCTGGCTGAATAAAGAAATGAAAACAGTGACATGTGTTACTGAGTGGACTATCCTGGCTAATTAAAGAAATGAAAACAGTGACACGTGTTACTGAGTGGACTCTCCTGGCTAAATAAAGGAATGATATGAAAACAGTGACAAGTGTTACTGAGTGGACTATCCTGGCTAAATAAAGAAATGAAATGAAAATAGTAACAAGTGTTACTGAATGGACAATACTGGCTAAATAAAGAAATTAAATGAAAACAGTGAAAAGTGTTACTGAGTGGACTATCCTGGCTGAATAAAGAAATGAAAACAGTGACAAGTATTACTGAGTGGACTATCCTGGCTAAATAAAGAAATGAAATGAAAACAGTTGCAAGTGTTACTGAGTGGACTATCCTGGCTAAATAAAGAATATAAATGAAAACAGTGACAAGTGTTACTGAGTGGACTATCCTGGCTGAATAAAGAAATGAAAACAGTGACACGTGTTACTGAGTGGACTCTCCTGGCTAAATAAAGGAATGAGATGAAAACAGTGACAAGTGTTACTGAGTGGACTATCCTGGCTAAATAAAGAAATGAAATGAAAATAGTAACAAGTGTTACTGAATGGACAATACTGGCTAAATAAAGAAATTAAATGAAAACAGTGACAAGTGTTACTGAGTGGACTATCCTGGCTAAATAAAGAAATGAAATGAAAATAGTAACAAGTGTTACTGAGTGGACTATCCTGGCTAATTAAAGAAATGAAAACAGTGACACGTGTTACTGAGTGGACTCTCCTGGCTAAATAAAGGAATGATATGAAAACAGTGACAAGTGTTACTGAGTGGACTATCCTGGCTAAATAAAGAAATGAAATGAAAACAATGAAAAGTGATACTGAGTGGACTATCCTAGCTAAATAAATAATATAAATGAAAACAGTGACAAGTGTTACTGAGTGGACTATCCTGGCTGAATAAAGAAATGAAAACAGTGACACGTGTTACTGAGTGGACTATCCTGGCTAAATAAAGAAATGAAATGAAAACAGTGACAAGTGTTACTGAGTGGACTATCCTGGCTAAATAAAGAAATGAAAACAGTGACACATGTTACTGAGTGGACTATCCTGGCTAAATAAAAAAAAATAAATGAAAACAGTTGCAAGTGTTACTGAGTGGACTATCCTGGCTAAATAAAGAATATAAATGAAAACAGTGACAAGTGTTACTTAGTGGACTATCCTGGCTAAATAAAGAAATGAAATGAAAACAGTGACAAGTGTTACTGAGTGGACTATCCTGGCTGAATAAAGAAATGAAAACAGTGACAAGTATTACTGAGTGGACTATCCTGGCTAAATAAAGAAATGAAATGAAAACAGTTGCAAGTGTTACTGAGTGGACTATCCTGGCTAATTAAAGAAATGAAATGAAAACAGTGACAAGTGTTACTGAGTGGACTATCCTGGCTAAATAAAGAAATGAAAACAGTGACACGTGTTACTGAGTGGACTCTCCTGGCTAAATAAAGGAATGAGATGAAAACAGTGACAAGTGTTACTGAGTGGACTATCCTGGCTAAATAAAGAAATGAAATGAAAATAGTAACAAGTGTTACTGAATGGACAATACTGGCTAAATAAAGAAATTAAATGAAAACAGTGACAAGTGTTACTGAGTGGACTATCCTGGCTAAATAAAGAAATGAAATGAAAATAGTAACAAGTGTTACTGAGTGGACTATCCTGGCTAATTAAAGAAATGAAAACAGTGACACGTGTTACTGAGTGGACTCTCCTGGCTAAATAAAGGAATGATATGAAAACAGTGACAAGTGTTACTGAGTGGACTATCCTGGCTAAATAAAGAAATGAAATGAAAACAATGAAAAGTGATACTGAGTGGACTATCCTAGCTAAATAAATAATATAAATGAAAACAGTGACAAGTGTTACTGAGTGGACTATCCTGGCTGAATAAAGAAATGAAAACAGTGACACGTGTTACTGAGTGGACTATCCTGGCTAAATAAAGAAATGAAATGAAAACAGTGACAAGTGTTACTGAGTGGACTATCCTGGCTAAATAAAGAAATGAAAACAGTGACACATGTTACTGAGTGGACTATCCTGGCTAAATAAAAAAAAAAAAATGAAAACAGTTGCAAGTGTTACTGAGTGGACTATCCTGGCTAAATAAAGAATATAAATGAAAACAGTGACAAGTGTTACTTAGTGGACTATCCTGGCTAAATAAAGAAATGAAATGAAAACAGTGACAAGTGTTACTGAGTGGACTATCCTGGCTGAATAAAGAAATGAAAACAGTGACAAGTGTTACTGAGTGGACTATCCTGGCTAAATAAAGAAATGAAATGAAAAAGGTGACAAGTGTTACTGAGTGGACTATCCTGGCTGAATAAAGAAATGAAAACAGTGACAAGTGTTACTGAGTGGACTATCCTGGCTAAATAAAGAAATTAAATGAAAACAGTTGCAAGTGTTACTGAGTGGACTATCCTGGCTGAATAAAGAAATGAAAACAGTGACATGTGTTACTGAGTGGACTATCCTGGCTAATTAAAGAAATGAAATGAAAATAGTGACAAGTGTTACTGAGTGGACTATCCTGGCTAAATAAAGAAATGAAAACAGTGACACGTGTTACTGAGTGGACTCTCCTGGCTAAATAAAGGAATGATATGAAAACAGTGACAAGTGTTACTGAGTGGACTATCCTGGCTAAATAAAGAAATGAAATGAAAATAGTAACAAGTGTTACTGAATGGACAATACTGGCTAAATAAAGAAATGAAATGAAAACAGTGACAAGTGTTACTGAGTGGACTATCCTGGCTGAATAAAGAAATGAAAACAGTGACAAGTGTTACTGAGTGGACTATCCTGGCTAAATAAAGAAATGAAATGAAAACAGTTGCAAGTGTTACTGAGTGGACTATCCTGGCTAAATAATGAATATAAATGAAAACAGTGACAAGTGTTACTGAGTGGACTATCCTGGCTGAATAAAGAAATGAAAACAGTGACATGTGTTACTGAGTGGACTATCCTGGCTAATTAAAGAAATGAAAACAGTGACACGTGTTACTGAGTGGACTCTCCTGGCTAAATAAAGGAATGATATGAAAACAGTGACAAGTGTTACTGAGTGGACTATCCTGGCTAAATAAAGAAATGAAATGAAAACAGTGACAAGTATTACTGAGTGGACTATCCTGGCTAAATAAATAAATGAAATGAAAACAATGAAAAGTGATACTGAGTGGACTATCCTAGCTAAATAAATAATATAAATGAAAACAGTGACAAGTGTTACTGAGTGGACTATCCTGGCTGAATAAAGAAATGAAAACAGTGACACGTGTTACTGAGTGGACTATCCTGGCTAAATAAAGAAATGAAATGAAAACAGTGACAAGTGTTACTGAGTGGACTATCCTGGCTAAATAAAGAAATGAAAACAGTGACACATGTTACTGAGTGGACTATCCTGGCTAAATAAAAAAAATTAAATGAAAACAGTTGCAAGTGTTACTGAGTGGACTATCCTGGCTAAATAAAGAATATAAATGAAAACAGTGACAAGTGTTACTTAGTGGACTATCCTGGCTAAATAAAGAAATGAAATGAAAACAGTGACAAGTGTTACTGAGTGGATTATCCTGGCTGAATAAAGAAATGAAAACAGTGACAAGTGTTACTGAGTGGACTATCCTGGCTAAATAAAGAAATGAAATGAAAAAGGTGACAAGTGTTACTGAGTGGACTATCCTGGCTGAATAAAGAAATGAAAACAGTGACAAGTGTTACTGAGTGGACTATCCTGGCTAAATAAAGAAATGAAATGAAAACAGTTGCAAGTGTTACTGAGTGGACTATCCTGGCTAAATAAAGAATATAAATGAAAACAGTGACAAGTGTTACTGAGTGGACTATCCTGGCTGAATAAAGAAATGAAAACAGTGACATGTGTTACTGAGTGGACTATCCTGGCTAATTAAAGAAATGAAATGAAAATAGTGACAAGTGTTACTGAGTGGACTATCCTGGCTAAATAAAGAAATGAAAACAGTGACACGTGTTACTGAGTGGACTCTCCTGGCTAAATAAAGGAATGATATGAAAACAGTGACAAGTGTTACTGAGTGGACTATCCTGGCTAAATAAAGAAATGAAATGAAAATAGTAACAAGTGTTACTGAATGGACAATACTGGCTAAATAAAGAAATTAAATGAAAACAGTGAAAAGTGTTACTGAGTGGACTATCCTGGCTGAATAAAGAAATGAAAACAGTGACAAGTATTACTGAGTGGACTATCCTGGCTAAATAAAGAAATGAAATGAAAACAGTTGCAAGTGTTACTGAGTGGACTATCCTGGCTAAATAAAGAATATAAATGAAAACAGTGACAAGTGTTACTGAGTGGACTATCCTGGCTGAATAAAGAAATGAAAACAGTGACATGTGTTACTGAGTGGACTATCCTGGCTAATTAAAGAAATGAAAACAGTGACACGTGTTACTGAGTGGACTCTCCTGGCTAAATAAAGGAATGATATGAAAACAGTGACAAGTGTTACTGAGTGGACTATCCTGGCTAAATAAAGAAATGAAATGAAAATAGTAACAAGTGTTACTGAATGGACAATACTGGCTAAATATAGAAATTAAATGAAAACAGTGAAAAGTGTTACTGAGTGGACTATCCTGGCTGAATAAAGAAATGAAAACAGTGACAAGTATTACTGAGTGGACTATCCTGGCTAAATAAAGAAATGAAATGAAAACAGTTGCAAGTGTTACTGAGTGGACTATCCTGGCTAAATAAAGAATATAAATGAAAACAGTGACAAGTGTTACTGAGTGGACTATCCTGGCTGAATAAAGAAATGAAAACAGTGACATGTGTTACTGAGTGGACTATCCTGGCTAATTAAAGAAATGAAATGAAAACAGTGACAAGTGTTACTGAGTGGACTATCCTGGCTAAATAAAGAAATGAAAACAGTGACACGTGTTACTGAGTGGACTCTCCTGGCTAAATAAAGGAATGAGATGAAAACAGTGACAAGTGTTACTGAGTGGACTATCCTGGCTAAATAAAGAAATGAAATGAAAATAGTAACAAGTGTTACTGAATGGACAATACTGGCTAAATAAAGACATTAAATGAAAACAGTGACAAGTGTTACTGAGTGGACTATCCTGGCTAAATAAAGAAATGAAATGAAAATAGTAACAAGTGTTACTGAGTGGACTATCCTGGCTAAATAAAGAAATGAAATTAAAACAGTGACAAGTGTTACTGAGTGGACTATCCTGGCTAAATAAAGAAATGAAATGAAAACAGTGACAACTGTTACTGAGTGGAATATCCTGGCTAAATAAAGAAATGAAAATGAAAACAGTGGCAAGTGTTACTGAGTGGACTATCCTGCCTAAAAAATGAAATGAAAATGAAAACAATGAAAAGTGTTACTGAGTGGACTATCCTAGCTAAATAAAAAAATGAAAATGAAAACAGTGACAAGTGTTACTGAGTGGACTATCCTGGCTAACTAAAGAAATGAAATGAAAACAGTTGCAAGTGTTACTGAGTGGACTATCCTGGCTAATTAAAGAATATAAATGAAAACAGTGACAAGTGTTACTGAGTGGACTATCCTGGCTAAATAAAGAAATGAAAATGAAAATAGTGACAAGTGTTACTGAGTGGACTATCCTGGCTAAATAAAGAAATGAAATGAAAACAGTGACAAGTGTTACTGAGTGGACTATCCTGGCTAAATAAAGAAATGAAATGAAAACAATGAAAAGTGATACTGAGTGGACTATCCTAGCTAAATAAATAATATAAATGAAAACAGTGACAAGTGTTACTGAGTGGACTATCCTGGCTGAATAAAGAAATGAAAACAGTGACACGTGTTACTGAGTGGACTATCCTGGCTAAATAAAGAAATGAAAACAGTGACACGTGTTACTGAGTGGACTATGCTGGCTAAATAAAGAAATGAAAATGAAAATATTGACAAGTGTTACTGAGTGGACTATCCTGGCTAAATAAAGAAATGAAATGAAAACAATGAAAAGTGATACTGAGTGGACTATCCTAGCTAAATAAATATTATAAATGAAAACAGTGACAAGTGTTACTGAGTGGACTATCCTGGCTGAATAAAGAAATGAAAACAGTGACACGTGTTACTGAGTGGACTATCCTGGCTAAATAAAGAAATTAAATGAAAACAGTGACAAGTGTTACTGAGTGGACTATCCTGGCTAAATAAAGAAATTAAAACAGTGACACGTGTTACTGAGTGGACTATCCTGGTTAAATAAAAAAAAATTAAATGAAAACAGTTGCAAGTGTTACTGAGTGGACTATCCTGGCTAAATAAAGAATATAAATGAAAACAGTGACAAGTGTTACTTAGTGGACTATCCTGGCTAAATAAAGAAATGAAATGAAAACAGTGACAAGTGTTACTGAGTGGACTATCCTGGCTGAATAAAGAAATGAAAACAGTGACAAGTGTTACTGAGTGGACTATCCTGGCTAAATAAAGAAATGAAATGAAAACAGTTGCAAGTGTTACTGAGTGGACTATCCTGGCTAAATAAAGAATATAAATGAAAACATTGACAAGTGTTACTGAGTGGACTATCCTGGCTGAATAAAGAAATGAAAACAGTGACATGTGTTACTGAGTGGACTATCCTGGCTAATTAAAGAAATGAAAACAGTGACACGTGTTACTGAGTGGACTCTCCTGGCTAAATAAAGGAATGATATGAAAACAGTGACAAGTGTTACTGAGTGGACTATCCTGGCTAAATAAAGAAATGAAATGAAAATAGTAACAAGTGTTACTGAATGGACAATACTGGCTAAATAAAGAAATTAAATGAAAACAGTGAAAAGTGTTACTGAGTGGACTATCCTGGCTGAATAAAGAAATGAAAACAGTGACAAGTATTACTGAGTGGACTATCCTGGCTAAATAAAGAAATGAAATGAAAACAGTTGCAAGTGTTACTGAGTGGACTATCCTGGCTAAATAAAGAATATAAATGAAAACAGTGACAAGTGTTACTGAGTGGACTATCCTGGCTGAATAAAGAAATGAAAACAGTGACATGTGTTACTGAGTGGACTATCCTGGCTAATTAAAGAAATGAAATGAAAACAGTGACAAGTGTTACTGAGTGGACTATCCTGGCTAAATAAAGAAATGAAAACAGTGACACGTGTTACTGAGTGGACTCTCCTGGCTAAATAAAGGAATGAGATGAAAACAGTGACAAGTGTTACTGAGTGGACTATCCTGGCTAAATAAAGAAATGAAATGAAAATAGTAACAAGTGTTACTGAATGGACAATACTGGCTAAATAAAGAAATTAAATGAAAACAGTGACAAGTGTTACTGAGTGGACTATCCTGGCTAAATAAAGAAATGAAATGAAAATAGTAACAAGTGTTACTGAGTGGACTATCCTGGCTAAATAAAGAAATGAAATTAAAACAGTGACAAGTGTTACTGAGTGGACTATCCTGGCTAAATAAAGAAATGAAATGAAAACAGTGACAACTGTTACTGAGTGGAATATCCTGGCTAAATAAAGAAATGAAAATGAAAACAGTGGCAAGTGTTACTGAGTGGACTATCCTGCCTAAAAAATGAAATGAAAATGAAAACAATGAAAAGTGTTACTGAGTGGACTATCCTAGCTAAATAAAAAAATGAAAATGAAAACAGTGACAAGTGTTACTGAGTGGACTATCCTGGCTAAATAAAGAAATGAAATGAAAACAGTGACAAGTGTTACTGAGTGGACTATCCTGGCTAAATAAAGAAATTAAAACAGTGACACGTGTTACTGAGTGGACTATCCTGGCTAAATAAAGAAATGAAATGAAAACAGTTGCAAGTGTTACTGAGTGGAATATCTTGACTAAATAAAGAATATAAATGAAAACAGTGACAAGTGTTACTGAGTGGACTATCCTGGCTAAATAAAGAAATGAAATGAAAACAGTGACAAGTGTTACTGAGTGGACTATCCTGGCTAAATAAAGAAATGAAATGAAAACAGTGACAAGTGTTACTGAGTGGACTATCTTGGCTGAATAAAGAAATGAAAACAGTGACACGTGTTACTGAGTGGACTGTCCTGGCTAAATAAAGAATATAAATGAAAACAGTGACAAGTGTTAGTGAGTGGACTATCCTGGCTAAATAAAGAAATGAAATGAAAACAGTGACAAGTGTTACTGAGTGGACTATCCTGGCTAAGTAAAGAAATGAAATGAAAACAGTTGCAAGTGTTACTGAGTGGACTATCCTGGCTAAATAAAGAATATAACTGAAAACAGTGACAAGTGTTACTGAGTGGACTATCCTGGCTGAATAAAGAAATGAAAATAGTGACATGTGTTACTGAGTGGACTATCCTGGCTAAATAAGGAAATGAAAACAGTGACATGTGTTACTGAGTGGACTGTCCTGGCTAAATAAAGAATATAAATGAAAACAGTGACAAGTGTTACTGAGTGGACTATCCTGGCTAAATAAAGAAATGAAATGAAAACAGTGACAAGTGTTACTGAGTGGACTATCCTGGCTAAATAAAGAAATGAAATGAAAACATTGACAAGTGTTACTGAGTGGACTATCCTGGCTAAATAAAGAAATGAAATGAAAACAGTGACAAGTGTTACTGAGTGGACTATCCTGGCTGAATAAAGAAATGAAAACAGTGACAAGTGTTACTGAGTGGACTATCCTGGCTAAATAAAGAAATGAAATGAAAACAGTTGCAAGTGTTACTGAGTGGACTATCCTGGCTAAATAATGAATATAAATGAAAACAGTGACAAGTGTTACTGAGTGGACTATCCTGGCTGAATAAAGAAATGAAAACAGTGACATGTGTTACTGAGTGGACTATCCTGGCTAATTAAAGAAATGAAAACAGTGACACGTGTTACTGAGTGGACTCTCCTGGCTAAATAAAGGAATGATATGAAAACAGTGACAAGTGTTACTGAGTGGACTATCCTGGCTAAATAAAGAAATGAAATGAAAACAGTGACAAGTATTACTGAGTGGACTATCCTGGCTAAATAAAGAAATGAAATGAAAACAATGAAAAGTGATACTGAGTGGACTATCCTAGCTAAATAAATAATATAAATGAAAACAGTGACAAGTGTTACTGAGTGGACTATCCTGGCTGAATAAAGAAATGAAAACAGTGACACGTGTTACTGAGTGGACTATCCTGGCTAAATAAAGAAATGAAATGAAAACATTGACAAGTGTTACTGAGTGGACTATCCTGGCTAAATAAAGAAATGAAATGAAAACAGTGACAAGTGTTACTGAGTGGACTATCCTGGCTAAATAAAGAAATGAAATGAAAACATTGACAAGTGTTACTGAGTGGACTATCCTGGCTAAATAAAGAAATGAAATGAAAACAGTGACAAGTGTTACTGAGTGGACTATCCTGGCTGAATAAAGAAATGAAAACAGTGACAAGTGTTACTGAGTGGACTATCCTGGCTAAATAAAGAAATGAAATGAAAACAGTTGCAAGTGTTACTGAGTGGACTATCCTGGCTAAATAATGAATATAAATGAAAACAGTGACAAGTGTTACTGAGTGGACTATCCTGGCTGAATAAAGAAATGAAAACAGTGACATGTGTTACTGAGTGGACTATCCTGGCTAATTAAAGAAATGAAAACAGTGACACGTGTTACTGAGTGGACTCTCCGGGCTAAATAAAGGAATGATATGAAAACAGTGACAAGTGTTACTGAGTGGACTATCCTGGCTAAATAAAGAAATGAAATGAAAACAGTGACAAGTATTACTGAGTGGACTATCCTGGCTAAATAAAGAAATGAAATGAAAACAATGAAAAGTGATACTGAGTGGACTATCCTAGCTAAATAAAGAAATGAAATGAAAACAGTGACAAGTGTTACTGAGTGGACTATCCTGGCTAAATAAAGAAATGAAAACAGTGACACATGTTACTGAGTGGACTATCCTGGCTAAATAAAAAAAATTAAATGAAAACAGTTGCAAGTGTTACTGAGTGGACTATCCTGGCTAAATAATGAATATAAATGAAAAGAGTGACAAGTGTTACTGAGTGGACTATCCTGGCTGAATAAAGAAATGAAAACAGTGACATGTGTTACTGAGTGGACTATCCTGGCTAATTAAAGAAATGAAAACAGTGACACGTGTTACTGAGTGGACTCTCCTGGCTAAATAAAGGAATGATATGAAAACAGTGACAAGTGTTACTGAGTGGACTATCCTGGCTAAATAAAGAAATGAAATGAAAACAGTGACAAGTATTACTGAGTGGACTATCCTGGCTAAATAAAGAAATGAAATGAAAACAATGAAAAGTGATACTGAGTGGACTATCCTAGCTAAATAAATAATATAAATGAAAACAGTGACAAGTGTTACTGAGTGGACTATCCTGGCTGAATAAAGAAATGAAAACAGTGAAACGTGTTACTGAGTGGACTATCCTGGCTAAATAAAGAAATGAAATGAAAACAGTGACAAGTGTTACTGAGTGGACTATCCTGGCTAAATAAAGAAATGAAAACAGTGACACATGTTACTGAGTGGACTATCCTGGCTAAATAAAAAAAATTAAATGAAAACAGTTGCAAGTGTTACTGAGTGGACTATCCTGGCTAAATAAAGAATATAAATGAAAATAGTGACAAGTGTTACTTAGTGGACTATCCTGGCTAAATAAAGAAATGAAATGAAAACAGTGACAAGTGTTACTGAGTGGATTATCCTGGCTGAATAAAGAAATGAAAACAGTGACAAGTGTTACTGAGTGGACTATCCTGGCTAAATAAAGAAATGAAATGAAAAAGGTGACAAGTGTTACTGAGTGGACTATCCTGGCTGAATAAAGAAATGAAAACAGTGACAAGTGTTACTGAGTGGACTATCCTGGCTAAATAAAGAAATGAAATGAAAACAGTTGCAAGTGTTACTGAGTGGACTATCCTGGCTAAATAAAGAATATAAATGAAAACAGTGACAAGTGTTACTGAGTGGACTATCCTGGCTGAATAAAGAAATGAAAACAGTGACATGTGTTACTGAGTGGACTATCCTGGCTAATTAAAGAAATGAAATGAAAATAGTGACAAGTGTTACTGAGTGGACTATCCTGGCTAAATAAAGAAATGAAAACAGTGACACGTGTTACTGAGTGGACTCTCCTGGCTAAATAAAGGAATGATATGAAAACAGTGACAAGTGTTACTGAGTGGACTATCCTGGCTAAATAAAGAAATGAAATGAAAATAGTAACAAGTGTTACTGAATGGACAATACTGGCTAAATAAAGAAATTAAATGAAAACAGTGAAAAGTGTTACTGAGTGGACTATCCTGGCTGAATAAAGAAATGAAAACAGTGACAAGTATTACTGAGTGGACTATCCTGGCTAAATAAAGAAATGAAATGAAAACAGTTGCAAGTGTTACTGAGTGGACTATCCTGGCTAAATAAAGAATATAAATGAAAACAGTGACAAGTGTTACTGAGTGGACTATCCTGGCTGAATAAAGAAATGAAAACAGTGACATGTGTTACTGAGTGGACTATCATGGCTAATTAAAGAAATGAAATGAAAACAGTGACAAGTGTTACTGAGTGGACTATCCTGGCTAAATAAAGAAATGAAATGAAAATAGTAACAAGTGTTACTGAATGGACAATACTGTCTAAATAAAGAAATTAAATGAAAACAGTGACAAGTGTTACTGAGTGGACTATCCTGGCTAAATAATGAAATGAAATGAAAATAGTAACAAGTGTTACTGAGTGGACTATCCTGGCTAAATAAAGAAATGAAATTAAAACAGTGACAAGTGTTACTGAGTGGACTATCCTGGCTGAATAAAGAAATGAAAACAGTGACAAGTGTTACTGAGTGGACTATCCTGGCTAAATAAAGAAATGAAATGAAAACAATTGCAAGTGTTACTGAGTGGACTATCCTGGCTAAATAAAGAATATAAATGAAAACAGTGACAAGTGTTACTGAGTGGACTATCCTGGCTGAATAAAGAAATGAAAACAGTGACATGTGTTACTGAGTGGACTATCCTGGCTAATTAAAGAAATGAAAACAGTGACACGTGTTACTGAGTGGACTCTCCTGGCTAAATAAAGGAATGATATGAAAACAGTGACAAGTGTTACTGAGTGGACTATCCTGGCTAAATAAAGAAATGAAATGAAAATAGTAACAAGTGTTACTGAATGGACAATACTGGCTAAATAAAGAAATTAAATGAAAACAGTGAAAAGTGTTACTGAGTGGACTATCCTAGCTAAATAAATAATATAAATTAAAACAGTGACAAGTGTTACTGAGTGGACTATCCTGGCTGAATAAAGAAATGAAAACAGTGACACGTGTTACTGAGTGGACTATCCTGGCTAAATAAAGAAATGAAATGAAAACAGTGACAAGTGTTACTGAGTGGACTATCCTGGCTAAATAAAGAAATGAAAACAGTGACACATGTTACTGAGTGGACTATCCTGGCTAAATAAAAAAAATTAAATGAAAACAGTTGCAAGTGTTACTGAGTGGACTATCCTGGCTAAATAAAGAATATAAATGAAAATAGTGACAAGTGTTACTTAGTGGACTATCCTGGCTAAATAAAGAAATGAAATGAAAACAGTGACAAGTGTTACTGAGTGGATTATCCTGGCTGAATAAAGAAATGAAAACAGTGACAAGTGTTACTGAGTGGACTATCCTGGCTAAATAAAGAAATGAAATGAAAAAGGTGACAAGTGTTACTGAGTGGACTATCCTGGCTGAATAAAGAAATGAAAACAGTGACAAGTGTTACTGAGTGGACTATCCTGGCTAAATAAAGAAATGAAATGAAAACAGTTGCAAGTGTTACTGAGTGGACTATCCTGGCTAAATAAAGAATATAAATGAAAACAGTGACAAGTGTTACTGAGTGGACTATCCTGGCTGAATAAAGAAATGAAAACAGTGACATGTGTTACTGAGTGGACTATCCTGGCTAATTAAAGAAATGAAATGAAAATAGTGACAAGTGTTACTGAGTGGACTATCCTGGCTAAATAAAGAAATGAAAACAGTGACACGTGTTACTGAGTGGACTCTCCTGGCTAAATAAAGGAATGATATGAAAACAGTGACAAGTGTTACTGAGTGGACTATCCTGGCTAAATAAAGAAATGAAATGAAAATAGTAACAAGTGTTACTGAATGGACAATACTGGCTAAATAAAGAAATTAAATGAAAACAGTGAAAGGTGTTACTGAGTGGACTATCCTGGCTGAATAAAGAAATGAAAACAGTGACAAGTATTACTGAGTGGACTATCCTGGCTAAATAAAGAAATGAAATGAAAACAGTTGCAAGTGTTACTGAGTGGACTATCCTGGCTAAATAAAGAATATAAATGAAAACAGTGACAAGTGTTACTGAGTGGACTATCCTGGCTGAATAAAGAAATGAAAACAGTGACATGTGTTACTGAGTGGACTATCATGGCTAATTAAAGAAATGAAATGAAAACAGTGACAAGTGTTACTGAGTGGACTATCCTGGCTAAATAAAGAAATGAAATGAAAATAGTAACAAGTGTTACTGAATGGACAATACTGGCTAAATAAAGAAATTAAATGAAAACAGTGACAAGTGTTACTGAGTGGACTATCCTGGCTAAATAATGAAATGAAATGAAAATAGTAACAAGTGTTACTGAGTGGACTATCCTGGCTAAATAAAGAAATGAAATTAAAACAGTGACAAGTGTTACTGAGTGGACTATCCTGGCTGAATAAAGAAATGAAAACAGTGACAAGTGTTACTGAGTGGACTATCCTGGCTAAATAAAGAAATGAAATGAAAACAATTGCAAGTGTTACTGAGTGGACTATCCTGGCTAAATAAAGAATATAAATGAAAACAGTGACAAGTGTTACTGAGTGGACTATCCTGGCTGAATAAAGAAATGAAAACAGTGACATGTGTTACTGAGTGGACTATCCTGGCTAATTAAAGAAATGAAAACAGTGACACGTGTTACTGAGTGGACTCTCCTGGCTAAATAAAGGAATGATATGAAAACAGTGACAAGTGTTACTGAGTGGACTATCCTGGCTAAATAAAGAAATGAAATGAAAATAGTAACAAGTGTTACTGAATGGACAATACTGGCTAAATAAAGAAATTAAATGAAAACAGTGAAAAGTGTTACTGAGTGGACTATCCTGGCTGAATAAAGAAATGAAAACAGTGACAAGTATTACTGAGTGGACTATCCTGGCTAAATAAAGAAATGAAATGAAAACAGTGACAAGAATTACTGAGTGGACTATCCTGGCTGAATAAAGAAATGAAAACAGTGACATGTGTTACTGAGTGGACTATCCTGGCTAATTAAAGAAATGAAATGAAAACAGTGACAAGTGTTACTGAGTGGACTATCCTGGCTAAATAAAGAAATGAAAACAGTGACACGTGTTACTGAGTGGACTCTCCTGGCTAAATAAAGGAATGAGATGAAAACAGTGACAAGTGTTACTGAGTGGACTATCCTGGCTAAATAAAGAAATGAAATGAAAATAGTAACAAGTGTTACTGAATGGACAATACTGGCTAAATAAAGACATTAAATGAAAACAGTGACAAGTGTTACTGAGTGGACTATCCTGGCTAAATAAAGAAATGAAATGAAAATAGTAACAAGTGTTACTGAGTGGACTATCCTGGCTAAATAAAGAAATGAAATTAAAACAGTGACAAGTGTTACTGAGTGGACTATCCTGGCTAAATAAAGAAATGAAATGAAAACAGTGACAACTGTTACTGAGTGGAATATCCTGGCTAAATAAAGAAATGAAAATGAAAACAGTGGCAAGTGTTACTGAGTGGACTATCCTGCCTAAAAAATGAAATGAAAATGAAAACAATGAAAAGTGTTACTGAGTGGACTATCCTAGCTAAATAAAAAAATGAAAATGAAAACAGTGACAAGTGTTACTGAGTGGACTATCCTGGCTAAATAAAGAAATGAAATGAAAACAGTTGCAAGTGTTACTGAGTGGACTATCCTGGCTAAATAAAGAATATAAATGAAAACAGTGACAAGTGTTACTGAGTGGACTATCCTGGCTAAATAAAGAAATGAAAACAGTGACACGTGTTACTGAGTGGACTATCCTGGCTAAATAAAGAAATGAAAATGAAAATAGTGACAAGTGTTACTGAGTGGACTATCCTGGCTAAATAAAGAAATGAAATGAAAACAGTGACAAGTGTTACTGAGTGGACTATCCTGGCTAAATAAAGAAATGAAATGAAAACAATGAAAAGTGATACTGAGTGGACTATCCTAGCTAAATAAATAATATAAATGAAAACAGTGACAAGTGTTACTGAGTGGACTATCCTGGCTGAATAAAGAAATGAAAACAGTGACACGTGTTACTGAGTGGACTATCCTGGCTAAATAAAGAAATGAAAACAGTGACACGTGTTACTGAGTGGACTATGCTGGCTAAATAAAGAAATGAAAATGAAAATATTGACAAGTGTTACTGAGTGGACTATCCTGGCTAAATAAAGAAATGAAATGAAAACAATGAAAAGTGATACTGAGTGGACTATCCTAGCTAAATAAATATTATAAATGAAAACAGTGACAAGTGTTACTGAGTGGACTATCCTGGCTGAATAAAGAAATGAAAACAGTGACACGTGTTACTGAGTGGACTATCCTGGCTAAATAAAGAAATGAAATTAAAACAGTGACAAGTGTTACTGAGTGGACTATCCTGGCTGAATAAAGAAATGAAAACAGTGACAAGTGTTACTGAGTGGACTATCCTGGCTAAATAAAGAAATGAAATGAAAACAATTGCAAGTGTTACTGAGTGGACTATCCTGGCTAAATAAAGAATATAAATGAAAACAGTGACAAGTGTTACTGAGTGGACTATCCTGGCTGAATAAAGAAATGAAAACAGTGACATGTGTTACTGAGTGGACTATCCTGGCTAATTAAAGAAATGAAAACAGTGACACGTGTTACTGAGTGGACTCTCCTGGCTAAATAAAGGAATGATATGAAAACAGTGACAAGTGTTACTGAGTGGACTATCCTGGCTAAATAAAGAAATGAAATGAAAATAGTAACAAGTGTTACTGAATGGACAATACTGGCTAAATAAAGAAATTAAATGAAAACAGTGAAAAGTGTTACTGAGTGGACTATCCTGGCTGAATAAAGAAATGAAAACAGTGACAAGTATTACTGAGTGGACTATCCTGGCTAAATAAAGAAATGAAATGAAAACAGTGACAAGTGTTACTGAGTGGACTATCCTGGCTAAATAAAGAAATGAAAACAGTGACACGTGTTACTGAGTGGACTCTCCTGGCTAAATAAAGGAATGAGATGAAAACAGTGACAAGTGTTACTGAGTGGACTATCCTGGCTAAATAAAGAAATGAAATGAAAATAGTAACAAGTGTTACTGAATGGACAATACTGGCTAAATAAAGACATTAAATGAAAACAGTGACAAGTGTTACTGAGTGGACTATCCTGGCTAAATAAAGAAATGAAATGAAAATAGTAACAAGTGTTACTGAGTGGACTATCCTGGCTAAATAAAGAAATTAAATTAAAAGAGTGACAAGTGTTACTGAGTGGACTATCCTGGCTAAATAAAGAAATGAAATGAAAACAGTGACAACTGTTACTGAGTGGAATATCCTGGCTAAATAAAGAAATGAAAATGAAAACAGTGGCAAGTGTTACTGAGTGGACTATTCTGCCTAAAAAATGAAATGAAAATGAAAACAATGAAAAGTGTTACTGAGTGGACTATCCTAGCTAAATAAAAAAATGAAAATGAAAACAGTGACAAGTGTTACTGAGTGGACTATCCTGGCTAAATAAAGAAATGAAATGAAAACAGTTGCAAGTGTTACTGAGTGGACTATCCTGGCTAAATAAAGAATATAAATGAAAACA
Organism: Coregonus lavaretus; assembly: GCF_964263955.1. Lineage (NCBI taxonomy): Eukaryota > Metazoa > Chordata > Actinopteri > Salmoniformes > Salmonidae > Coregonus > Coregonus lavaretus. Next base: position 44,830,858 of record NC_140013.1, read on the forward strand.
GTGACAAGTGTTACTGAGTGGACTATCCTGGCTAAATAAAGAAATGAAAACAGTGACACGTGTTACTGAGTGGACTATCCTGGCTAAATAAAGAAATGAAAATGAAAATAGTGACAAGTGTTACTGAGTGGACTATCCTGGCTAAATAAATAAATGAAATGAAAACAGTGACAAGTGTTACTGAGTGGACTATCCTGGCTAAATAAAGAAATGAAATGAAAACAATGAAAAGTGATACTGAGTGGACTATCCTAGCTAAATAAATAATATAAATGAAAACAGTGACAAGTGTTACTGAGTGGACTATCCTGGCTGAATAAAGAAATGAAAACAGTGACACGTGTTACTGAGTGGACTATCCTGGCTAAATAAAGAAATGAAAACAGTGACACGTGTTACTGAGTGGACTATGCTGGCTAAATAAAGAAATGAAAATGAAAATATTGACAAGTGTTACTGAGTGGACTATCCTGGCTAAATAAAGAAATGAAATGAAAACAATGAAAAGTGATACTGAGTGGACTATCCTAGCTAAATAAATATTATAAATGAAAACAGTGACAAGTGTTACTGAGTGGACTATCCTGGCTGAATAAAGAAATGAAAACAGTGACACGTGTTACTGAGTGGACTATCCTGGCTAAATAAAGAAATGAAATGAAAACAGTGACAAGTGTTACTGAGTGGACTATCCTGGCTAAATAAAGAAATTAAAACAGTGACACGTGTTACTGAGTGGACTATCCTGGTTAAATAAAAAAAAATTAAATGAAAACAGTTGCAAGTGTTACTGAGTGGACTATCCTGGCTAAATAAAGAATATAAATGAAAACAGTGACAAGTGTTACTTAGTGGACTATCCTGGCTAAATAAAGAAATGAAATGAAAACAGTGACAAGTGTTACTGAGTGGACTATCCTGGCTGAATAAAGAAATGAAAACAGTGACAAGTGTTACTGAGTGGACTATCCTGGCTAAATAAAGAAATGAAATGAAAACAGTTGCAAGTGTTACTGAGTGGACTATCCTGGCTAAATAAAGAATATAAATGAAAACAGTGACAAGTGTTACTGAGTGGACTATCCTGGCTGAATAAAGAAATGAAAACAGTGACATGTGTTACTGAGTGGACTATCCTGGCTAATTAAAGAAATGAAAACAGTGACACGTGTTACTGAGTGGACTCTCCTGGCTAAATAAAGGAATGATATGAAAACAGTGACAAGTGTTACTGAGTGGACTATCCTGGCTAAATAAAGAAATGAAATGAAAATAGTAACAAGTGTTACTGAATGGACAATACTGGCTAAATAAAGAAATTAAATGAAAACAGTGAAAAGTGTTACTGAGTGGACTATCCTGGCTGAATAAAGAAATGAAAACAGTGACACGTGTTACTGAGTGGACTATCCTGGCTAAATAAAGAAATGAAATTAAAACAGTGACAAGTGTTACTGAGTGGACTATCCTGGCTGAATAAAGAAATGAAAACAGTGACAAGTGTTACTGAGTGGACTATCCTGGCTAAATAAAGAAATGAAATGAAAACAATTGCAAGTGTTACTGAGTGGACTATCCTGGCTAAATAAAGAATATAAATGAAAACAGTGACAAGTGTTACTGAGTGGACTATCCTGGCTGAATAAAGAAATGAAAACAGTGACACGTGTTACTGAGTGGACTATCCTGGCTAAATAAAGAAATGAAAACAGTGACACGTGTTACTGAGTGGACTATGCTGGCTAAATAAAGAAATGAAAATGAAAATATTGACAAGTGTTACTGAGTGGACTATCCTGGCTAAATAAAGAAATGAAATGAAAACAATGAAAAGTGATACTGAGTGGACTATCCTAGCTAAATAAATATTATAAATGAAAACAGTGACAAGTGTTACTGAGTGGACTATCCTGGCTGAATAAAGAAATGAAAACAGTGACACGTGTTACTGAGTGGACTATCCTGGCTAAATAAAGAAATGAAATTAAAACAGTGACAAGTGTTACTGAGTGGACTATCCTGGCTGAATAAAGAAATGAAAACAGTGACAAGTGTTACTGAGTGGACTATCCTGGCTAAATAAAGAAATGAAATGAAAACAATTGCAAGTGTTACTGAGTGGACTATCCTGCTAAATAAAGAATATAAATGAAAACAGTGACAAGTGTTACTGAGTGGACTATCCTGGCTGAATAAAGAAATGAAAACAGTGACATGTGTTACTGAGTGGACTATCCTGGCTAATTAAAGAAATGAAAACAGTGACACGTGTTACTGAGTGGACTCTCCTGGCTAAATAAAGGAATGATATGAAAACAGTGACAAGTGTTACTGAGTGGACTATCCTGGCTAAATAAAGAAATGAAATGAAAATAGTAACAAGTGTTACTGAATGGACAATACTGGCTAAATAAAGAAATTAAATGAAAACAGTGAAAAGTGTTACTGAGTGGACTATCCTGGCTGAATAAAGAAATGAAAACAGTGACAAGTATTACTGAGTGGACTATCCTGGCTAAATAAAGAAATGAAATGAAAACAGTGACAAGTGTTACTGAGTGGACTATCCTGGCTAAATAAAGAAATGAAAACAGTGACACGTGTTACTGAGTGGACTCTCCTGGCTAAATAAAGGAATGAGATGAAAACAGTGACAAGTGTTACTGAGTGGACTATCCTGGCTAAATAAAGAAATGAAATGAAAATAGTAACAAGTGTTACTGAATGGACAATACTGGCTAAATAAAGACATTAAATGAAAACAGTGACAAGTGTTACTGAGTGGACTATCCTGGCTAAATAAAGAAATGAAATGAAAATAGTAACAAGTGTTACTGAGTGGACTATCCTGGCTAAATAAATAAATTAAATTAAAAGAGTGACAAGTGTTACTGAGTGGACTATCCTGGCTAAATAAAGAAATGAAATGAAAACAGTGACAACTGTTACTGAGTGGAATATCCTGGCTAAATAAAGAAATGAAAATGAAAACAGTGGCAAGTGTTACTGAGTGGACTATCCTGCCTAAAAAATGAAATGAAAATGAAAACAATGAAAAGTGTTACTGAGTGGACTATCCTAGCTAAATAAAAAAATGAAAATGAAAACAGTGACAAGTGTTACTGAGTGGACTATCCTGGCTAAATAAAGAAATGAAATGAAAACAGTTGCAAGTGTTACTGAGTGGACTATCCTGGCTAAATAAAGAATATAAATGAAAACAGTGACAAGTGTTACTGAGTGGACTATCCTGGCTAAATAAAGAAATGAAAACAGTGACACGTGTTACTGAGTGGACTATCCTGGCTAAATAAAGAAATGAAAATGAAAATAGTGACAAGTGTTACTGAGTGGACTATCCTGGCTAAATAAAGAAATGAAATGAAAACAATGAAAAGTGATACTGAGTGGACTATCCTAGCTAAATAAATAATATAAATGAAAACAGTGACAAGTGTTACTGAGTGGACTATCCTGGCTGAATAAAGAAATGAAAACAGTGACACGTGTTACTGAGTGGACTCTCCTGGCTAAATAAAGAAATGAAAACAGTGACACGTGTTACTGAGTGGACTATGCTGGCTAAATAAAGAAATGAAAATGAAAATATTGACAAGTGTTACTGAGTGGACTATCCTGGCTAAATAAAGAAATGAAATGAAAACAATGAAAAGTGATACTGAGTGGACTATCCTAGCTAAATAAATATTATAAATGAAAACAGTGACAAGTGTTACTGAGTGGACTATCCTGGCTGAATAAAGAAATGAAAACAGTGACACGTGTTACTGAGTGGACTATCCTGGCTAAATAAAGAAATGAAATGAAAACAGTGACAAGTGTTACTGAGTGGACTATCCTGGCTAAATAAAGAAATTAAAACAGTGACACGTGTTACTGAGTGGACTATCCTGGTTAAATAAAAAAAAATTAAATGAAAACAGTTGCAAGTGTTACTGAGTGGACTATCCTGGCTAAATAAAGAATATAAATGAAAACAGTGACAAGTGTTACTTAGTGGACTATCCTGGCTAAATAAAGAAATGAAATGAAAACAGTGACAAGTGTTACTGAGTGGACTATCCTGGCTGAATAAAGAAATGAAAACAGTGACAAGTGTTACTGAGTGGACTATCCTGGCTAAATAAAGAAATGAAATGAAAACAGTTGCAAGTGTTACTGAGTGGACTATCCTGGCTAAATAAAGAATATAAATGAAAACAGTGACAAGTGTTACTGAGTGGACTATCCTGGCTGAATAAAGAAATGAAAACAGTGACATGTGTTACTGAGTGGACTATCCTGGCTAATTAAAGAAATGAAAACAGTGACACGTGTTACTGAGTGGACTCTCCTGGCTAAATAAAGGAATGATATGAAAACAGTGACAAGTGTTACTGAGTGGACTATCCTGGCTAAATAAAGAAATGAAATGAAAATAGTAACAAGTGTTACTGAATGGACAATACTGGCTAAATAAAGAAATTAAATGAAAACAGTGAAAAGTGTTACTGAGTGGACTATCCTGGCTGAATAAAGAAATGAAAACAGTGACAAGTATTACTGAGTGGACTATCCTGGCTAAATAAAGAAATGAAATGAAAACAGTTGCAAGTGTTACTGAGTGGACTATCCTGGCTAAATAAAGAATATAAATGAAAACAGTGACAAGTGTTACTGAGTGGACTATCCTGGCTGAATAAAGAAATGAAAACAGTGACATGTGTTACTGAGTGGACTATCCTGGCTAATTAAAGAAATGAAATGAAAACAGTGACAAGTGTTACTGAGTGGACTATCCTGGCTAAATAAAGAAATGAAAACAGTCACACGTGTTACTGAGTGGACTCTCCTGGCTAAATAAAGGAATGAGATGAAAACAGTGACAAGTGTTACTGAGTGGACTATCCTGGCTAAATAAAGAAATGAAATGAAAATAGTAACAAGTGTTACTGAATGGACAATACTGGCTAAATAAAGAAATTAAATGAAAACAGTGACAAGTGTTACTGAGTGGACTATCCTGGCTAAATAAAGAAATGAAATGAAAATAGTAACAAGTGTTACTGAGTGGACTATCCTGGCTAAATAAAGAAATGAAATTAAAACAGTGACAAGTGTTACTGAGTGGACTATCCTGGCTAAATAAAGAAATGAAATGAAAACAGTGACAACTGTTACTGAGTGGAATATCCTGGCTAAATAAAGAAATGAAAATGAAAACAGTGGCAAGTGTTACTGAGTGGACTATCCTGCCTAAAAAATGAAATGAAAATGAAAACAATGAAAAGTGTTACTGAGTGGACTATCCTAGCTAAATAAAAAAATGAAAATGAAAACAGTGACAAGTGTTACTGAGTGGACTATCCTGGCTAAATAAAGAAATGAAATGAAAACAGTGACAAGTGTTACTGAGTGGACTATCCTGGCTAAATAAAGAAATGAAAACAGTGACACGTGTTACTGAGTGGACTATCCTGGCTAAATAAAGAAATGAAATGAAAACAGTTGCAAGTGTTACTGAGTGGAATATCTTGACTAAATAAAGAATATAAATGAAAACAGTGACAAGTGTTACTGAGTGGACTATCCTGGCTAAATAAAGAAATGAAATGAAAACAGTGACAAGTGTTACTGAGTGGACTATCCTGGCTAAATAAAGAAATGAAATGAAAACAGTGACAAGTGTTACTGAGTGGACTATCTTGGCTGAATAAAGAAATGAAAACAGTGACACGTGTTACTGAGTGGACTGTCCTGGCTAAATAAAGAATATAAATGAAAACAGTGACAAGTGTTAGTGAGTGGACTATCCTGGCTAAATAAAGAAATGAAATGAAAACAGTGACAAGTGTTACTGAGTGGACTATCCTGGCTAAGTAAAGAAATGAAATGAAAACAGTTGCAAGTGTTACTGAGTGGACTATCCTGGCTAAATAAAGAATATAACTGAAAACAGTGACAAGTGTTACTGAGTGGACTATCCTGGCTGAATAAAGAAATGAAAATAGTGACATGTGTTACTGAGTGGACTATCCTGGCTAAATAAGGAAATGAAAACAGTGACATGTGTTACTGAGTGGACTGTCCTGGCTAAATAAAGAATATAAATGAAAACAGTGACAAGTGTTACTGAGTGGACTATCCTGGCTAAATAAAGAAATGAAATGAAAACAGTGACAAGTGTTACTGAGTGGACTATCCTGGCTAAATAAAGAAATGAAATGAAAACATTGACAAGTGTTACTGAGTGGACTATCCTGGCTAAATAAAGAAATGAAATGAAAACAGTTGCAAGTGTTACTGAGTGGACTATCCTGGCTAAATAAAGAATATAAATGAAAACAGTGACAAGTGTTACTGAGTGGACCATCCTGGCTGAATAAAGAAATGAAAACAGTGACACGTGCTACTGAGTGGACTATCCTGGCTAAATAAAGAATATAAATGAAAACAGCGACAAGTGTTACTGAGTGGACTATCATGGCTAAATAAAGAAATGAAATGAAAACAGTGACAAGTGTTACTGAGTGGACTATCCTGGCTAAATAAAAAATATAAATGAAAACAGTGACAAGTGTTACTGAGTGGACCATCCTGGCTGAATAAAGAAATGAAAACAGTGACACGTGTTACTGAGTGGACTATCCTGGCTAAATAAAGAAATGAAATGAAAACAGTGACAAGTGTTACTGAGTGGACTATCCCGGCTAAATAAAGAAATGAAAACACTGACACGTGTTACTGAGTGGACTGTCCTGGCTAAATAAATAATATAAATGAAAACAGTGACAAGTGTTACTGAGTGGACTATCCTGGCTAAATAAAGAAATGAAATGAAAACAGTGACAAGTGTTACTGAGTGGACTATCCTGGCTAAATAAAGAAATGAAATGAAAACAGTTGCAAGTGTTACTGAGTGGACTATCCTGGCTAAATAAAGAATATACATGAAAACAGTGACAAGGGTTACTGAGTGGACTATCCTGGCTAAATAAAGAAATGAAATGAAAATAGTAACAAGTGTTACTGAATGGACTATCCTGGCTAAATAAAGAAATGAAATGAAAACATTGACAAGTGTTACTGAGTGGACTATCCTGGCTAAATAAAGAAATGAAATGAAAACAGTTGCAAGTGTTACTGAGTGGACTATCCTGGCTAAATAAAGAATATAAATGAAAACAGTGACAAGTGTTACTGAGTGGACCATCCTGGCTGAATAAAGAAATGAAAACAGTGACACGTGCTACTGAGTGGACTATCCTGGCTAAATAAAGAATATAAATGAAAACAGCGACAAGTGTTACTGAGTGGACTATCATGGCTAAATAAATAAATGAAATGAAAACAGTGACAAGTGTTACTGAGTGGACTATCCTGGCTAAATAAAAAATATAAATGAAAACAGTGACAAGTGTTACTGAGTGGACCATCCTGGCTGAATAAAGAAATGAAAACAGTGACACGTGTTACTGAGTGGACTATCCTGGCTAAATAAAGAAATGAAATGAAAACAGTGACAAGTGTTACTGAGTGGACTATCCCGGCTAAATAAAGAAATGAAAACAGTGACACGTGTTACTGAGTGGACTGTCCTGGCTAAATAAATAATATAAATGAAAACAGTGACAAGTGTTACTGAGTGGACTATCCTGGCTAAATAAAGAAATGAAATGAAAACAGTGACAAGTGTTACTGAGTGGACTATCCTGGCTAAATAAAGAAATGAAATGAAAACAGTTGCAAGTGTTACTGAGTGGACTATCCTGGCTAAATAAAGAATATACATGAAAACAGTGACAAGGTTTACTGAGTGGACTATCCTGGCTAAATAAAGAAATGAAATGAAAATAGTAACAAGTGTTACTGAATGGACTATCCTGGCTAAATAAAGACATGAAATGAAAACAGTGACAAGTGTTACTGAGTGGACTATCCTGGCTAAATAAAGAAATGAAATGAAAACAGTGACAAGTGTTACTGAGTGGACTATCCCGGCTAAATAAAGAAATGAAAACAGTGAAACGTGTTACTGAGTGGACTGTCCTGGCTAAATAAATAATATAAATGAAAACAGTGACAAGTGTTACTGAGTGGACTATCCTGGCTAAATGAAGAAATGAAATGAAAACAGTGACAAGTGTTACTGAGTGGACTATCCTGGCTAAATAAAGAAATGAAATGAAAACAGTTGCAAGTGTTACTGAGTGGACTATCCTGGCTAAATAAAGAATATACATGAAAACAGTGACAATGGTTACTGAGTGGACTATCCTGGCAAAAAAATAAAATAATGAGATGAAAACAGTGACAAGTGTTATTCTGAGTGGACTATCCTGGCTAAATAAAGAATATAAATGAAAACAGTGACAAGTGTTACTGAGTGGACTATCCTGGCTAAATAAAGAAATGAAATGAAAACAGTGACAAGTATTACTGAGTGGACTATCCTGGCTAAATAAAGAAATGAAAACAGTGACACGTGTTACTGAGTGGACTGTCCTGGCTAAATAAATAATATAAATGAAAACAGTGACAAGTGTTACTGAGTGGACTATCCTGGCTAAATAAAGAAATGAAATGAAAACAGTGACAAGTGTTACTGAGTGGACTATCCTGGCTAAATAAAGAAATGAAATGAAAACAGTTGCAAGTGTTACTGAGTGGACTATCCTGGCTAAATAAAGAATATACATGAAAACAGTGACAAGGGTTACTGAGTGGACTATCCTGGCTAAATAAAGAAATGAAATGAAAATAGTAACAAGTGTTACTGAATGGACTATCCTGGCTAAATAAAGACATGAAATGAAAACAGTGACAAGTGTTACTGAGTGGACTATCCTGGCTAAATAAAGAAATGAAATGAAAACAGTGACAAGTGTTACTGAGTGGACTATCCCGGCTAAATAAAGAAATGAAAACAGTGAAACGTGTTACTGAGTGGACTGTCCTGGCTAAATAAATAATATAAATGAAAACAGTGACAAGTGTTACTGAGTGGACTATCCTGGCTAAATAAAGAAATGAAATGAAAACAGTGACAAGTGTTACTGAGTGGACTATCCTGGCTAAATAAAGAAATGAAATGAAAACAGTTGCAAGTGTTACTGAGTGGACTATCCTGGCTAAATAAAGAATATACATGAAAACAGTGACAATGGTTACTGAGTGGACTATCCTGGCAAAAAAATAAAATAATGAGATGAAAACAGTGACAAGTGTTATTCTGAGTGGACTATCCTGGCTAAATAAAGAATATAAATGAAAACAGTGACAAGTGTTACTGAGTGGACTATCCTGGCTAAATAAAGAAATGAAATGAAAACAGTGACAAGTATTACTGAGTGGACTATCCTGGCTAAATAAAGAATATAAATGAAAACAGTGACAAGTGTTACTGAGTGGACTATCCTGGCTAAATAAAGAAATGAAATGAAACCAGTGACAAGTGTTACTGAGTGGACTATCCTGGCTAAATAAAGAAATGAAATGAAAACATTGACAAGTGTTACTGAGTGGACTATCCTGGCTAAATAAAGAAATGAAATGAAAACAGTTGCAAGTGTTACTGAGTGGACTATCCTGGCTAAATAAAGAATATAAATGAAAACAGTGACAAGTGTTACTGAGTGGACCATCCTGGCTGAATAAAGAAATGAAAACAGTGACACGTGCTACTGAGTGGACTATCCTGGCTAAATAAAGAATATAAATGAAAACAGCGACAAGTGTTACTGAGTGGACTATCATGGCTAAATAAAGAAATGAAATGAAAACAGTGACAAGTGTTACTGAGTGGACTATCCTGGCTAAATAAAAAATATAAATGAAAACAGTGACAAGTGTTACTGAGTGGACCATCCTGGCTGAATAAAGAAATGAAAACAGTGACACGTGTTACTGAGTGGACTATCCTGGCTAAATAAAGAAATGAAATGAAAACAGTGACAAGTGTTACTGAGTGGACTATCCCGGCTAAATAAAGAAATGAAAACACTGACACGTGTTACTGAGTGGACTGTCCTGGCTAAATAAATAATATAAATGAAAACAGTGACAAGTGTTACTGAGTGGACTATCCTGGCTAAATAAAGAAATGAAATGAAAACAGTGACAAGTGTTACTGAGTGGACTATCCTGGCTAAATAAAGAAATGAAATGAAAACAGTTGCAAGTGTTACTGAGTGGACTATCCTGGCTAAATAAAGAATATACATGAAAACAGTGACAAGGGTTACTGAGTGGACTATCCTGGCTAAATAAAGAAATGAAATGAAAATAGTAACAAGTGTTACTGAATGGACTATCCTGGCTAAATAAAGAAATGAAATGAAAACATTGACAAGTGTTACTGAGTGGACTATCCTGGCTAAATAAAGAAATGAAATGAAAACAGTTGCAAGTGTTACTGAGTGGACTATCCTGGCTAAATAAAGAATATAAATGAAAACAGTGACAAGTGTTACTGAGTGGACCATCCTGGCTGAATAAAGAAATGAAAACAGTGACACGTGCTACTGAGTGGACTATCCTGGCTAAATAAAGAATATAAATGAAAACAGCGACAAGTGTTACTGAGTGGACTATCATGGCTAAATAAAGAAATGAAATGAAAACAGTGACAAGTGTTACTGAGTGGACTATCCTGGCTAAATAAAAAATATAAATGAAAACAGTGACAAGTGTTACTGAGTGGACCATCCTGGCTGAATAAAGAAATGAAAACAGTGACACGTGTTACTGAGTGGACTATCCTGGCTAAATAAAGAAATGAAATGAAAACAGTGACAAGTGTTACTGAGTGGACTATCCCGGCTAAATAAAGAAATGAAAACAGTGACACGTGTTACTGAGTGGACTGTCCTGGCTAAATAAATAATATAAATGAAAACAGTGACAAGTGTTACTGAGTGGACTATCCTGGCTAAATAAAGAAATGAAATGAAAACAGTGACAAGTGTTACTGAGTGGACTATCCTGGCTAAATAAAGAAATGAAATGAAAACAGTTGCAAGTGTTACTGAGTGGACTATCCTGGCTAAATAAAGAATATACATGAAAACAGTGACAAGGGTTACTGAGTGGACTATCCTGGCTAAATAAAGAAATGAAATGAAAATAGTAACAAGTGTTACTGAATGGACTATCCTGGCTAAATAAAGACATGACATGAAAACAGTGACAAGTGTTACTGAGTGGACTATCCTGGCTAAATAAAGAAATGAAATGAAAACAGTGACAAGTGTTACTGAGTGGACTATCCCGGCTAAATAAAGAAATGAAAACAGTGAAACGTGTTACTGAGTGGACTGTCCTGGCTAAATAAATAATATAAATGAAAACAGTGACAAGTGTTACTGAGTGGACTATCCTGGCTAAATAAAGAAATGAAATGAAAACAGTGACAAGTGTTACTGAGTGGACTATCCTGGCTAAATAAAGAAATGAAATGAAAACAGTTGCAAGTGTTACTGAGTGGACTATCCTGGCTAAATAAAGAATATACATGAAAACAGTGACAAGGGTTACTGAGTGGACTATCCTGGCTAAATAAAGAAATGAAATGAAAATAGTAACAAGTGTTACTGAATGGACTATCCTGGCTAAATAAAGACATGAAATGAAAACAGTGACAAGTGTTACTGAGTGGACTATCCTGGCTAAATAAAGAAATGAAATGAAAACAGTGACAAGTGTTACTGAGTGGACTATCCCGGCTAAATAAAGAAATGAAAACAGTGAAACGTGTTACTGAGTGGACTGTCCTGGCTAAATAAATAATATAAATGAAAACAGTGACAAGTGTTACTGAGTGGACTATCCTGGCTAAATAAAGAAATGAAATGAAAACAGTGACAAGTGTTACTGAGTGGACTATCCTGGCTAAATAAAGAAATGAAATGAAAACAGTTGCAAGTGTTACTGAGTGGACTATCCTGGCTAAATAAAGAATATACATGAAAACAGTGACAATGGTTACTGAGTGGACTATCCTGGCAAAAAAATAAAATAATGAGATGAAAACAGTGACAAGTGTTATTCTGAGTGGACTATCCTGGCTAAATAAAGAATATAAATGAAAACAGTGACAAGTGTTACTGAGTGGACTATCCTGGCTAAATAAAGAAATGAAATGAAAACAGTGACAAGTATTACTGAGTGGACTATCCTGGCTAAATAAAGAATATAAATGAAAACAGTGACAAGTGTTACTGAGTGGACTATCCTGGCTAAATAAAGAAATGAAATGAAACCAGTGACAAGTGTTACTGAGTGGACTATCCTGGCTAAATAAAGAAATGAAATGAAAACATTGACAAGTGTTACTGAGTGGACTATCCTGGCTAAATAAAGAAATGAAATGAAAACAGTTGCAAGTGTTACTGAGTGGACTATCCTGGCTAAATAAAGAATATAAATGAAAACAGTGACAAGTGTTACTGAGTGGACCATCCTGGCTGAATAAAGAAATGAAAACAGTGACACGTGCTACTGAGTGGACTATCCTGGCTAAATAAAGAATATAAATGAAAACAGCGACAAGTGTTACTGAGTGGACTATCATGGCTAAATAAAGAAATGAAATGAAAACAGTGACAAGTGTTACTGAGTGGACTATCCTGGCTAAATAAAAAATATAAATGAAAACAGTGACAAGTGTTACTGAGTGGACCATCCTGGCTGAATAAAGAAATGAAAACAGTGACACGTGTTACTGAGTGGACTATCCTGGCTAAATAAAGAAATGAAATGAAAACAGTGACAAGTGTTACTGAGTGGACTATCCCGGCTAAATAAAGAAATGAAAACACTGACACGTGTTACTGAGTGGACTGTCCTGGCTAAATAAATAATATAAATGAAAACAGTGACAAGTGTTACTGAGTGGACTATCCTGGCTAAATAAAGAAATGAAATGAAAACAGTGACAAGTGTTACTGAGTGGACTATCCTGGCTAAATAAAGAAATGAAATGAAAACAGTTGCAAGTGTTACTGAGTGGACTATCCTGGCTAAATAAAGAATATACATGAAAACAGTGACAAGGGTTACTGAGTGGACTATCCTGGCTAAATAAAGAAATGAAATGAAAATAGTAACAAGTGTTACTGAATGGACTATCCTGGCTAAATAAAGAAATGAAATGAAAACATTGACAAGTGTTACTGAGTGGACTATCCTGGCTAAATAAAGAAATGAAATGAAAACAGTTGCAAGTGTTACTGAGTGGACTATCCTGGCTAAATAAAGAATATAAATGAAAACAGTGACAAGTGTTACTGAGTGGACCATCCTGGCTGAATAAAGAAATGAAAACAGTGACACGTGCTACTGAGTGGACTATCCTGGCTAAATAAAGAATATAAATGAAAACAGCGACAAGTGTTACTGAGTGGACTATCATGGCTAAATAAAGAAATGAAATGAAAACAGTGACAAGTGTTACTGAGTGGACTATCCTGGCTAAATAAAAAATATAAATGAAAACAGTGACAAGTGTTACTGAGTGGACCATCCTGGCTGAATAAAGAAATGAAAACAGTGACACGTGTTACTGAGTGGACTATCCTGGCTAAATAAAGAAATGAAATGAAAACAGTGACAAGTGTTACTGAGTGGACTATCCCGGCTAAATAAAGAAATGAAAACAGTGACACGTGTTACTGAGTGGACTGTCCTGGCTAAATAAATAATATAAATGAAAACAGTGACAAGTGTTACTGAGTGGACTATCCTGGCTAAATAAAGAAATGAAATGAAAACAGTGACAAGTGTTACTGAGTGGACTATCCTGGCTAAATAAAGAAATGAAATGAAAACAGTTGCAAGTGTTACTGAGTGGACTATCCTGGCTAAATAAAGAATATACATGAAAACAGTGACAAGGGTTACTGAGTGGACTATCCTGGCTAAATAAAGAAATGAAATGAAAATAGTAACAAGTGTTACTGAATGGACTATCCTGGCTAAATAAAGACATGACATGAAAACAGTGACAAGTGTTACTGAGTGGACTATCCTGGCTAAATAAAGAAATGAAATGAAAACAGTGACAAGTGTTACTGAGTGGACTATCCCGGCTAAATAAAGAAATGAAAACAGTGAAACGTGTTACTGAGTGGACTGTCCTGGCTAAATAAATAATATAAATGAAAACAGTGACAAGTGTTACTGAGTGGACTATCCTGGCTAAATAAAGAAATGAAATGAAAACAGTGACAAGTGTTACTGAGTGGACTATCCTGGCTAAATAAAGAAATGAAATGAAAACAGTTGCAAGTGTTACTGAGTGGACTATCCTGGCTAAATAAAGAATATACATGAAAACAGTGACAAGGGTTACTGAGTGGACTATCCTGGCTAAATAAAGAAATGAAATGAAAATAGTAACAAGTGTTACTGAATGGACTATCCTGGCTAAATAAAGACATGAAATGAAAACAGTGACAAGTGTTACTGAGTGGACTATCCTGGCTAAATAAAGAAATGAAATGAAAACAGTGACAAGTGTTACTGAGTGGACTATCCCGGCTAAATAAAGAAATGAAAACAGTGAAACGTGTTACTGAGTGGACTGTCCTGGCTAAATAAATAATATAAATGAAAACAGTGACAAGTGTTACTGAGTGGACTATCCTGGCTAAATAAAGAAATGAAATGAAAACAGTGACAAGTGTTACTGAGTGGACTATCCTGGCTAAATAAAGAAATGAAATGAAAACAGTTGCAAGTGTTACTGAGTGGACTATCCTGGCTAAATAAAGAATATACATGAAAACAGTGACAATGGTTACTGAGTGGACTATCCTGGCAAAAAAATAAAATAATGAGATGAAAACAGTGACAAGTGTTATTCTGAGTGGACTATCCTGGCTAAATAAAGAATATAAATGAAAACAGTGACAAGTGTTACTGAGTGGACTATCCTGGCTAAATAAAGAAATGAAATGAAAACAGTGACAAGTATTACTGAGTGGACTATCCTGGCTAAATAAAGAAATGAAAACAGTGACACGTGTTACTGAGTGGACTGTCCTGGCTAAATAAATAATATAAATGAAAACAGTGACAAGTGTTACTGAGTGGACTATCCTGGCTAAATAAAGAAATGAAATGAAAACAGTGACAAGTGTTACTGAGTGGACTATCCTGGCTAAATAAAGAAATGAAATGAAAACAGTTGCAAGTGTTACTGAGTGGACTATCCTGGCTAAATAAAGAATATACATGAAAACAGTGACAAGGGTTACTGAGTGGACTATCCTGGCTAAATAAAGAAATGAAATGAAAATAGTAACAAGTGTTACTGAATGGACTATCCTGGCTAAATAAAGACATGAAATGAAAACAGTGACAAGTGTTACTGAGTGGACTATCCTGGCTAAATAAAGAAATGAAATGAAAACAGTGACAAGTGTTACTGAGTGGACTATCCCGGCTAAATAAAGAAATGAAAACAGTGAAACGTGTTACTGAGTGGACTGTCCTGGCTAAATAAATAATATAAATGAAAACAGTGACAAGTGTTACTGAGTGGACTATCCTGGCTAAATAAAGAAATGAAATGAAAACAGTGACAAGTGTTACTGAGTGGACTATCCTGGCTAAATAAAGAAATGAAATGAAAACAGTTGCAAGTGTTACTGAGTGGACTATCCTGGCTAAATAAAGAATATACATGAAAACAGTGACAATGGTTACTGAGTGGACTATCCTGGCAAAAAAATAAAATAATGAGATGAAAACAGTGACAAGTGTTATTCTGAGTGGACTATCCTGGCTAAATAAAGAATATAAATGAAAACAGTGACAAGTGTTACTGAGTGGACTATCCTGGCTAAATAAAGAAATGAAATGAAAACAGTGACAAGTATTACTGAGTGGACTATCCTGGCTAAATAAAGAATATAAATGAAAACAGTGACAAGTGTTACTGAGTGGACTATCCTGGCTAAATAAAGAAATTAAATGAAACCAGTGACAAGTGTTACTGAGTGGACTATCCTGGCTAAATAAAGAAATGAAATGAAAACAGTTGCAAGTGTTACTGAGTGGACTATCCTGGCTAAATAAAGAATATACATGAAAACAGTGACAAGGGTTACTGAGTGGACTATCCTGGCTAAATAAAGAAATGAAATGAAAATAGTAACAAGTGTTACTGAATGGACTATCCTGGCTAAATAAAGAAATTAAATGAAAACAGTGACAAGTGTTACTGAGTGGACAATCCTGGCTAAATAAAGAAATGAAATGAAAACAGTGACAGGTGTTACTGAGTGGACTATCCCGGCTAAATAAAGAATATAAATGAAAACAGTGACAAGTGTTACTGAGTGGACCATCCTGGCTGAATAAAGAAATGAAAACAGTGACACGTGCTACTGAGTGGACTATCCTGGCTAAATAAAGAAATGAAATGAAAACATTGACAAGTGTTACTGAGTGGACTATCCTGGCTAAATAAAGAAATGAAATGAAAACAGTTGCAAGTGTTACTGAGTGGACTATCCCGGCTAAATAAAGAATATAAATGAAAACAGTGACAAGTGTTACTGAGTGGACCATCCTGGCTGAATAAAGAAATGAAAACAGTGACACGTGCTACTGAGTGGACAATCCTGGCTAAATAAAGAAATGAAATGAAAACATTGACAAGTGTTACTGAGTGGACTATCCTGGCTAAATAAAGAAATGAAATGAAAACAGTTGCAAGTGTTACTGAGTGGACTATCCTGGCTAAATAAAGAATATAAATGAAAACAGTGACAAGTGTTACTGAGTGGACCATCCTGGCTGAATAAAGAAATGAAAACAGTGACACGTGCTACTGAGTGGACTATCCTGGCTAAATAAAGAATATAAATGAAAACAGCGACAAGTGTTACTGAGTGGACTATCATGGCTAAATAAAGAAATGAAATGAAAACAGTGACAAGTATTACTGAGTGGACTATCCTGGCTAAATAAAGAATATAAATGAAAACAGTGACAAGTGTTACTGAGTGGACTATCCTGGCTAAATAAAGAAATTAAATGAAACCAGTGACAAGTGTTACTGAGTGGACTATCCTGGCTAAATAAAGAAATGAAATGAAAACAGTTGCAAGTGTTACTGAGTGGACTATCCTGGCTAAATAAAGAATATACATGAAAACAGTGACAAGGGTTACTGAGTGGACTATCCTGGCTAAATAAAGAAATGAAATGAAAATAGTAACAAGTGTTACTGAATGGACTATCCTGGCTAAATAAAGAAATTAAATGAAAACAGTGACAAGTGTTACTGAGTGGACAATCCTGGCTAAATAAAGAAATGAAATGAAAACAGTGACAAGTGTTACTGAGTGGACTATCCCGGCTAAATAAAGAATATAAATGAAAACAGTGACAAGTGTTACTGAGTGGACCATCCTGGCTGAATAAAGAAATGAAAACAGTGACACGTGCTACTGAGTGGACTATCCTGGCTAAATAAAGAAATGAAATGAAAACATTGACAAGTGTTACTGAGTGGACTATCCTGGCTAAATAAAGAAATGAAATGAAAACAGTTGCAAGTGTTACTGAGTGGACTATCCCGGCTAAATAAAGAATATAAATGAAAACAGTGACAAGTGTTACTGAGTGGACCATCCTGGCTGAATAAAGAAATGAAAACAGTGACACGTGCTACTGAGTGGACAATCCTGGCTAAATAAAGAAATGAAATGAAAACATTGACAAGTGTTACTGAGTGGACTATCCTGGCTAAATAAAGAAATGAAATGAAAACAGTTGCAAGTGTTACTGAGTGGACTATCCTGGCTAAATAAAGAATATAAATGAAAACAGTGACAAGTGTTACTGAGTGGACCATCCTGGCTGAATAAAGAAATGAAAACAGTGACACGTGCTACTGAGTGGACTATCCTGGCTAAATAAAGAATATAAATGAAAACAGCGACAAGTGTTACTGAGTGGACTATCATGGCTAAATAAAGAAATGAAATGAAAACAGTGACAAGTGTTACTGAGTGGACTATCCTGGCTAAATAAAACATATAAATGAAAACAGTGACAAGTGTTACTGAGTGGACCATCCTGGCTGAATAAAGAAATGAAAACAGTGACACGTGTTACTGAGTGGACTATCCTGGCTAAATAAAGAAATGAAATGAAAACAGTGACAAGTGTTACTGAGTGGACTATCCCGGCTAAATAAAGAAATGAAAACAGTGACACGTGTTACTGAGTGGACTGTCCTGGCTAAATAAATAATATAAATGAAAACAGTGACAAGTGTTACTGAGTGGACTATCCTGGCTAAATAAAGAAATGAAATGAAAACAGTGACAAGTGTTACTGAGTGGACTATCCTGGCTAAATAAAGAAATGAAATGAAAACAGTTGCAAGTGTTACTGAGTGGACTATCCTGGCTAAATAAAGAATATACATGAAAACAGTGACAAGGGTTACTGAGTGGACTATCCTGGCTAAATAAAGAAATGAAATGAAAATAGTAACAAGTGTTACTGAATGGACTATCCTGGCTAAATAAAGACATGAAATGAAAACAGTGACAAGTGTTACTGAGTGGACTATCCTGGCTAAATAAAGAAATGAAATGAAAACAGTGACAAGTGTTACTGAGTGGACTATCCCGGCTAAATAAAGAAATGAAAACAGTGAAACGTGTTACTGAGTGGACTGTCCTGGCTAAATAAATAATATAAATGAAAACAGTGACAAGTGTTACTGAGTGGACTATCCTGGCTAAATAAAGAAATGAAATGAAAACAGTGACAAGTGTTACTGAGTGGACTATCCTGGCTAAATAAAGAAATGAAATGAAAACAGTTGCAAGTGTTACTGAGTGGACTATCCTGGCTAAATAAAGAATATACATGAAAACAGTGACAAGGGTTACTGAGTGGACTATCCTGGCTAAATAAAGAAATGAAATGAAAATAGTAACAAGTGTTACTGAATGGACTATCCTGGCTAAATAAAGACATGAAATGAAAACAGTGACAAGTGTTACTGAGTGGACTATCCTGGCTAAATAAAGAAATGAAATGAAAACAGTGACAAGTGTTACTGAGTGGACTATCCCGGCTAAATAAAGAAATGAAAACAGTGAAACGTGTTACTGAGTGGACTGTCCTGGCTAAATAAATAATATAAATGAAAACAGTGACAAGTGTTACTGAGTGGACTATCCTGGCTAAATAAAGAAATGAAATGAAAACAGTGACAAGTGTTACTGAGTGGACTATCCTGGCTAAATAAAGAATATACATGAAAACAGTGACAATGGTTACTGAGTGGACTATCCTGGCAAAAAAATAAAATAATGAGATGAAAACAGTGACAAGTGTTATTCTGAGTGGACTATCCTGGCTAAATAAAGAATATAAATGAAAACAGTGACAAGTGTTACTGAGTGGACTATCCTGGCTAAATAAAGAAATGAAATGAAAACAGTGACAAGTATTACTGAGTGGACTATCCTGGCTAAATAAAGAAATGAAAACAGTGACACGTGTTACTGAGTGGACTGTCCTGGCTAAATAAATAATATAAATGAAAACAGTGACAAGTGTTACTGAGTGGACTATCCTGGCTAAATAAAGAAATGAAATGAAAACAGTGACAAGTGTTACTGAGTGGACTATCCTGGCTAAATAAAGAAATGAAATGAAAACAGTTGCAAGTGTTACTGAGTGGACTATCCTGGCTAAATAAAGAATATACATGAAAACAGTGACAAGGGTTACTGAGTGGACTATCCTGGCTAAATAAAGAAATGAAATGAAAATAGTAACAAGTGTTACTGAATGGACTATCCTGGCTAAATAAAGACATGAAATGAAAACAGTGACAAGTGTTACTGAGTGGACTATCCTGGCTAAATAAAGAAATGAAATGAAAACAGTGACAAGTGTTACTGAGTGGACTATCCCGGCTAAATAAAGAAATGAAAACAGTGAAACGTGTTACTGAGTGGACTGTCCTGGCTAAATAAATAATATAAATGAAAACAGTGACAAGTGTTACTGAGTGGACTATCCTGGCTAAATAAAGAAATGAAATGAAAACAGTGACAAGTGTTACTGAGTGGACTATCCTGGCTAAATAAAGAAATGAAATGAAAACAGTTGCAAGTGTTACTGAGTGGACTATCCTGGCTAAATAAAGAATATACATGAAAACAGTGACAATGGTTACTGAGTGGACTATCCTGGCAAAAAAATAAAATAATGAGATGAAAACAGTGACAAGTGTTATTCTGAGTGGACTATCCTGGCTAAATAAAGAATATAAATGAAAACAGTGACAAGTGTTACTGAGTGGACTATCCTGGCTAAATAAAGAAATGAAATGAAAACAGTGACAAGTATTACTGAGTGGACTATCCTGGCTAAATAAAGAATATAAATGAAAACAGTGACAAGTGTTACTTAGTGGACTATCCTGGCTAAATAAAGAAATGAAATGAAACCAGTGACAAGTGTTACTGAGTGGACTATCCTGGCTAAATAAAGAAATGAAATGAAAACAGTTGCAAGTGTTACTGAGTGGACTATCCTGGCTAAATAAAGAATATACATGAAAACAGTGACAAGGGTTACTGAGTGGACTATCCTGGCTAAATAAAGAAATGAAATGAAAATAGTAACAAGTGTTACTGAATGGACTATCCTGGCTAAATAAAGAAATTAAATGAAAACAGTGACAAGTGTTACTGAGTGGACAATCCTGGCTAAATAAAGAAATGAAATGAAAACAGTGACAAGTGTTACTGAGTGGACTATCCCGGCTAAATAAAGAAATGAAAACAGTGAAACGTGTTACTGAGTGGACTGTCCTGGCTAAATAAAGAATATAAATGAAAACAGTGACAAGTGTTACTGAGTGGACTATCCTGGCTAAATAAAGAAATGAAATGAAAACAGTGACAAGTGTTACTGAGTGGACTATCCCGGCTAAATAAAGAAATGAAAACAGTGAAACGTGTTACTGAGTGGACTGTCCTGGCTAAATAAATAATATAAATGAAAACAGTGACAAGTGTTACTGAGTGGACTATCCTGGCTAAATAAAGAAATGAAATGAAAACAGTGACAAGTGTTACTGAGTGGACTATCCTGGCTAAATAAAGAAATGAAATGAAAACAGTTGCAAGTGTTACTGAGTGGACTATCCTGGCTAAATAAAGAATATACATGAAAACAGTGACAATGGTTACTGAGTGGACTATCCTGGCAAAAAAATAAAATAATGAGATGAAAACAGTGACAAGTGTTATTCTGAGTGGACTATCCTGGCTAAATAAAGAATATAAATGAAAACAGTGACAAGTGTTACTGAGTGGACTATCCTGGCTAAATAAAGAAATGAAATGAAAACAGTGACAAGTATTACTGAGTGGACTATCCTGGCTAAATAAAGAATATAAATGAAAACAGTGACAAGTGTTACTGAGTGGACTATCCTGGCTAAATAAAGAAATGAAATGAAACCAGTGACAAGTGTTACTGAGTGGACTATCCTGGCTAAATAAAGAAATGAAATGAAAACAGTTGCAAGTGTTACTGAGTGGACTATCCTGGCTAAATAAAGAATATACATGAAAACAGTGACAAGGGTTACTGAGTGGACTATCCTGGCTAAATAAAGAAATGAAATGAAAATAGTAACAAGTGTTACTGAATGGACTATCCTGGCTAAATAAAGAAATTAAATGAAAACAGTGACAAGTGTTACTGAGTGGACAATCCTGGCTAAATAAAGAAATGAAATGAAAACAGTGACAAGTGTTACTGAGTGGACTATCCCGGCTAAATAAAGAAATGAAAACAGTGAAACGTGTTACTGAGTGGACTGTCCTGGCTAAATAAAGAATATAAATGAAAACAGTGACAAGTGTTACTGAGTGGACTATCATGGCTAAATAAAGAAATGAAATGAAAACAGTGACAAGTATTACTGAGTGGACTATCCTGGCTAAATAAAGAATATAAATGAAAACAGTGACAAGTGTTACTGAGTGGACTATCCTGGCTAAATAAAGAAATGAAATGAAAACAGTGACAAGTGTTACTGAGTGGACTATCCTGGCTAAATAAAGAAATGAAATGAAAACAGTTGCAAGTGTTACTGAGTGGACTATCCTGGCTGAATAAAGAAATGAAAATAGTGACATGTGTTACTGAGTGGACTATCCTGGCTAAATAAGGAAATGAAAACAGTGACATGTGTTACTGAGTGGACTGTCCTGGCTAAATAAAGAATATAAATGAAAACAGTGACAAGTGTTACTGAGTGGACTATCCTGGCTAAATAAAGAAATGAAATGAAAACAGTGACAAGTGTTACTGAGTGGACTATCCTGGCTAAATAAAGAAATGAAATGAAAACAGTGACAAGTGTTACTGAGTGGACTATCCTGGCTAAATAAAGAAATGAAAACAGTGACACGTGTTACTGAGTGGACTATCCTGGCTAAATAAAGAAATGAAATGAAAACAGTTGCAAGTGTTACTGAGTGGAATATCTTGGCTAAATAAAGAATATAAATGAAAACAGTGACAAGTGTTACTGAGTGGACTATCCTGGCTAAATAAAGAAATGAAATGAAAACAGTGACAAGTGTTACTGAGTGGACTATCCTGGCTAAATAAAGAAATGAAATGAAAACAGTGACAAGTGTTACTGAGTGGACTATCCTGGCTGAATAAAGAAATGAAAATAGTGACATGTGTTACTGAGTGGACTATCCCGGCTAAATAAAGAAATGAAAACAGTGAAACGTGTTACTGAGTGGACTGTCCTGGCTAAATAAATAATATAAATGAAAACAGTGACAAGTGTTACTGAGTGGACTATCCTGGCTAAATAAAGAAATGAAATGAAAACAGTGACAAGTGTTACTGAGTGGACTATCCTGGCTAAATAAAGAAATGAAATGAAAACAGTTGCAAGTGTTACTGAGTGGACTATCCTGGCTAAATAAAGAATATACATGAAAACAGTGACAATGGTTACTGAGTGGACTATCCTGGCAAAAAAATAAAATAATGAGATGAAAACAGTGACAAGTGTTATTCTGAGTGGACTATCCTGGCTAAATAAAGAATATAAATGAAAACAGTGACAAGTGTTACTGAGTGGACTATCCTGGCTAAATAAAGAAATGAAATGAAAACAGTGACAAGTATTACTGAGTGGACTATCCTGGCTAAATAAAGAATATAAATGAAAACAGTGACAAGTGTTACTGAGTGGACTATCCTGGCTAAATAAAGAAATGAAATGAAACCAGTGACAAGTGTTACTGAGTGGACTATCCTGGCTAAATAAAGAAATGAAATGAAAACAGTTGCAAGTGTTACTGAGTGGACTATCCTGGCTAAATAAAGAATATACATGAAAACAGTGACAAGGGTTACTGAGTGGACTATCCTGGCTAAATAAAGAAATGAAATGAAAATAGTAACAAGTGTTACTGAATGGACTATCCTGGCTAAATAAAGAAATTAAATGAAAACAGTGACAAGTGTTACTGAGTGGACAATCCTGGCTAAATAAAGAAATGAAATGAAAACAGTGACAAGTGTTACTGAGTGGACTATCCCGGCTAAATAAAGAAATGAAAACAGTGAAACGTGTTACTGAGTGGACTGTCCTGGCTAAATAAAGAATATAAATGAAAACAGTGACAAGTGTTACTGAGTGGACTATCATGGCTAAATAAAGAAATGAAATGAAAACAGTGACAAGTATTACTGAGTGGACTATCCTGGCTAAATAAAGAATATAAATGAAAACAGTGACAAGTGTTACTGAGTGGACTATCCTGGCTAAATAAAGAAATGAAATGAAAACAGTGACAAGTGTTACTGAGTGGACTATCCTGGCTAAATAAAGAAATGAAATGAAAACAGTTGCAAGTGTTACTGAGTGGACTATCCTGGCTGAATAAAGAAATGAAAATAGTGACATGTGTTACTGAGTGGACTATCCTGGCTAAATAAGGAAATGAAAACAGTGACATGTGTTACTGAGTGGACTGTCCTGGCTAAATAAAGAATATAAATGAAAACAGTGACAAGTGTTACTGAGTGGACTATCCTGGCTAAATAAAGAAATGAAATGAAAACAGTGACAAGTGTTACTGAGTGGACTATCCTGGCTAAATAAAGAAATGAAATGAAAACAGTGACAAGTGTTACTGAGTGGACTATCCTGGCTAAATAAAGAAATGAAAACAGTGACACGTGTTACTGAGTGGACTATCCTGGCTAAATAAAGAAATGAAATGAAAACAGTTGCAAGTGTTACTGAGTGGAATATCTTGGCTAAATAAAGAATATAAATGAAAACAGTGACAAGTGTTACTGAGTGGACTATCCTGGCTAAATAAAGAAATGAAATGAAAACAGTGACAAGTGTTACTGAGTGGACTATCCTGGCTAAATAAAGAAATGAAATGAAAACAGTGACAAGTGTTACTGAGTGGACTATCCTGGCTGAATAAAGAAATGAAAATAGTGACATGTGTTACTGAGTGGACTATCCTGGCTAAATAAAGAAATGAAATGAAAACAGTTGCAAGTGTTACTGAGTGGAATATCTTGGCTAAATAAAGAATATAAATGAAAACAGTGACAAGTGTTACTGAGTGGACTATCCTGGCTAAATAAAGAATATAAATGAAAACAGTGACAAGTGTTACTGAGTGGACTATCCTGGCTAAATAAAGAAATGAAATGAAAACAGTGACAAGTATTACTGAGTGGACTATCCTGGCTAAATAAAGAATATAAATGAAAACAGTGACAAGTGTTACTGAGTGGACTATCCTGGCTAAATAAAGAAATGAAATGAAACCAGTGACAAGTGTTACTGAGTGGACTATCCTGGCTAAATAAAGAAATGAAATGAAAACAGTTGCAAGTGTTACTGAGTGGACTATCCTGGCTAAATAAAGAATATACATGAAAACAGTGACAAGGGTTACTGAGTGGACTATCCTGGCTAAATAAAGAAATGAAATGAAAATAGTAACAAGTGTTACTGAATGGACTATCCTGGCTAAATAAAGAAATTAAATGAAAACAGTGACAAGTGTTACTGAGTGGACAATCCTGGCTAAATAAAGAAATGAAATGAAAACAGTGACAAGTGTTACTGAGTGGACTATCCCGGCTAAATAAAGAAATGAAAACAGTGAAACGTGTTACTGAGTGGACTGTCCTGGCTAAATAAAGAATATAAATGAAAACAGTGACAAGTGTTACTGAGTGGACTATCCTGGCTAAATAAAGAAATGAAATGAAAACAGTGACAAGTGTTACTGAGTGGACTATCCCGGCTAAATAAAGAAATGAAAACAGTGAAACGTGTTACTGAGTGGACTGTCCTGGCTAAATAAATAATATAAATGAAAACAGTGACAAGTGTTACTGAGTGGACTATCCTGGCTAAATAAAGAAATGAAATGAAAACAGTGACAAGTGTTACTGAGTGGACTATCCTGGCTAAATAAAGAAATGAAATGAAAACAGTTGCAAGTGTTACTGAGTGGACTATCCTGGCTAAATAAAGAATATACATGAAAACAGTGACAATGGTTACTGAGTGGACTATCCTGGCAAAAAAATAAAATAATGAGATGAAAACAGTGACAAGTGTTATTCTGAGTGGACTATCCTGGCTAAATAAAGAATATAAATGAAAACAGTGACAAGTGTTACTGAGTGGACTATCCTGGCTAAATAAAGAAATGAAATGAAAACAGTGACAAGTATTACTGAGTGGACTATCCTGGCTAAATAAAGAATATAAATGAAAACAGTGACAAGTGTTACTGAGTGGACTATCCTGGCTAAATAAAGAAATGAAATGAAACCAGTGACAAGTGTTACTGAGTGGACTATCCTGGCTAAATAAAGAAATGAAATGAAAACAGTTGCAAGTGTTACTGAGTGGACTATCCTGGCTAAATAAAGAATATACATGAAAACAGTGACAAGGGTTACTGAGTGGACTATCCTGGCTAAATAAAGAAATGAAATGAAAATAGTAACAAGTGTTACTGAATGGACTATCCTGGCTAAATAAAGAAATTAAATGAAAACAGTGACAAGTGTTACTGAGTGGACAATCCTGGCTAAATAAAGAAATGAAATGAAAACAGTGACAAGTGTTACTGAGTGGACTATCCCGGCTAAATAAAGAAATGAAAACAGTGAAACGTGTTACTGAGTGGACTGTCCTGGCTAAATAAAGAATATAAATGAAAACAGTGACAAGTGTTACTGAGTGGACTATCATGGCTAAATAAAGAAATGAAATGAAAACAGTGACAAGTATTACTGAGTGGACTATCCTGGCTAAATAAAGAATATAAATGAAAACAGTGACAAGTGTTACTGAGTGGACTATCCTGGCTAAATAAAGAAATGAAATGAAAACAGTGACAAGTGTTACTGAGTGGACTATCCTGGCTAAATAAAGAAATGAAATGAAAACAGTTGCAAGTGTTACTGAGTGGACTATCCTGGCTGAATAAAGAAATGAAAATAGTGACATGTGTTACTGAGTGGACTATCCTGGCTAAATAAGGAAATGAAAACAGTGACATGTGTTACTGAGTGGACTGTCCTGGCTAAATAAAGAATATAAATGAAAACAGTGACAAGTGTTACTGAGTGGACTATCCTGGCTAAATAAAGAAATGAAATGAAAACAGTGACAAGTGTTACTGAGTGGACTATCCTGGCTAAATAAAGAAATGAAATGAAAACAGTGACAAGTGTTACTGAGTGGACTATCCTGGCTAAATAAAGAAATGAAAACAGTGACACGTGTTACTGAGTGGACTATCCTGGCTAAATAAAGAAATGAAATGAAAACAGTTGCAAGTGTTACTGAGTGGAATATCTTGGCTAAATAAAGAATATAAATGAAAACAGTGACAAGTGTTACTGAGTGGACTATCCTGGCTAAATAAAGAAATGAAATGAAAACAGTGACAAGTGTTACTGAGTGGACTATCCTGGCTAAATAAAGAAATGAAATGAAAACAGTGACAAGTGTTACTGAGTGGACTATCCTGGCTGAATAAAGAAATGAAAATAGTGACATATGTTACTGAGTGGACTATCCTGGCTAAATAAGGAAATGAAAACAGTGACATGTGTTACTGAGTGGACTGTCCTGGCTAAATAAAGAATATAAATGAAAACAGCGACAAGTGTTACTGAGTGGACTATCATGGCTAAATAAAGAAATGAAATGAAAACAGTGACAAGTGTTACTGAGTGGACTATCCTGGCTAAATAAAAAATATAAATGAAAACAGTGACAAGTGTTACTGAGTGGACCATCCTGGCTGAATAAAGAAATGAAAACAGTGACACGTGTTACTGAGTGGACTATCCTGGCTAAATAAAGAAATGAAATGAAAACAGTGACAAGTGTTACTGAGTGGACTATCCCGGCTAAATAAAGAAATGAAAACAGTGACACGTGTTACTGAGTGGACTGTCCTGGCTAAATAAATAATATAAATGAAAACAGTGACAAGTGTTACTGAGTGGACTATCCTGGCTAAATAAAGAAATGAAATGAAAACAGTGACAAGTGTTACTGAGTGGACTATCCTGGCTAAATAAAGAAATGAAATGAAAACAGTTGCAAGTGTTACTGAGTGGACTATCCTGGCTAAATAAAGAATATACATGAAAACAGTGACAATGGTTACTGAGTGGACTATCCTGGCAAAAAAATAAAATAATGAGATGAAAACAGTGACAAGTGTTATTCTGAGTGGACTATCCTGGCTAAATAAAGAATATAAATGAAAACAGTGACAAGTGTTACTGAGTGGACTATCCTGGCTAAATAAAGAAATGAAATGAAAACAGTGACAAGTATTACTGAGTGGACTATCCTGGCTAAATAAAGAATATAAATGAAAACAGTTGCAAGTGTTACTGAGTGGAATATCTTGGCTAAATAAAGAATATAAATGAAAACAGTGACAAGTGTTACTGAGTGGACTATCCTGGCTAAATAAAGAAATGAAATGAAAACAGTGACAAGTGTTACTGAGTGGACTATCCTGGCTAAATAAAGAAATGAAATGAAAACAGTGACAAGTGTTACTGAGTGGACTATCCTGGCTGAATAAAGAAATGAAAACAGTGACACGTGTTACTGAGTGGACTGTCCTGGCTAAATAAATAATATAAATGAAAATAGTGACAAGTGTTAGTGAGTGGACTATCCTGGCTAAATAAAGAAATGAAATGAAAACAGTGACAAGTTTTACTGAGTGGACTATCCTGGCTAAGTAAAGAAATGAAATGAAAACAGTTGCAAGTGTTACTGAGTGGACTATCCTGGCTAAATAAAGAATATAACTGAAAACAGTGACAAGTGTTACTGAGTGGACTATCCTGGCTGAATAAAGAAATGAAAATAGTGACATGTGTTACTGAGTGGACTATCCTGGCTAAATAAGGAAATGAAAACAGTGACATGTGTTACTGAGTGGACTGTCCTGGCTAAATAAAGAATATAAATGAAAACAGTGACAAGTGTTACTGAGTGGACTATCCTGGCTAAATAAAGAAATGAAATTAAAACAGTGACAAGTGTTACTGAGTGGACTATCCTGGCTAAATAAAGAAATGAAATGAAAACATTGACAAGTGTTACTGAGTGGACTATCCTGGCTAAATAAAGAAATGAAATGAAAACAGTTGCAAGTGTTACTGAGTGGACTATCCTGGCTAAATAAAGAATATAAATGAAAACAGTGACAAGTGTTACTGAGTGGACCATCCTGGCTGAATAAAGAAATGAAAACAGTGACACGTGCTACTGAGTGGACTATCCTGGCTAAATAAAGAATATAAATGAAAACAGCGACAAGTGTTACTGAGTGGACTATCATGGCTAAATAAAGAAATGAAATGAAAACAGTGACAAGTGTTACTGAGTGGACTATCCTGGCTAAATAAAGAATATAAATGAAAACAGTGACAAGTGTTACTGAGTGGACTATCCTGGCTAAATAAAGAAATGAAATGAAAACAGTGACAAGTATTACTGAGTGGACTATCCTGGCTAAATAAAGAATATAAATGAAAACAGTTGCAAGTGTTACTGAGTGGAATATCTTGGCTAAATAAAGAATATAAATGAAAACAGTGACAAGTGTTACTGAGTGGACTATCCTGGCTAAATAAAGAAATGAAATGAAAACAGTGACAAGTGTTACTGAGTGGACTATCCTGGCTGAATAAAGAAATGAAAACAGTGACACGTGTTACTGAGTGGACTGTCCTGGCTAAATAAATAATATAAATGAAAACAGTGACAAGTGTTAGTGAGTGGACTATCCTGGCTAAATAAAGAAATGAAATGAAAACAGTGACAAGTGTTACTGAGTGGACTATCCTGGCTAAGTAAAGAAATGAAATGAAAACAGTTGCAAGTGTTACTGAGTGGACTATCCTGGCTAAATAAAGAATATAACTGAAAACAGTGACAAGTGTTACTGAGTGGACTATCCTGGCTGAATAAAGAAATGAAAATAGTGACATGTGTTACTGAGTGGACTATCCTGGCTAAATAAGGAAATGAAAACAGTGACATGTGTTACTGAGTGGACTGTCCTGGCTAAATAAAGAATATAAATGAAAACAGTGACAAGTGTTACTGAGTGGACTATCCTGGCTAAATAAAGAAATGAAATTAAAACAGTGACAAGTGTTACTGAGTGGACTATCCTGGCTAAATAAAGAAATGAAATGAAAACATTGACAAGTGTTACTGAGTGGACTATCCTGGCTAAATAAAGAAATGAAATGAAAACAGTTGCAAGTGTTACTGAGTGGACTATCCTGGCTAAATAAAGAATATAAATGAAAACAGTGACAAGTGTTACTGAGTGGACCATCCTGGCTGAATAAAGAAATGAAAACAGTGACACGTGCTACTGAGTGGACTATCCTGGCTAAATAAAGAATATAAATGAAAACAGCGACAAGTGTTACTGAGTGGACTATCATGGCTAAATAAAGAAATGAAATGAAAACAGTGACAAGTGTTACTGAGTGGACTATCCTGGCTAAATAAAAAATATAAATGAAAACAGTGACAAGTGTTACTGAGTGGACCATCCTGGCTGAATAAAGAAATGAAAACAGTGACACGTGTTACTGAGTGGACTATCCTGGCTAAATAAAGAAATGAAATGAAAACAGTGACAAGTGTTACTGAGTGGACTATCCCGGCTAAATAAAGAAATGAAAACAGTGACACGTGTTACTGAGTGGACTGTCCTGGCTAAATAAATAATATAAATGAAAACAGTGACAAGTGTTACTGAGTGGACTATCCTGGCTAAATAAAGAAATGAAATGAAAACAGTGACAAGTGTTACTGAGTGGACTATCCTGGCTAAATAAAGAAATGAAATGAAAACAGTTGCAAGTGTTACTGAGTGGACTATCCTGGCTAAATAAAGAATATACATGAAAACAGTGACAATGGTTACTGAGTGGACTATCCTGGCAAAAAAATAAAATAATGAGATGAAAACAGTGACAAGTGTTATTCTGAGTGGACTATCCTGGCTAAATAAAGAATATAAATGAAAACAGTGACAAGTGTTACTGAGTGGACTATCCTGGCTAAATAAAGAAATGAAATGAAAACAGTGACAAGTATTACTGAGTGGACTATCCTGGCTAAATAAAGAATATAAATGAAAACAGTGACAAGTGTTACTGAGTGGACTATCCTGGCTAAATAAAGAAATGAAATGAAAACAGTGACAAGTGTTACTGAGTGGACTATCCTGGCTAAATAAAGAAATGAAATGAAAACAGTTGCAAGTGTTACTGAGTGGACTATCCTGGCTAAATAAAGAATATACATGAAAACAGTGACAAGGGTTACTGAGTGGACTATCCTGGCTAAATAAAGAAATGAAATGAAAATAGTAACAAGTGTTACTGAATGGACTCTCCTGGCTAAATAAAGAAATGAAATGAAAACAGTGATAAGTGTTACTGAGTGGACTATCCTGGCTAAATAAAGAAATGAAATGAAAACAGTGACAAGTGTTACTGAGTGGACTATCCCGGCTAAATAAAGAAATGAAAACAGTGAAACGTGTTACTGAGTGGACTGTCCTGGCTAAATAAAGAATATAAATGAAAACAGTGACAAGTGTTACTGAGTGGACTATCATGGCTAAATAAAGAAATGAAATGAAAACAGTGACAAGTATTACTGAGTGGACTATCCTGGCTAAATGAAGAATATAAATGAAAACAGTGACAAGTGTTACTGAGTGGACTATCCTGGCTAAATAAAGAAATGAAATGAAAACAGTGACAAATGTTACTGAGTGGACTATCCTGGCTAAATAAAGAAATGAAATGAAAACATTGACAAGTGTTACTGAGTGGACTATCCTGGCTAAATAAAGAATATAAATGAAAACAGTGACAAGTGTTACTGAGTGGACCATCCTGGCTGAATAAAGAAATGAAAACAGTGACACATGTTACTGAGTGGACTATCCTGGCTAAATAAAGAATATAAATGAAAACAGCGACAAGTGTTACTGAGTGGACTATCATGGCTAAATAAAGAAATGAAATGAAAACAGTGACAAGTGTTACTGAGTGGACTATCCTGGCTAAATAAAGAATATAAATGAAAACAGTGACAAGTGTTACTGAGTGGACTATCCTGGCTAAATAAAGAAATGAAATGAAAACAGTGACAAGTATTACTGAGTGGACTATCCTGGCTAAATAAAGAATATAAATGAAAACAGTTGCAAGTGTTACTGAGTGGAATATCTTGGCTAAATAAAGAATATAAATGAAAACAGTGACAAGTGTTACTGAGTGGACTATCCTGGCTAAATAAAGAAATGAAATGAAAACAGTGACAAGTGTTACTGAGTGGACTATCCTGGCTGAATAAAGAAATGAAAACAGTGACACGTGTTACTGAGTGGACTGTCCTGGCTAAATAAATAATATAAATGAAAACAGTGACAAGTGTTAGTGAGTGGACTATCCTGGCTAAATAAAGAAATGAAATGAAAACAGTGACAAGTGTTACTGAGTGGACTATCCTGGCTAAGTAAAGAAATGAAATGAAAACAGTTGCAAGTGTTACTGAGTGGACTATCCTGGCTAAATAAAGAATATAACTGAAAACAGTGACAAGTGTTACTGAGTGGACTATCCTGGCTGAATAAAGAAATGAAAATAGTGACATGTGTTACTGAGTGGACTATCCTGGCTAAATAAGGAAATGAAAACAGTGACATGTGTTACTGAGTGGACTGTCCTGGCTAAATAAAGAATATAAATGAAAACAGTGACAAGTGTTACTGAGTGGACTATCCTGGCTAAATAAAGAAATGAAATTAAAACAGTGACAAGTGTTACTGAGTGGACTATCCTGGCTAAATAAAGAAATGAAATGAAAACATTGACAAGTGTTACTGAGTGGACTATCCTGGCTAAATAAAGAAATGAAATGAAAACAGTTGCAAGTGTTACTGAGTGGACTATCCTGGCTAAATAAAGAATATAAATGAAAACAGTGACAAGTGTTACTGAGTGGACCATCCTGGCTGAATAAAGAAATGAAAACAGTGACACGTGCTACTGAGTGGACTATCCTGGCTAAATAAAGAATATAAATGAAAACAGCGACAAGTGTTACTGAGTGGACTATCATGGCTAAATAAAGAAATGAAATGAAAACAGTGACAAGTGTTACTGAGTGGACTATCCTGGCTAAATAAAAAATATAAATGAAAACAGTGACAAGTGTTACTGAGTGGACCATCCTGGCTGAATAAAGAAATGAAAACAGTGACACGTGTTACTGAGTGGACTATCCTGGCTAAATAAAGAAATGAAATGAAAACAGTGACAAGTGTTACTGAGTGGACTATCCCGGCTAAATAAAGAAATGAAAACAGTGACACGTGTTACTGAGTGGACTGTCCTGGCTAAATAAATAATATAAATGAAAACAGTGACAAGTGTTACTGAGTGGACTATCCTGGCTAAATAAAGAAATGAAATGAAAACAGTGACAAGTGTTACTGAGTGGACTATCCTGGCTAAATAAAGAAATGAAATGAAAACAGTTGCAAGTGTTACTGAGTGGACTATCCTGGCTAAATAAAGAATATACATGAAAACAGTGACAATGGTTACTGAGTGGACTATCCTGGCAAAAAAATAAAATAATGAGATGAAAACAGTGACAAGTGTTATTCTGAGTGGACTATCCTGGCTAAATAAAGAATATAAATGAAAACAGTGACAAGTGTTACTGAGTGGACTATCCTGGCTAAATAAAGAAATGAAATGAAAACAGTGACAAGTATTACTGAGTGGACTATCCTGGCTAAATAAAGAATATAAATGAAAACAGTGACAAGTGTTACTGAGTGGACTATCCTGGCTAAATAAAGAAATGAAATGAAAACAGTGACAAGTGTTACTGAGTGGACTATCCTGGCTAAATAAAGAAATGAAATGAAAACAGTTGCAAGTGTTACTGAGTGGACTATCCTGGCTAAATAAAGAATATACATGAAAACAGTGACAAGGGTTACTGAGTGGACTATCCTGGCTAAATAAAGAAATGAAATGAAAATAGTAACAAGTGTTACTGAATGGACTCTCCTGGCTAAATAAAGAAATGAAATGAAAACAGTGATAAGTGTTACTGAGTGGACTATCCTGGCTAAATAAAGAAATGAAATGAAAACAGTGACAAGTGTTACTGAGTGGACTATCCCGGCTAAATAAAGAAATGAAAACAGTGAAACGTGTTACTGAGTGGACTGTCCTGGCTAAATAAAGAATATAAATGAAAACAGTGACAAGTGTTACTGAGTGGACTATCATGGCTAAATAAAGAAATGAAATGAAAACAGTGACAAGTATTACTGAGTGGACTATCCTGGCTAAATGAAGAATATAAATGAAAACAGTGACAAGTGTTACTGAGTGGACTATCCTGGCTAAATAAAGAAATGAAATGAAAACAGTGACAAATGTTACTGAGTGGACTATCCTGGCTAAATAAAGAAATGAAATGAAAACATTGACAAGTGTTACTGAGTGGACTATCCTGGCTAAATAAAGAATATAAATGAAAACAGTGACAAGTGTTACTGAGTGGACCATCCTGGCTGAATAAAGAAATGAAAACAGTGACACATGTTACTGAGTGGACTATCCTGGCTAAATAAATAAATGAAATGAAAACAGTGACAAGTGTTACTGAGTGGACTATCCTGGCTAAAAAAAGAAATGAAAACAGTGACACGTGTTACTGAGTGGACTCTCCTGGCTAAATAAAGGAATGAGATGAAAACAGTGACAAGTGTTATTGAGTGGACTATCCTGGCTAAATAAAGAATTGAAATGAAAACAGTTGCAAGTGTTACTGAGTGGACTATCCTGGCTAAATAAAGAATATAAATGAAAACAGTGACAAGTGTTACTGAGTGGACTATCCTGGCTAAATAAAGGAATGAGATGAAAACAGTGACAAGTGTTACTGAGTGGACTATCCTGGCTAAATAAAGAAATGAAATGAAAACAGTGACAAGTGTTACTGAGTGGACTATCCCGGCTAAATAAAGAAATGAAAACAGTGACACAAAACTGAGTGGACTGTCCTGGCTAAATAAATAATATAAATGAAAACAGTGACAAGTGTTACTGAGTGGACTATCCTGGCTAAATAAAGAAATGAAATGAAAACAGTTGCAAGTGTTACTGAGTGGACTATCCTGGCTAAATAAAGAATATACATGAAAACAGTGACAAGGGTTACTGAGTGGACTATCCTGGCAAAAAAATAAAATAATGAGATGAAAACAGTGACAAGTGTTATTCTGAGTGGACTATCCTGGCTAAATAAAGAATATAAATGAAAACAGTGACAAGTGTTACTGAGTGGACAATCATGGCTAAATAAAGAAATGAAATGAAAACAGTGACAAGTGTTACTGAGTGGACTATCCTGGCTAAATAAAGAAATGAAATGAAAACAGTGACAAGTGTTACTGCGTGGACTATCCTGGCTAAATAAAGAAATGAAATGAAAACATTGACAAGTGTTACTGAGTGGACTATCCTGGCTAAATAAAGAAATGAAATGAAAACAGTTGCAAGTGTTACTGAGTGGACTATCCTGGCTAAATAAAGAATATAAATGAAAACAGTGACAAGTGTTACTGAGTGGACCATCCTGGCTGAATAAAGAAATGAAAACAGTGACATGTGTTACTGAGTGGACTATCCTGGCTAAATAAAGAAATGAAATGAAAACAGTGACAAGTGTTACTGAGTGGACTATCCTGGCTAAATAAATAAATGAAAACAGTGACACGTGTTACTGAGTGGACTCTCCTGGCTAAATAAAGGAATGAGATGAAAACAGTGACAAGTGTTACTGAGTGGACTATCCTGGCTAAATAAAGAATTGAAATGAAAACAGTTGCAAGTGTTACTGAGTGGACTATCCTGGCTAAATAAAGGAATGAGATGAAAACAGTGACACGTGTTACTGAGTGGACTATCCTGGCTAAATAAAGAAATGAAATGAAAATAGCAACAAGTGTTACTGAATGGACTATCCTGGCTAAATAAAGAAATGAAATGAAAACAGTGACAAGTGTTACTGAGTGGACTATCCTGGCTAAATAAAGAAATGAAATGAAAACAGTGACAAGTGTTACTGAGTGGACTATCCCGGCTAAATAAAGAAATGAAAACAGTGACACGTGTTACTGTCACACTCTGGTTCTAGGACTTTTTGTGTTTAGTCAGGGTGTGTAGATTTCCGTGTGTTGTGTACTGTGGGTAGTGTCTAGGTGTTCGCGTTCTATGTTTGGTCAGTGACTCCCAATCGGAGGTAACGAGTGTCAGCTGTCGGCTCGTTATCTCTGATTGGGAGCCATATTTAAATGTCTGTGTTCACCTTGTGGTGGTGGGTTTTTGTTCTTTATTCAGTCGGTGTAACTGAGGACGTCACGGATCGTGTTTTGTTTTGTCGTGTGTTTCAAAATTAAAATCATCATGTTCACTCCCAACGCTGCGCTTTGGTCATACTTCATTGGCGATCGTGACAGAAAAACCCACCACAACGAGACCAAGCAGCAGTTGGATAACGAGTGGTGGAGCCAGAAGAGCGAAGGTTGGGAGAGGACTATGGAGGCCTGGTCCACCGAGAGGAGAGACCCCCAGAAATTTTTTAGGGGGGGGCTCATGACGTCGGGGCAGAAGGTGTACGGCCCGGAGGAGTGCAAGAGGTTGGCAGATATGGCCGCCAGTTTAAGGGGGCCACTGGTTACGAAGGGGATGGAAAGTGTGGAGGCACGGCGAGAGGTACTGGGGGGTGTTTCCAGTCCGGTCCGGCCCGTTCCTGATCCCCGTGTAGGGCCAGGGGTGTGTGTCCCCAGTGCGGTTCTGCCTGTCCCTGCTCAACGCCCCGAGCCTACGGGGTGCGTCGTCAGCCCTGTCCAGCCAGAGCCGTCCGCCAGACAGGATCAGCCAGAGCCTTCTGCCAGACAGGATCAGCCAGAGCCTTCCGCCAGCCATGAGCAGCCAGATCCTTCCGCCAGCCATGAGCAGCCAGATCCGTCAGCCAGCCATGAGCAGCCAGATCCGTCAGCCATCCATGAGCAGCCAGATCCGTCAGCCAGCCATGAGCAGCCAGATCCGTCAGCCAGCCATGAGCCGTCCAGCCAGGATCCGCCAGAGCCGTCCAGCCAGGATCCGCCAGAGCCGTCCAGCCAGGATCCGCCAGAGCCGTCCAGCCGGGATCTGCCAGAGCCGTCCAGCCGGGATCCGCCAGAGCCTTCCAGCCGGGATCCGCCAGAGCCTTCCAGCCGGGATCCGCCAGAGCCGTCCAGCCGGGATCCGCCAGAGCCGTCCAGCCGGGATCCGCCAGAGCCGTCCAGCCGGGATCCGCCAGAGCCGTCCAGCCGGGATCCGCCAGAGCCGTCCAGCCAGGATCCACGCACCAAGCCAGGGGCGCGTGTCGTCAGTCCGGTTCCGGCCAGCGGGGCTAGGCAGGACCAGGGGTACTTTGGGGGGTTGGAGAGGAAGTGGGGAGGAAGCCCGGAGCCGGAGCCGCCGCCGAGGAGGAATGCCCACCCAGCCCTCCCCTGTTTGCTTGTAGTTAGGCGCGGTCGCAGTCCGCGCCTTTGGGGGGGGGTACTGTCACACTCTGGTTCTAGGACTTTTTGTGTTTAGTCAGGGTGTGTAGATTTCCGTGTGTTGTGTACTGTGGGTAGTGTCTAGGTGTTCGCGTTCTATGTTTGGTCAGTGACTCCCAATCGGAGGTAACGAGTGTCAGCTGTCGGCTCGTTATCTCTGATTGGGAGCCATATTTAAATGTCTGTGTTCACCTTGTGGTGGTGGGTTTTTGTTCTTTATTCAGTCGGTGTAACTGAGGACGTCACGGATCGTGTTTTGTTTTGTCGTGTGTTTCAAAATTAAAATCATCATGTTCACTCCCAACGCTGCGCTTTGGTCATACTTCATTGGCGATCGTGACAGTTACTGAGTGGACTGTCCTGGCTAAATAAAGAATATAAATGAAAACAGTGACAAGTGTTACTGAGTGGACTATCCTGGCTAAATAAAGAATATAAATGAAAACAGTGACAAGTGTTACTGAGTGGACCATCCTGGCTGAATAAAGAAATGAAATGAAAACAGTGACAAGTGTTACTGAGTGGACTATCCTGGCTAAATAAAGAAATGAAAACAGTGACACGTGTTACTGAGTGGACTCTCCTGGCTAAATAAAGGAATGAGATGAAAACAGTGACAAGTGTTACTGAGTGGACTATCCTGGCTAAATAAAGAATTGAAATGAAAACAGTTGCAAGTGTTACTGAGTGGACTATCCTGGCTAAATAAAGAATATAAATGAAAACAGTGACAAGTGTTACTGAGTGGACCATCCTGGCTGAATAAAGAAATGAAAACAGTGACACGTGTTACTGAGTGGACTCTCCTGGCTAAATAAAGGAATGAGATGAAAACAGTGACAAGTGTTACTGAGTGGACTATCCTGGCTAAATAAAGACTTGAAATGAAAACAGTTGCAAGTGTTACTGAGTGGACTATCCTGGCTAAATAAAGAAATGAAATGAAAACAGTTGCAAGTGTTACTGAGTGGACTATCCTGGCTAAATAAAGAATATAAATGAAAACAGTGACAAGTGTTACTGAGTGGACTATCCTGGCTAAATAAAATAATAAAATGAAAACAGTGACAAGTGTTACTGAGTGGACTATCCTGGCTAAATAAAGAAATTAAATGAAATCACTGTTTTCATTTCATTTCTTTATTTAGCCAGGATAGTCCACTCAGTAACACTTGTCACTGTTTTCTGGCTAAATAAAGAAATGAAATGAAAACAGTGACAAGTGTTACTGAGTGGACTATCCTGGCTAAATAAAGAAATGTAATGAAAACAGTGACAAGTGTTACTGAGTGGACTATCCTGGCTAAATAAAATAATAAAATGAAAACAGTGACAAGTGTTACTGAGTGGACTATCCTGGCTAAATAAAGAAATTAAATGAAATCACTGTTTTCATTTCATTTCTTTATTTAGCCAGGATAGTCCACTCAGTAACACTTGTCACTGTTTTCTGGCTAAATAAAGAAATGAAATGAAAACAGTGACAAGTGTTACTGAGTGGACTATCCTGGCTAAATAAAGAAATGTAATGAAAACAGTGACAAGTGTTACTAAGTGGACTGTCCTGGCTAAATAAAGAATATAAATGAAAACAGTGACAAGTGTTACTGAGTGGACTATACCGGCTAAATAAATAAAAAATGAAATGAAAACAGTGACAAGTGTTACTGAGTGGACTATCCTGGCTAAATAAAGAAATGAAAACAGTGACACGTGTTACTGAGTGGACTGTCCTGGCTAAATAAAGAATATAAATGAAAACAGTGACAAGTGTTACTGAGTGGACTATCCTGGCTAAATAAATAAAAAATTAAATGAAAACAGTGACAAGTGTTACAGAGTGGACTATCCTGGCTAAATAAAGAAATGAAATGAAAACAGTGACAACTGTTACTGAGTGGAATATCCTGGCTAAATAAAGAAATGAAAATGAAAACAGTGGCAAGTGTTACTGAGTGGACTATCCTGCCTAAAAAATGAAATGAAAATGAAAACAATGAAAAGTGTTACTGAGTGGACTATCCTAGCTAAATAAAGAAATGAAACGAAAACAGTTGCAAATGTTATTCTGAGTGGACTATCCTGGCTAAATAAAGAATATAAATGAAAACAGTGACAAGTGTTACTGAGTGGACTATCCTGGCTAAATAAAGAAATTAAATGAAAACAGTTGCAAGTGTTACTGAGTGGACTATCCTAGCTAAATAAAGAATATACATGAAAACAGTGACAAGGGTTACTGAGTGGACTATCCTGGCAAAAAAATAAAAATAATGAGATGAAAACATTGACAAGTGTTATTCTGAGTGGACTATCCTGGCTAAATAAAGAATATAAATGAAAACAGTGACAAGTGTTACTGAGTGGACAATCATGGCTAAATAAAGAAATGAAATGAAAACAGTGACAAGTGTTACTGAGTGGACTATCCTGGCTAAATAAAGAAATGAAATGAAAACAGTGACAAGTGTTACTGCGTGGACTATCCTGGCTAAATAAAGAAATGAAATGAAAACATTGACAAGTGTTACTGAGTGGACTATCCTGGCTAAATAAAGAAATGAAATGAAAACAGTTGCAAGTGTTACTGAGTGGACTATCCTGGCTAAATAAAGAATATAAATGAAAACAGTGACAAGTGTTACTGAGTGGACCATCCTGGCTGAATAAAGAAATGAAAACAGTGACACGTGTTACTGAGTGGACTATCCTGGCTAAATAAAGAAATGAAATGAAAACAGTGACAAGTGTTACTGAGTGGACTATCCTGGCTAAATAAATAAATGAAAACAGTGACACGTGTTACTGAGTGGACTCTCCTGGCTAAATAAAGGAATGAGATGAAAACAGTGACAAGTGTTACTGAGTGGACTATCCTGGCTAAATAAAGAATTGAAATGAAAACAGTTGCAAGTGTTACTGAGTGGACTATCCTGGCTAAATAAAGGAATGAGATGAAAACAGTGACACGTGTTACTGAGTGGACTATCCTGGCTAAATAAAGAAATGAAATGAAAATAGCAACAAGTGTTACTGAATGGACTATCCTGGCTAAATAAAGAAATGAAATGAAAACAGTGACAAGTGTTACTGAGTGGACTATCCTGGCTAAATAAAGAAATGAAATGAAAACAGTGACAAGTGTTACTGAGTGGACTATCCCGGCTAAATAAAGAAATGAAAACAGTGACACGTGTTACTGTCACACTCTGGTTCTAGGACTTTTTGTGTTTAGTCAGGGTGTGTAGATTTCCGTGTGTTGTGTACTGTGGGTAGTGTCTAGGTGTTCGCGTTCTATGTTTGGTCAGTGACTCCCAATCGGAGGTAACGAGTGTCAGCTGTCGGCTCGTTATCTCTGATTGGGAGCCATATTTAAATGTCTGTGTTCACCTTGTGGTGGTGGGTTTTTGTTCTTTATTCAGTCGGTGTAACTGAGGACGTCACGGATCGTGTTTTGTTTTGTCGTGTGTTTCAAAATTAAAATCATCATGTTCACTCCCAACGCTGCGCTTTGGTCATACTTCATTGGCGATCGTGACAGAAAAACCCACCACAACGAGACCAAGCAGCAGTTGGATAACGAGTGGTGGAGCCAGAAGAGCGAAGGTTGGGAGAGGACTATGGAGGCCTGGTCCACCGAGAGGAGAGACCCCCAGAAATTTTTTAGGGGGGGGCTCACGACGTCGGGGCAGAAGGTGTACGGCCCGGAGGAGTGCAAGAGGTTGGCAGATATGGCCGCCAGTTTAAGGGGGCCACTGGTTACGAAGGGGATGGAAAGTGTGGAGGCACGGCGAGAGGTACTGG
Source organism: Coregonus lavaretus (assembly GCF_964263955.1). Lineage (NCBI taxonomy): Eukaryota > Metazoa > Chordata > Actinopteri > Salmoniformes > Salmonidae > Coregonus > Coregonus lavaretus. The sequence continues at coordinate 44,871,954 of NC_140013.1, forward strand.
GGGGTGTTTCCAGTCCGGTCCGGCCCGTTCCTGATCCCCGTGTAGGGCCAGGGGTGTGTGTCCCCAGTGCGGTTCTGCCTGTCCCTGCTCAACGCCCCGAGCCTACGGGGTGCGTCGTCAGCCCTGTCCAGCCAGAGCCGTCCGCCAGACAGGATCAGCCAGAGCCTTCTGCCAGACAGGATCAGCCAGAGCCTTCCGCCAGCCATGAGCAGCCAGATCCTTCCGCCAGCCATGAGCAGCCAGATCCGTCAGCCAGCCATGAGCAGCCAGATCCGTCAGCCATCCATGAGCAGCCAGATCCGTCAGCCAGCCATGAGCAGCCAGATCCGTCAGCCAGCCATGAGCCGTCCAGCCAGGATCCGCCAGAGCCGTCCAGCCAGGATCCGCCAGAGCCGTCCAGCCAGGATCCGCCAGAGCCGTCCAGCCGGGATCTGCCAGAGCCGTCCAGCCGGGATCCGCCAGAGCCTTCCAGCCGGGATCCGCCAGAGCCTTCCAGCCAGGATCCGCCAGAGCCGTCCAGCCAGGATCCGCCAGAGCCGTCCAGCCGGGATCCGCCAGAGCCGTCCAGCCGGGATCCGCCAGAGCCGTCCAGCCGGGATCCGCCAGAGCCGTCCAGCCGGGATCCGCCAGAGCCGTCCAGCCAGGATCCACGCACCAAGCCAGGGGCGCGTGTCGTCAGTCCGGTTCCGGCCAGCGGGGCTAGGCAGGACCAGGGGTACTTTGGGGGGTTGGAGAGGAAGTGGGGAGGAAGCCCGGAGCCGGAGCCGCCGCCGAGGAGGAATGCCCACCCAGCCCTCCCCTGTTTGCTTGTAGTTAGGCGCGGTCGCAGTCCGCGCCTTTGGGGGGGGGTACTGTCACACTCTGGTTCTAGGACTTTTTGTGTTTAGTCAGGGTGTGTAGATTTCCGTGTGTTGTGTACTGTGGGTAGTGTCTAGGTGTTCGCGTTCTATGTTTGGTCAGTGACTCCCAATCGGAGGTAACGAGTGTCAGCTGTCGGCTCGTTATCTCTGATTGGGAGCCATATTTAAATGTCTGTGTTCACCTTGTGGTGGTGGGTTTTTGTTCTTTATTCAGTCGGTGTAACTGAGGACGTCACGGATCGTGTTTTGTTTTGTCGTGTGTTTCAAAATTAAAATCATCATGTTCACTCCCAACGCTGCGCTTTGGTCATACTTCATTGGCGATCGTGACAGTTACTGAGTGGACTGTCCTGGCTAAATAAAGAATATAAATGAAAACAGTGACAAGTGTTACTGAGTGGACTATCCTGGCTAAATAAAGAATATAAATGAAAACAGTGACAAGTGTTACTGAGTGGACCATCCTGGCTGAATAAAGAAATGAAATGAAAACAGTGACAAGTGTTACTGAGTGGACTATCCTGGCTAAATAAAGAAATGAAAACAGTGACACGTGTTACTGAGTGGACTCTCCTGGCTAAATAAAGGAATGAGATGAAAACAGTGACAAGTGTTACTGAGTGGACTATCCTGGCTAAATAAAGAATTGAAATGAAAACAGTTGCAAGTGTTACTGAGTGGACTATCCTGGCTAAATAAAGAAATGAAAACAGTGACAAGTGTTACTGAGTGGACTATCCTGGCTAAATAAAGAAATGTAATGAAAACAGTGACAAGTGTTACTAAGTGGACTGTCCTGGCTAAATAAAGAATATAAATGAAAACAGTGACAAGTGTTACTGAGTGGACCATCCTGGCTGAATAAAGAAATGAAAACAGTGACACGTGTTACTGAGTGGACTCTCCTGGCTAAATAAAGGAATGAGATGAAAACAGTGACAAGTGTTACTGAGTGGACTATCCTGGCTAAATAAAGACTTGAAATGAAAACAGTTGCAAGTGTTACTGAGTGGACTATCCTGGCTAAATAAAGAAATGAAAACAGTGACAAGTGTTACTGAGTGGACTATCCTGGCTAAATAAAGAAATGTAATGAAAACAGTGACAAGTGTTACTAAGTGGACTGTCCTGGCTAAATAAAGAATATAAATGAAAACAGTGACAAGTGTTACTGAGTGGACTATACCGGCTAAATAAATAAAAAATGAAATGAAAACAGTGACAAGTGTTACTGAGTGGACTATCCTGGCTAAATAAAGAAATGAAAACAGTGACACGTGTTACTGAGTGGACTGTCCTGGCTAAATAAAGAATATAAATGAAAACAGTGACAAGTGTTACTGAGTGGACTATCCTGGCTAAATAAATAAAAAATTAAATGAAAACAGTGACAAGTGTTACAGAGTGGACTATCCTGGCTAAATAAAGAAATGAAATGAAAACAGTGACAACTGTTACTGAGTGGAATATCCTGGCTAAATAAAGAAATGAAAATGAAAACAGTGGCAAGTGTTACTGAGTGGACTATCCTGCCTAAAAAATGAAATGAAAATGAAAACAATGAAAAGTGTTACTGAGTGGACTATCCTAGCTAAATAAAGAAATGAAACGAAAACAGTTGCAAATGTTATTCTGAGTGGACTATCCTGGCTAAATAAAGAATATAAATGAAAACAGTGACAAGTGTTACTGAGTGGACTATCCTGGCTAAATAAAGAAATGAAATGAAAACAGTTGCAAGTGTTACTGAGTGGACTATCCTAGCTAAATAAAGAATATACATGAAAACAGTGACAAGGGTTACTGAGTGGACTATCCTGGCAAAAAAATAAAAATAATGAGATGAAAACAGTGACAAGTGTTATTCTGAGTGACTATCCTGGCTAAATAAAGAAATAAAATGAAAACAGTGACAAGTGTTACTGAGTAGACTATCCTGGCTAAATAAAGAAATGAAATGAAAACAGTGACAAGTGTTACTGAGTGGACTATCCTGGCTAAATAAAGAATTGAAATGAAAACAGTTGCAAGTGTTACTGAGTGGACTATCCTGGCTAAATAAATAATATAAATGAAAACAGTGACAAGTGTTACTGAGTGGACTATCCTGGCTAAATAAAGAAATGAAATGAAAACAGTGACAACTGTTACTGAGTGGAATATCCTGGCTAAATAAAGAAATGAAAATGAAAACAGTGGCAAGTGTTACTGAGTGGACTATCCTGCCTAAAAAATGAAATGAAAATGAAAACAATGAAAAGTGTTACTGAGTGGACTATCCTAGCTAAATAAAGAAATGAAACGAAAACAGTTGCAAATGTTATTCTGAGTGGACTATCCTGGCTAAATAAAGAATATACATGAAAACAGTGACAAGGGTTACTGAGTAGACTATCCTGGCAAAAAAATAAAATAATGAGATGAAAACAGTGACAAGTGTTATTCTGAGTGGACTATCCTGGCTAAATAAAGAATATAAATGAAAACAGTGACAAGTGTTACTGAGTGGACTATCCTGGCTAAATAAAGAAATGAAATGAAAACAGTTGCAAGTGTTACTGAGTGGACTATCCTAGCTACAAAAAGAATATACATGAAAACAGTGACAAGGGTTACTGAGTGGACTATCCTGGCTAAATAAAAAATGAAATGAAAACAGTGACAAGTGTTACAGAGTGGACTATCCTGGCTAAATAAAGAAATGAAATGAAAACAGTGACAACTGTTACTGAGTGGAATATCCTGGCTAAATAAAGAAATGAAAATGAAAACAGTGGCAAGTGTTACTGAGTGGACTATCCTGCCTAAAAAATGAAATGAAAATGAAAACAATGAAAAGTGTTACTGAGTGGACTATCCTAGCTAAATAAAGAAATGAAACGAAAACAGTTGCAAATGTTATTCTGAGTGGACTATCCTGGCTAAATAAAGAATATACATGAAAACAGTGACAAGGGTTACTGAGTAGACTATCCTGGCAAAAAAATAAAATAATGAGATGAAAACAGTGACAAGTGTTATTCTGAGTGGACTATCCTGGCTAAATAAAGAATATAAATGAAAACAGTGACAAGTGTTACTGAGTGGACTATCCTGGCTAAATAAAGAAATGAAATGAAAACAGTTGCAAGTGTTACTGAGTGGACTATCCTAGCTAAATAAAGAATATACATGAAAACAGTGACAAGGGTTACTGAGTGGACTATCCTGGCAAAAAAATAAAAATAATGAGATGAAAACAGTGACAAGTGTTATTCTGAGTGGACTATCCTGGCTAAATAAAGAAATAAAATGAAAACAGTGACAAGTGTTACTGAGTAGACTATCCTGGCTAAATAAAGAAATGAAATGAAAACAGTGACAAGTGTTACTGAGTGGACTATCCTGGCTAAATAAAGAATTGAAATGAAAACAGTTGCAAGTGTTACTGAGTGGACTATCCTGGCTAAATAAATAATATAAATGAAAACAGTGACAAGTGTTACTGAGTGGACTATCCTGGCTAAATAAAGAAATGAAATGAAAACAGTGACCCGTGTTACTGAGTGGACTGTCATGGCTAAATAAAGAATATAAATGAAAACAGTGACAAGTGTTACTGAGTGGACTATCCTGGCTAAATAAAGAAATGAAATGAAAACAGTGGCAAGTGTTACTGAGTGGACTATCCTGGCTAAATAAAGAAATGAAATGAAAACAGTGACACGTGTTACTGAGTGGACTATCCTGGCTAAATAAAGAATATAAATGAAAACAGTGACAAGTGTTACTGAGTGGACTATCCTGGCTAAATAAAGGAATGAGATGAAAACAGTAACAAGTGTTACTGAGTGGACTATCCTGGCTAAATAAAGAAATGAAATGAAAACAGTGACCCGTGTTACTGAGTGGACTGTCATGGCTAAATAAAGAATATAAATGAAAACAGTGACAAGTGTTACTGAGTGGACTATCCTGGCTAAATAAAGAAATGAAATGAAAACAGTGGCAAGTGTTACTGAGTGGACTATCCTGGCTAAATAAAGAAATGAAATGAAAACAGTGACACGTGTTACTGAGTGGACTATCCTGGCTAAATAAAGAATATAAATGAAAACAGTGACAAGTGTTACTGAGTGGACTATACTGGCTAAAAAAAAAAAAATGAAATGAAAACAGTGACAAGTGTTACTGAGTGGACTATCCTGGCTAAATAAAGAAATGAAATGAAAACAGTGACAACTGTTACTGAGTGGAATATCCTGGCTAAATAAAGAAATGAAAATGAAAACAGTGGCAAGTGTTACTGAGTGGACTATCCTGTCTAAAAAATGAAATGAAAATGAAAACAATGAAAAGTGTTACTGAGTGGACTGTCCTGGCTAAATAAAGAATATAAATGAAAACAGTGACAAGTGTTACTGAGTGGACTATCCTGGCTAAATAAATAAAAAATGAAATGAAAACAGTGACAACTGTTACTGAGTGGAATATCCTGGCTAAATAAATAAATGAAATGAAAACAGTTGCAAGTGTTACTGAGTGGACTATCCTGGCTAAATAAAGAAATGAAATGAAAACAGTTGCAAGTGTTACTGAGTGGACTATCCTGGCTAAATAAAGAAATGAAATGAAAACAGTTGCAAGTGTTATTCTGAGTGGACTATCCTGGCTAAATAAAGAAATGAAATGAAAACAGTTGCAAGTGTTACTGAGTGGACTATCCTGGCTAAATAAAGAATATACATGAAAACAGTGACAAGTGTTACTGAGTGGACTATCCTGGCTAAATAAAGGAATGAGATGAAAACAGTGACAAGTGTTACTGAATGGACTATCCTGGCTAAAAAAAAAGAAATGAAAATAGTAACAAGTGTTATTGAATGGACTATACTGGCTAAATAAAGAAATGAAATGAAAACAGTGACAAGTGTTACTGAGTGGAATATCCTGGCTAAAAAAAGAATATAAATGAAAACAGTGACACGTGTTACTGAGTGGACTATCCTGGCTAAATAAATAAAAAATGAAATGAAAACAGTGACAAGTGTTACTGAGTGGACTGTCCTGGCTAAATAATGAATATAAATGAAAACAGTGACAAGTGTTACTGAGTGGAGTATCCTGGCTAAATAAAGAAATGAAAACAGTGACACGTGTTACTGAGTGGACTGTCCTGGCTAAATAATGAATATAAATGAAAACAGTGACAAGTGTTACTGAGTGGACAATCCTGGCTAAATAAATAAAAAATTAAATGAAAACAGTGACAAGTGTTACTGAGTGGACTATCCTGGCTAAATAAAGAAATGAAATGAAAACAGTGACAAGTGTTACTGAGTGGAATATCCTGGCTAAAAAAAGAATATAAATGAAAACAGTGACACGTGTTACTGAGTGGACTATCCTGGCTAAATAAATAAAAAATGAAATGAAAACAGTGACAAGTGTTACTGAGTGGACTGTCCTGGCTAAATAATGAATATAAATGAAAACAGTGACAAGTGTTACTGAGTGGACTATCCTGGCTAAATAAAGAAATGAAATGAAAACAATGAAAAGTGTTACTGAGTGGACTGTCCTGGCTAAATAAAGAATATAAATGAAAACAGTGACAAGTGTTACTGAGTGGACTATCCTGGCTAAATAAATAAAAAATGAAATGAAAACAGTGACAACTGTTACTGAGTGGAATATCCTGGCTAAATAAATAAATGAAATGAAAACAGTTGCAAGTGTTACTGAGTGGACTATCCTGGCTAAATAAAGAAATGAAATGAAAACAGTTGCAAGTGTTACTGAGTGGACTATCCTGGCTAAATAAAGAAATGAAATGAAAACAGTTGCAAGTGTTATTCTGAGTGGACTATCCTGGCTAAATAAAGAAATGAAATGAAAACAGTTGCAAGTGTTACTGAGTGGACTATCCTGGCTAAATAAAGAATATACATGAAAACAGTGACAAGTGTTACTGAGTGGACTATCCTGGCTAAATAAAGGAATGAGATGAAAACAGTGACAAGTGTTACTGAATGGACTATCCTGGCTAAAAAAAAGAAATGAAAATAGTAACAAGTGTTATTGAATGGACTATACTGGCTAAATAAAGAAATGAAATGAAAACAGTGACAAGTGTTACTGAGTGGAATATCCTGGCTAAAAAAAGAATATAAATGAAAACAGTGACACGTGTTACTGAGTGGACTATCCTGGCTAAATAAATAAAAAATGAAATGAAAACAGTGACAAGTGTTACTGAGTGGACTGTCCTGGCTAAATAATGAATATAAATGAAAACAGTGACAAGTGTTACTGAGTGGAGTATCCTGGCTAAATAAAGAAATGAAAACAGTGACACGTGTTACTGAGTGGACTGTCCTGGCTAAATAATGAATATAAATGAAAACAGTGACAAGTGTTACTGAGTGGACAATCCTGGCTAAATAAATAAAAAATTAAATGAAAACAGTGACAAGTGTTACTGAGTGGACTATCCTGGCTAAATAAAGAAATGAAATGAAAACAGTGACAACTGTTACTGAGTGGAATATCCTGGCTAAATAAAGAAATGAAAATAAAAACAGTGGCAAGTGTTACTGAGTGGACTATCCTGCCTAAAAAATGAAATGAAAATGAAAACAATGAAAAGTGTTACTGAGTGGACTATCCTAGCTAAATAAAGAAATTAAATGAAAACAGTTGCAAGTGTTACTGAGTGGACTATCCTGGCTAAATAAAGAATATAAATGAAAACAGTGACAAGTGTTACTGAGTGGACTATCCTGGCTAAATAAAGAATATACATGAAAACAGTGACAAGGGTTACTGAGCGGACTATCCTAGCTAAATAAAGAAATGAAATGAAAACAGTTGCAAGTGTTATTCTGAGTGGACTATCCTGGCTAAATAAAGAATATAAATGAAAACAGTGACAAGTGTTACTGAGTGGACTATCCTGGCTAAATAAATAAAAAATGAAATGAAAACAGTGACAAGTGTTACTGAGTGGACTATCCTGGCTAAATAAAGAAATGAAATGAAAACAGTGACAACTGTTACTGAGTGGAATATCCTGGCTAAATAAATAAATGAAATGAAAACAGTTGCAAGTGTTACTGAGTGGACTATCCTGGCTAAATAAAGAATATACATGAAAACAGTGACAAGGGTTACTGAGTGGACTATCCTGGCTAAATAAAGAAATGAAATGAAAACAGTTGCAAGTGTTACTGAGTGGACTATCCTGGCTAAATAAAGAAATGAAATGAAAACAGTTGCAAGTGTTATTCTGAGTGGACTATCCTGGCTAAATAAAGAAATGAAATGAAAACAGTTGCAAGTTTTACTGAGTGGACTATCCTGGCTAAATAAAGAATATACATGAAAACAGTGACAAGTGTTACTGAGTGGACTATCCTGGCTAAATAAAGGAATGAGATGAAAACAGTGACAAGTGTTACTGAATGGACTATCCTGGCTAAAAAAAAGAAATGAAAATAGTAACAAGTGTTATTGAATGGACTATACTGGCTAAATAAAGAAATGAAATGAAAACAGTGACAAGTGTTACTGAGTGGAATATCCTGGCTAAAAAAAGAATATAAATGAAAACAGTGACACGTGTTACTGAGTGGACTATCCTGGCTAAATAAATAAAAAATGAAATGAAAACAGTGACAAGTGTTACTGAGTGGACTGTCCTGGCTAAATAATGAATATAAATGAAAACAGTGACAAGTGTTACTGAGTGGAGTATCCTGGCTAAATAAAGAAATGAAAACAGTGACACGTGTTACTGAGTGGACTGTCCTGGCTAAATAATGAATATAAATGAAAACAGTGACAAGTGTTACTGAGTGGACAATCCTGGCTAAATAAATAAAAAATTAAATGAAAACAGTGACAAGTGTTACTGAGTGGACTATCCTGGCTAAATAAAGAAATGAAATGAAAACAGTGACAACTGTTACTGAGTGGAATATCCTGGCTAAATAAAGAAATGAAAATAAAAACAGTGGCAAGTGTTACTGAGTGGACTATCCTGCCTAAAAAATGAAATGAAAATGAAAACAATGAAAAGTGTTACTGAGTGGACTATCCTAGCTAAATAAAGAAATGAAATGAAAACAGTTGCAAGTGTTACTGAGTGGACTATCCTGGCTAAATAAAGAATATAAATGAAAACAGTGACAAGTGTTACTGAGTGGACTATCCTGGCTAAATAAAGAATATACATGAAAACAGTGACAAGGGTTACTGAGCGGACTATCCTAGCTAAATAAAGAAATGAAATGAAAACAGTTGCAAGTGTTATTCTGAGTGGACTATCCTGGCTAAATAAAGAATATAAATGAAAACAGTGACAAGTGTTACTGAGTGGACTATCCTGGCTAAATAAAGAAATGAAATGAAAACAGTTGCAAGTGTTACTGAGTGGACTATCCTGGCTAAATAAAGAAATGAAATGAAAACAGTGACAAGTGTTACTGAGTGGACTATCCTGGCTAAATAAAGGAATGAGATGAAAACAGTGACAAGTGTTACTGAGTGGACTATCCTGTCTAAAAAATGAAATGAAAATGAAAACAATGAAAAGTGTTACTGAGTGGACTGTCCTGGCTAAATAAAGAAAATAAATGAAAACAGTGACAAGTGTTACTGAGTGGACTATCCTGGCTAAATAAATAAAAAATGAAATGAAAACAGTGACAAGTGTTACTGAGTGGACTATCCTGGCTAAATAAAGAAATGAAATGAAAACAGTGACAACTGTTACTGAGTGGAATATCCTGGCTAAATAAATAAATGAAATGAAAACAGTTGCAAGTGTTACTGAGTGGACTATCCTGGCTAAATAAAGAATATACATGAAAACAGTGACAAGGGTTACTGAGTGGACTATCCTGGCTAAATAAAGAAATGAAATGAAAACAGTTGCAAGTGTTACTGAGTGGACTATCCTGGCTAAATAAAGAAGAAATGAAATGAAAACAGTTGCAAGTGTTATTCTGAGTGGACTATCCTGGCTAAAAAAAGAATATAAATGAAAACAGTGACACGTGTTACTGAGTGGACTATCCTGGCTAAATAAATAAAAAATGAAATGAAAACAGTGACAAGTGTTACTGAGTGGACTGTCCTGGCTAAATAATGAATATAAATGAAAACAGTGACAAGTGTTACTGAGTGGACTATCCTGGCTAAATAAAGAAATGAAAACAGTGACACGTGTTACTGAGTGGACTGTCCTGGCTAAATAATGAATATAAATGAAAACAGTGACAAGTGTTACTGAGTGGACAATCCTGGCTAAATAAATAAAAAATTAAATGAAAACAGTGACAAGTGTTACTGAGTGGACTATCCTGGCTAAATAAAGAAATGAAAATGAAAACAATGAAAAGTGTTAACGAGTGGACTATCCTAGCTAAATAAAGAAATGAAATGAAAACAGTTGCAAGTGTTACTGAGTGGACTATCCTGGCTAAATAAAGAATATAAATGAAAACAGTGACAAGTGTTACTGAGTGGACTATCCTGGCTAAATAAAGAATATAAATGAAAACAGTGACAAGTGTTACTGAGTGGACTATCCTGGCTAAATAAAGAAATGAAATGAAAACAGTTGCAAGTGTTACTGAGTGGACTATCCTGGCTAAATAAAGAAATGAAATGAAAACAGTGACAAGTGTTACTGAGTGGACTATCCTGGCTAAATAAAGGAATGAGATGAAAACAGTGACAAGTGTTACTGAGTGGACTATCCTGTCTAAAAAATGAAATGAAAATGAAAACAATGAAAAGTGTTACTGAGTGGACTGTCCTGGCTAAATAAAGAAAATAAATGAAAACAGTGACAAGTGTTACTGAGTGGACTATCCTGGCTAAATAAATAAAAAATGAAATGAAAACAGTGACAAGTGTTACTGAGTGGACTATCCTGGCTAAATAAAGAAATGAAATGAAAACAGTGACAACTGTTACTGAGTGGAATATCCTGGCTAAATAAATAAATGAAATGAAAACAGTTGCAAGTGTTACTGAGTGGACTATCCTGGCTAAATAAAGAATATACATGAAAACAGTGACAAGGGTTACTGAGTGGACTATCCTGGCTAAATAAAGAAATGAAATGAAAACAGTTGCAAGTGTTATTCTGAGTGGACTATCCTGGCTAAATAAAGAAATGAAATGAAAACAGTTGCAAGTGTTACTGAGTGGACTATCCTGGCTAAATAAAGAATATACATGAAAACAGTGACAAGTGTTACTGAGTGGACTATCCTGGCTAAATAAAGGAATGAGATGAAAACAGTGACAAGTGTTACTGAATGGACTATCCTGGCTAAAAAAAAGAAATGAAAATAGTAACAAGTGTTATTGAATGGACTATCCTGGCTAAATAAAGAAATGAAATGAAAACAGTGAAAAGTGTTACTGAGTGGAATATCCTGGCTAAAAAAAGAATATAAATGAAAACAGTGACACGTGTTACTGAGTGGACTATCCTGGCTAAATAAATAAAAAATGAAATGAAAACAGTGACAAGTGTTACTGAGTGGACTAAAAACGTGCTTCTACACCTGCATTACTAGCTGTTTGGGGTTTTAGGCTGGGTTTCTGTACAGCACTTCGAGATATTAGCTGATGTAAGAAGGGCTATATAAAATAAAATTGATTGATTGATTGGACTGTCCTGGCTAAATAAATAAAAAATGAAATGAAAACAGTGACAAGTGTTACTGAGTGGACTGTCCTGGCTAAATAATGAATATAAATGAAAACAGTGACAAGTGTTACTGAGTGGACTATCCTGGCTAAATAAAGAAATGAAAACAGTGACACGTGTTACTGAGTGGACTGTCCTGGCTAAATAATGAATATAAATGAAAACAGTGACAAGTGTTACTGAGTGGACAATCCTGGCTAAATAAAAAAAAAAATTAAATGAAAACAGTGACAAGTGTTACTGAGTGGACTATCCTGGCTAAATAAAGAAATGAAATGAAAACAGTGACAACTGTTACTGAGTGGAATATCCTGGCTAAATAAAGAAATGAAAATAAAAACAGTGGCAAGTGTTACTGAGTGGACTATCCTGCCTAAAAAATGAAATGAAAATGAAAACAATGAAAAGTGTTACTGAGTGGACTATCCTAGCTAAATAAAGAAATGAAATGAAAACAGTTGCAAGTGTTACTGAGTGGACTATCCTGGCTAAATAAAGAATATAAATGAAAACAGTGACAAGTGTTACTGAGTGGACTATCCTGGCTAAATAAAGAATATACATGAAAACAGTGACAAGGGTTACTGAGTGGACTATCCTAGCTAAATAAAGAAATGAAATGAAAACAGTTGCAAGTGTTATTCTGAGTGGACTATCCTGGCTAAATAAAGAATATAAATGAAAACAGTGACAAGTGTTACTGAGTGGTCTATCCTGGCTAAATAAAGAAATGAAATGAAAACAGTTGCAAGTGTTACTGAGTGGACTATCCTGGCTAAATAAAGAAATGAAATGAAAACAGTGACAAGTGTTACTGAGTGGACTATCCTGGCTAAATAAAGGAATGAGATGAAAACAGTGACAAGTGTTACTGAGTGGACTATCCTGGCTAAATAAAGAAATGAAAATAGTAACAAGTGTTATTGAATGGACTATTCTGGCTAAATAAAGAAATGAAATGAAAACAGTGACAAGTGTTACTGAGGGGACTATCCTGGCTAAATAAAGAAATGTAATGAAAACAGTGACAAGTGTTACTGAGTGGACTATCCTGGCTAAATAAAGAAATTAAATGAAAACAGTGACAAGTGTTACTGAGTGGACTATCCTGGCTAAATAAAGAAATGTAATGAAAACAGTGACAAGTGTTACTAAGTGGACTGTCCTGGCTAAATAAAGAATATAAATGAAAACAGTGACAAGTGTTACTGAGTGGACTATCCTGGCTAAATAAAGAAATGAAAACAGTGACACGTGTTAATGAGTGGACTGTCCTGGCTAAATAAAGAATATACATTAAAACAGTGACAAGTGTTACTGAGTGGACTATCCTGGCTAAATAAAGAAATGAAATGAAAACAGTGACAACTGTTACTGAGTGGAATATCCTGGCTAAATAAAGAAATGAAAATAAAAACAGTGGCAAGTGTTACTGAGTGGACTATCCTGCCTAAAAAATGAAATGAAAATGAAAACAATGAAAAGTGTTACTGAGTGGACTATCCTAGCTAAATAAAGAAATGAAATGAAAACAGTTGCAAGTGTTACTGAGTGGACTATCCTGGCTAAATAAAGAATATAAATGAAAACAGTGACAAGTGTTACTGAGTGGACTATCCTGGCTAAATAAAGAATATACATGAAAACAGTGACAAGGGTTACTGAGTGGACTATCCTAGCTAAATAAAGAAATGAAATGAAAACAGTTGCAAGTGTTATTCTGAGTGGACTATCCTGGCTAAATAAAGAATATAAATGAAAACAGTGACAAGTGTTACTGAGTGGACTATCCTGGCTAAATAAAGAAATGAAAACAGTTGCAAGTGTTACTGAGTGGACTATCCTGGCTAAATAAAGAAATGAAATGAAAACAGTGACAAGTGTTACTAAGTGGACTATCCTGGCTAAATAAAGGAATGAGATGAAAACAGTGACAAGTGTTACTGAGTGGACTATCCTGGCTAAATAAAGAAATGAAAATAGTAACAAGTGTTATTGAATGGACTATTCTGGCTAAATAAAGAAATGAAATGAAAACAGTGACAAGTGTTACTGAGTGGACTATCCTGGCTAAATAAAGAAATGAAATGAAAACAGTGACAAGTGTTACTGAGTGGACTATCCTGGCTAAATAAAGAAATTAAATAAAAATAGTGACAAGTGTTACTGAGTGGACTATCCTGGCTAAATAAAGAAATGTAATGAAAACAGTGACAAGTGTTACTAAGTGGACTGTCCTGGCTAAATAAAGAATATAAATGAAAACAGTGACAAGTGTTACTGAGTGGACTATCCTGGCTAAATAAATAAAAAATGAAATGAAAACAGTGACAAGTGTTACTGAGTGGACTATCCTGGCTAAATAAATAAATGAAATGAAAACAGTGACAACTGTTACTGAGTGGAATATCCTGGCTAAATAAATAAATGAAATGAAAACATTTGCAAGTGTTACTGAGTGGACTATCCTGGCTAAATAAAGAAATGAAATGAAAACAGTTGCAAGTGTTACTGAGTGGACTATCCTGGCTAAATAAAGAATATACATGAAAACAGTGACAAGTGTTACTGAATGGACTATCCTGGCTAAAAAAAAGAAATGAAAATAGTAACAAGTGTTACTGAGTGGAATATCCTGGCTAAAAAAAGAATATAAATGAAAACAGTGACACGTGTTACTGAGTGGACTATCCTGGCTAAATAAAGAAATGAAATGAAAACAGTGACAAGTGTTACTGAGTGGACTATCCTGGCTAAATAAAGAAATTAAATGAAAACAGTGACAAGTGTTACTGAGTGGACTATCCTGGCTAAATAAAGAAATGTAATGAAAACAGTGACAAGTGTTACTAAGTGGACTGTCCTGGCTAAATAAAGAATATAAATGAAAACAGTGACAAGTGTTACTGAGTGGACTATCCTGGCTAAATAAAGAAATGAAAACAGTGACACGTGTTAATGAGTGGACTGTCCTGGCTAAATAAAGAATATAAATTAAAACAGTGACAAGTGTTACTGAGTGGACTATCCTGGCTAAATAAAGAAATGAAATGAAAACAGTGACAACTGTTACTGAGTGGAATATCCTGGCTAAATAAAGAAATGAAAATAAAAACAGTGGCAAGTGTTACTGAGTGGACTATCCTGCCTAAAAAATGAAATGAAAATGAAAACAATGAAAAGTGTTACTGAGTGGACTATCCTAGCTAAATAAAGAAATGAAATGAAAACAGTTGCAAGTGTTACTGAGTGGACTATCCTGGCTAAATAAAGAATATAAATGAAAACAGTGACAAGTGTTACTGAGTGGACTATCCTGGCTAAATAAAGAATATACATGAAAACAGTGACAAGGGTTACTGAGTGGACTATCCTAGCTAAATAAAGAAATGAAATGAAAACAGTTGCAAGTGTTATTCTGAGTGGACTATCCTGGCTAAATAAAGAATATAAATGAAAACAGTGACAAGTGTTACTGAGTGGACTATCCTGGCTAAATAAAGAAATGAAATGAAAACAGTTGCAAGTGTTACTGAGTGGACTATCCTGGCTAAATAAAGAAATGAAATGAAAACAGTTGCAAGTGTTACTGAGTGGACTATCCTGGCTAAATAAAGAATATAAATGAAAACAGTGACAAGTGTTACTGAGTGGACTATCCTGGCTAAATAAAGAATATACATGAAAACAGTGACAAGGGTTACTGAGTGGACTATCCTAGCTAAATAAAGAAATGAAATGAAAACAGTTGCAAGTGTTATTCTGAGTGGACTATCCTGGCTAAATAAAGAATATAAATGAAAACAGTGACAAGTGTTACTGAGTGGACTATCCTGGCTAAATAAAGAAATGAAATGAAAACAGTTGCAAGTGTTACTGAGTGGACTATCCTGGCTAAATAAAGAAATGAAATGAAAACAGTGACAAGTGTTACTAAGTGGACTATCCTGGCTAAATAAAGGAATGAGATGAAAACAGTGACAAGTGTTACTGAGTGGACTATCCTGGCTAAATAAAGAAATGAAAATAGTAACAAGTGTTATTGAATGGACTATTCTGGCTAAATAAAGAAATGAAATGAAAACAGTGACAAGTGTTACTGAGTGGACTATCCTGGCTAAATAAAGAAATGAAATGAAAACAGTGACAAGTGTTACTGAGTGGACTATCCTGGCTAAATAAAGAAATGTAATGAAAACAGTGACAAGTGTTACTAAGTGGACTGTCCTGGCTAAATAAAGAATATAAATGAAAACAGTGACAAGTGTTACTGAGTGGACTATCCTGGCTAAATAAATAAAAAATGAAATGAAAACAGTGACAAGTGTTACTGAGTGGACTATCCTGGCTAAATAAATAAATGAAATGAAAACAGTGACAACTGTTACTGAGTGGAATATCCTGGCTAAATAAATAAATGAAATGAAAACATTTGCAAGTGTTACTGAGTGGACTATCCTGGCTAAATAAAGAAATGAAATGAAAACAGTTGCAAGTGTTACTGAGTGGACTATCCTGGCTAAATAAAGAATATACATGAAAACAGTGACAAGTGTTACTGAATGGACTATCCTGGCTAAAAAAAAGAAATGAAAATAGTAACAAGTGTTACTGAGTGGAATATCCTGGCTAAAAAAAGAATATAAATGAAAACAGTGACACGTGTTACTGAGTGGACTATCCTGGCTAAATAAAGAAATGAAATGAAAACAGTGACAAGTGTTACTGAGTGGACTATCCTGGCTAAATAAAGAAATTAAATGAAAACAGTGACAAGTGTTACTGAGTGGACTATCCTGGCTAAATAAAGAAATGTAATGAAAACAGTGACAAGTGTTACTAAGTGGACTGTCCTGGCTAAATAAAGAATATAAATGAAAACAGTGACAAGTGTTACTGAGTGGACTATCCTGGCTAAATAAATAAAAAATGAAATGAAAACAGTGACAAGTGTTACTGAGTGGACTATCCTGGCTAAATAAATAAATGAAATGAAAACAGTGACAACTGTTACTGAGTGGAATATCCTGGCTAAATAAATAAATGAAATGAAAACATTTGCAAGTGTTACTGAGTGGACTATCCTGGCTAAATAAAGAAATGAAATGAAAACAGTTGCAAGTGTTACTGAGTGGACTATCCTGGCTAAATAAAGAATATACATGAAAACAGTGACAAGTGTTACTGAATGGACTATCCTGGCTAAAAAAAAGAAATGAAAATAGTAACAAGTGTTACTGAGTGGAATATCCTGGCTAAAAAAAGAATATAAATGAAAACAGTGACACGTGTTACTGAGTGGACTATCCTGGCTAAATAAAGAAATGAAATGAAAACAGTGACAAGTGTTACTGAGTGGACTATCCTGGCTAAATAAAGAAATTAAATGAAAACAGTGACAAGTGTTACTGAGTGGACTATCCTGGCTAAATAAAGAAATGTAATGAAAACAGTGACAAGTGTTACTAAGTGGACTGTCCTGGCTAAATAAAGAATATAAATGAAAACAGTGACAAGTGTTACTGAGTGGACTATCCTGGCTAAATAAAGAAATGAAAACAGTGACACGTGTTAATGAGTGGACTGTCCTGGCTAAATAAAGAATATAAATTAAAACAGTGACAAGTGTTACTGAGTGGACTATCCTGGCTAAATAAAGAAATGAAATGAAAACAGTGACAACTGTTACTGAGTGGAATATCCTGGCTAAATAAAGAAATGAAAATAAAAACAGTGGCAAGTGTTACTGAGTGGACTATCCTGCCTAAAAAATGAAATGAAAATGAAAACAATGAAAAGTGTTACTGAGTGGACTATCCTAGCTAAATAAAGAAATGAAATGAAAACAGTTGCAAGTGTTACTGAGTGGACTATCCTGGCTAAATAAAGAATATAAATGAAAACAGTGACAAGTGTTACTGAGTGGACTATCCTGGCTAAATAAAGAATATACATGAAAACAGTGACAAGGGTTACTGAGTGGACTATCCTAGCTAAATAAAGAAATGAAATGAAAACAGTTGCAAGTGTTATTCTGAGTGGACTATCCTGGCTAAATAAAGAATATAAATGAAAACAGTGACAAGTGTTACTGAGTGGACTATCCTGGCTAAATAAAGAAATGAAATGAAAACAGTTGCAAGTGTTACTGAGTGGACTATCCTGGCTAAATAAAGAAATGAAATGAAAACAGTGACAAGTGTTACTAAGTGGACTATCCTGGCTAAATAAAGGAATGAGATGAAAACAGTGACAAGTGTTACTGAGTGGACTATCCTGGCTAAATAAAGAAATGAAAATAGTAACAAGTGTTATTGAATGGACTATTCTGGCTAAATAAAGAAATGAAATGAAAACAGTGACAAGTGTTACTGAGTGGACTATCCTGGCTAAATAAAGAAATGAAATGAAAACAGTGACAAGTGTTACTGAGTGGACTATCCTGGCTAAATAAAGAAATTAAATAAAAATAGTGACAAGTGTTACTGAGTGGACTATCCTGGCTAAATAAAGAAATGTAATGAAAACAGTGACAAGTGTTACTAAGTGGACTGTCCTGGCTAAATAAAGAATATAAATGAAAACAGTGACAAGTGTTACTGAGTGGACTATCCTGGCTAAATAAATAAAAAATGAAATGAAAACAGTGACAAGTGTTACTGAGTGGACTATCCTGGCTAAATAAATAAATGAAATGAAAACAGTGACAACTGTTACTGAGTGGAATATCCTGGCTAAATAAATAAATGAAATGAAAACAGTTGCAAGTGTTACTGAGTGGACTATCCTGGCTAAATAAAGAAATGAAATGAAAACAGTTGCAAGTGTTACTGAGTGGACTATCCTGGCTAAATAAAGAATATACATGAAAACAGTGACAAGTGTTACTGAATGGACTATCCTGGCTAAAAAAAAGAAATGAAAATAGTAACAAGTGTTACTGAGTGGAATATCCTGGCTAAAAAAAGAATATAAATGAAAACAGTGACACGTGTTACTGAGTGGACTATCCTGGCTAAATAAATAAAAAATGAAATGAAAACAGTGACAAGTGTTACTGAGTGGACTATCCTGGCTAAATAAAGAAATTAAATGAAAACAGTGGCAACTGTTACTGAGTGGAATATCCTGGCTAAATAAAGAATATAAATGAAAACAGTGACAAGTGTTACTGAGTGGACTATCCTGGCTAAATAAATAAAAAAATGAAATGAAAACAGTGACAAGTGTTACTGAGTGGACTATCCTGGCTAAATAAAGAAATGAAATGAAAACAGTGGCAAGTGTTACTGAGTGGACTATCCTGGCTAAATAAAGAATATAAATGAAAACAGTGGCAAGTGTTACTGAGTGGACTATCCTGGCTAAATAAAGAATATACATGAAAACAGTGACAAGGGTTACTGAGTGGACTATCCTAGCTAAATAAAGAAATGAAATGAAAACAGTTGCAAGTGTTATTCTGAGTGGACTATCCTGGCTAAATAAAGAATATAAATGAAAACAGTGACAAGTGTTACTGAGTGGACTATCCTGGCTAAATACAGAAATGAAATGAAAACAGTTGCAAGTGTTACTGAGTGGACTATCCTGGCTAAATAAAGAATATACATGAAAACAGTGACAAGGGTTACTGAGTGGACTATCCTGGCAAAAAAATTAAATAATGAGATGAAAACAGTGACAAGTGTTATTCTGAGTGGACTATCCTGGCTAAATAAAGAATATAAATGAAAACAGTGACAAGTGTTACTGAGTGGACTATCCTGGCTAAATAAAGAAATAAAATAAAAACAGTGGCAAGTGTTACTGAGTGGACTATCCTGCCTAAAAAATGAAATGAAAATGAAAACAATGAAAAGTGTTACTGAGTGGACTATCCTAGCTAAATAAAGAAATGAAATGAAAACAGTTGCAAGTGTTACTGAGTGGACTATCCTGGCTAAATAAAGAATATAAATGAAAACAGTGACAAGTGTTACTGAGTGGACTATCCTGGCTAAATAAAGAATATACATGAAAACAGTGACAAGGGTTACTGAGTGGACTATCCTAGCTAAATAAAGAAATGAAATGAAAACAGTTGCAAGTGTTATTCTGAGTGGACTATCCTGGCTAAATAAAGAATATAAATGAAAACAGTGACAAGTGTTACTGAGTGGACTATCCTGGCTAAATAAAGAAATGAAATGAAAACAGTTGCAAGTGTTACTGAGTGGACTATCCTGGCTAAATAAAGAAATGAAATGAAAACAGTGACAAGTGTTACTGAGTGGACTATCCTGGCTAAATAAAGGAATGAGATGAAAACAGTGACAAGTGTTACTGAGTGGACTATCCTGGCTAAATAAAGAAATGAAAATAGTAACAAGTGTTATTGAATGGACTATTCTGGCTAAATAAAGAAATGAAATGAAAACAGTGACAAGTGTTACTGAGGGGACTATCCTGGCTAAATAAAGAAATGTAATGAAAACAGTGACAAGTGTTACTGAGTGGACTATCCTGGCTAAATAAAGAAATTAAATGAAAACAGTGACAAGTGTTACTGAGTGGACTATCCTGGCTAAATAAAGAAATGTAATGAAAACAGTGACAAGTGTTACTAAGTGGACTGTCCTGGCTAAATAAAGAATATAAATGAAAACAGTGACAAGTGTTACTGAGTGGACTATCCTGGCTAAATAAAGAAATGAAAACAGTGACACGTGTTAATGAGTGGACTGTCCTGGCTAAATAAAGAATATAAATTAAAACAGTGACAAGTGTTACTGAGTGGACTATCCTGGCTAAATAAAGAAATGAAATGAAAACAGTGACAACTGTTACTGAGTGGAATATCCTGGCTAAATAAAGAAATGAAAATAAAAACAGTGGCAAGTGTTACTGAGTGGACTATCCTGCCTAAAAAATGAAATGAAAATGAAAACAATGAAAAGTGTTACTGAGTGGACTATCCTAGCTAAATAAAGAAATGAAATGAAAACAGTTGCAAGTGTTACTGAGTGGACTATCCTGGCTAAATAAAGAATATAAATGAAAACAGTGACAAGTGTTACTGAGTGGACTATCCTGGCTAAATAAAGAATATACATGAAAACAGTGACAAGGGTTACTGAGTGGACTATCCTAGCTAAATAAAGAAATGAAATGAAAACAGTTGCAAGTGTTATTCTGAGTGGACTATCCTGGCTAAATAAAGAATATAAATGAAAACAGTGACAAGTGTTACTGAGTGGACTATCCTGGCTAAATAAAGAAATGAAATGAAAACAGTTGCAAGTGTTACTGAGTGGACTATCCTGGCTAAATAAAGAAATGAAATGAAAACAGTGACAAGTGTTACTAAGTGGACTATCCTGGCTAAATAAAGGAATGAGATGAAAACAGTGACAAGTGTTACTGAGTGGACTATCCTGGCTAAATAAAGAAATGAAAATAGTAACAAGTGTTATTGAATGGACTATTCTGGCTAAATAAAGAAATGAAATGAAAACAGTGACAAGTGTTACTGAGTGGACTATCCTGGCTAAATAAAGAAATGAAATGAAAACAGTGACAAGTGTTACTGAGTGGACTATCCTGGCTAAATAAAGAAATTAAATAAAAATAGTGACAAGTGTTACTGAGTGGACTATCCTGGCTAAATAAAGAAATGTAATGAAAACAGTGACAAGTGTTACTAAGTGGACTGTCCTGGCTAAATAAAGAATATAAATGAAAACAGTGACAAGTGTTACTGAGTGGACTATCCTGGCTAAATAAATAAAACATGAAATGAAAACAGTGACAAGTGTTACTGAGTGGACTATCCTGGCTAAATAAATAAATGAAATGAAAACAGTGACAACTGTTACTGAGTGGAATATCCTGGCTAAATAAATAAATGAAATGAAAACAGTTGCAAGTGTTACTGAGTGGACTATCCTGGCTAAATAAAGAAATGAAATGAAAACAGTTGCAAGTGTTACTGAGTGGACTATCCTGGCTAAATAAAGAATATACATGAAAACAGTGACAAGTGTTACTGAATGGACTATCCTGGCTAAAAAAAAGAAATGAAAATAGTAACAAGTGTTACTGAGTGGAATATCCTGGCTAAAAAAAGAATATAAATGAAAACAGTGACACGTGTTACTGAGTGGACTATCCTGGCTAAATAAATAAAAAATGAAATGAAAACAGTGACAAGTGTTACTGAGTGGACTATCCTGGCTAAATAAAGAAATTAAATGAAAACAGTGGCAACTGTTACTGAGTGGAATATCCTGGCTAAATAAAGAATATAAATGAAAACAGTGACAAGTGTTACTGAGTGGACTATCCTGGCTAAATAAATAAAAAAATGAAATGAAAACAGTGACAAGTGTTACTGAGTGGACTATCCTGGCTAAATAAAGAAATGAAATGAAAACAGTGGCAAGTGTTACTGAGTGGACTATCCTGGCTAAATAAAGAATATAAATGAAAACAGTGGCAAGTGTTACTGAGTGGACTATCCTGGCTAAATAAAGAATATACATGAAAACAGTGACAAGGGTTACTGAGTGGACTATCCTAGCTAAATAAAGAAATGAAATGAAAACAGTTGCAAGTGTTATTCTGAGTGGACTATCCTGGCTAAATAAAGAATATAAATGAAAACAGTGACAAGTGTTACTGAGTGGACTATCCTGGCTAAATACAGAAATGAAATGAAAACAGTTGCAAGTGTTACTGAGTGGACTATCCTGGCTAAATAAAGAATATACATGAAAACAGTGACAAGGGTTACTGAGTGGACTGTCCTGGCAAAAAAATTAAATAATGAGATGAAAACAGTGACAAGTGTTATTCTGAGTGGACTATCCTGGCTAAATAAAGAATATAAATGAAAACAGTGACAAGTGTTACTGAGTGGACTATCCTGGCTAAATAAAGAAATAAAATATAAACAGTGACAAGTGTTACTGAGTGGACTATCCTGGCTAAATAAAGAAATGAAATGAAAACAGTGACAAGTGTTACTGAGTGGACTATCCTGGCTAAATAAAGGAATGAGATGAAAACAGTGACAAGTGTTACTGAGTGGACTATCCTGGCTAAATAAAGAAATGAAAATAGTAACAAGTGTTATTGAATGGACTATTCTGGCTAAATAAAGAAATGAAATGAAAACAGTGACAAGTGTTACTGAGTGGACTATCCTGGCTAAATAAAGAAATTAAATGAAAACAGTGACAAGTGTTACTGAGTGGACTATCCTGGCTAAATAAAGAAATGAAATGAAAACAGTGACAAGTGTTACTGAGTGGACTATCCTGGCTAAATAAAGAAATGTAATGAAAACAGTGACAAGTGTTACTAAGTGGACTGTCCTGGCTAAATAAAGAATATAAATGAAAACAGTGACAAGTGTTACTGAGTGGACTATCCTGGCTAAATAAATAAAAAATGAAATGAAAACAGTGACAAGTGTTACTGAGTGGACTATCCTGGCTAAATAAAGAAATGAAATGAAAACAGTTGCAAGTATTACTGAGTGGACTATCCTGGCTAAATAAAGAATATACATGAAAACAGTGACAAGGGTTACTGAGTGGACTATCCTGGCTAAATAAATAAATGAAATGAAAACAGTTGCAAGTGTTACTGAGTGGACTATCCTGGCTAAATAAAGAAATTAAATGAAAACAGTGGCAACTGTTACTGAGTGGAATATCCTGGCTAAATAAAGAATATAAATGAAAACAGTGACAAGTGTTACTGAGTGGACTATCCTGGCTAAATAAAGAAATTAAATGAAAACAGTGGCAAGTGTTACTGAGTGGACTATCCTGGCTAAATAAAGAATATAAATGAAAACAGTGGCAAGTGTTACTGAGTGGACTATCCTGGCTAAATAAAGAATATACATGAAAACAGTGACAAGGGTTACTGAGTGGACTATCCTAGCTAAATAAAGAAATGAAATGAAAACAGTTGCAAGTGTTATTCTGAGTGGACTATCCTGGCTAAATAAAGAATATAAATGAAAACAGTGACAAGTGTTACTGAGTGGACTATCCTGGCTAAATACAGAAATGAAATGAAAACAGTTGCAAGTGTTACTGAGTGGACTATCCTGGCTAAATAAAGAATATACATGAAAACAGTGACAAGGGTTACTGAGTGGACTATCCTGGCAAAAAAATTAAATAATGAGATGAAAACAGTGACAAGTGTTATTCTGAGTGGACTATCCTGGCTAAATAAAGAATATAAATGAAAACAGTGACAAGTGTTACTGAGTGGACTATCCTGGCTAAATAAAGAAATAAAATAAAAACAGTGACAAGTGTTACTGAGTGGACTATCCTGGCTAAATAAAGAAATGAAATGAAAACAGTGACAAGTGTTACTGAGTGGACTATCCTGGCTAAATAAAGGAATGAGATGAAAACAGTGACAAGTGTTACTGAGTGGACTATCCTGGCTAAATAAAGAAATGAAAATAGTAACAAGTGTTATTGAATGGACTATTCTGGCTAAATAAAGAAATGAAATGAAAACAGTGACAAGTGTTACTGAGTGGACTATCCTGGCTAAATAAAGAAATTAAATGAAAACAGTGACAAGTGTTACTGAGTGGACTATCCTGGCTAAATAAAGAAATGAAATGAAAACAGTGACAAGTGTTACTGAGTGGACTATCCTGGCTAAATAAAGAAATGTAATGAAAACAGTGACAAGTGTTACTAAGTGGACTGTCCTGGCTAAATAAAGAATATAAATGAAAACAGTGACAAGTGTTACTGAGTGGACTATCCTGGCTAAATAAATAAAAAATGAAATGAAAACAGTGACAAGTGTTACTGAGTGGACTATCCTGGCTAAATAAAGAAATGAAATGAAAACAGTTGCAAGTATTACTGAGTGGACTATCCTGGCTAAATAAAGAATATACATGAAAACAGTGACAAGGGTTACTGAGTGGACTATCCTGGCTAAATAAATAAATGAAATGAAAACAGTTGCAAGTGTTACTGAGTGGACTATCCTGGCTAAATAAAGAAATTAAATGAAAACAGTGGCAACTGTTACTGAGTGGAATATCCTGGCTAAATAAAGAATATAAATGAAAACAGTGACAAGTGTTACTGAGTGGACTATCCTGGCTAAATAAAGAAATTAAATGAAAACAGTGGCAAGTGTTACTGAGTGGACTATCCTGGCTAAATAAAGAATATAAATGAAAACAGTGGCAAGTGTTACTGAGTGGACTATCCTGGCTAAATAAAGAATATACATGAAAACAGTGACAAGGGTTACTGAGTGGACTATCCTAGCTAAATAAAGAAATGAAATGAAAACAGTTGCAAGTGTTATTCTGAGTGGACTATCCTGGCTAAATAAAGAATATAAATGAAAACAGTGACAAGTGTTACTGAGTGGACTATCCTGGCTAAATACAGAAATGAAATGAAAACAGTTGCAAGTGTTACTGAGTGGACTATCCTGGCTAAATAAAGAATATACATGAAAACAGTGACAAGGGTTACTGAGTGGACTATCCTGGCAAAAAAATTAAATAATGAGATGAAAACAGTGACAAGTGTTATTCTGAGTGGACTATCCTGGCTAAATAAAGAATATAAATGAAAACAGTGACAAGTGTTACTGAGTGGACTATCCTGGCTAAATAAAGAAATAAAATAAAAACAGTGACAAGTGTTACTGAGTGGACTATCCTGGCTAAATAAAGAAATGAAATGAAAACAGTGACAAGTGTTACTGAGTGGACTATCCTGGCTAAATAAAGGAATGAGATGAAAACAGTGACAAGTGTTACTGAGTGGACTATCCTGGCTAAATATAGAAATGAAAATAGTAACAAGTGTTATTGAATGGACTATTCTGGCTAAATAAAGAAATGAAATGAAAACAGTGACAAGTGTTACTGAGTGGACTATCCTGGCTAAATAAAGAAATTAAATGAAAACAGTGACAAGTGTTACTGAGTGGACTATCCTGGCTAAATAAAGAAATGAAATGAAAACAGTGACAAGTGTTACTGAGTGGACTATCCTGGCTAAATAAAGAAATGTAATGAAAACAGTGACAAGTGTTACTAAGTGGACTGTCCTGGCTAAATAAAGAATATAAATGAAAACAGTGACAAGTGTTACTGAGTGGACTATCCTGGCTAAATAAATAAAAAATGAAATGAAAACAGTGACAAGTGTTACTGAGTGGACTATCCTGGCTAAATAAAGAAATGAAATGAAAACAGTGACAACTGTTACTGAGTGGAATATCCTGGCTAAATAAAGAAATGAAATGAAAACAGTTGCAAGTATTACTGAGTGGACTATCCTGGCTAAATAAATAAATGAAATGAAAACAGTTGCAAGTGTTACTGAGTGGACTATCCTGGCTAAATAAAGAAATTAAATGAAAACAGTGGCAACTGTTACTGAGTGGAATATCCTGGCTAAATAAAGAATATAAATGAAAACAGTGACAAGTGTTACTGAGTGGACTATCCTGGCTAAATAAATAAAAAAATGAAATGAAAACAGTGACAATTGTTACTGAGTGGACTATCCTGGCTAAATAAAGAAATTAAATGAAAACAGTGGCAAGTGTTACTGAGTGGACTATCCTGGCTAAATAAAGAATATATATGAAAACAGTGGCAAGTGTTACTGAGTGGACTATCCTGGCTAAATAAAGAATATACATGAAAACAGTGACAAGGGTTACTGAGTGGACTATCCTAGCTAAATAAAGAAATGAAATGAAAACAGTTGCAAGTGTTATTCTGAGTGGACTATCCTGGCTAAATAAAGAATATAAATGAAAACAGTGACAAGTGTTACTGAGTGGACTATCCTGGCTAAATACAGAAATGAAATGAAAACAGTTGCAAGTGTTACTGAGTGGACTATCCTGGCTAAATAAAGAATATACATGAAAACAGTGACAAGGGTTACTGAGTGGACTATCCTGGCAAAAAAATTAAATAATGAGATGAAAACAGTGACAAGTGTTATTCTGAGTGGACTATCCTGGCTAAATAAAGAATATAAATGAAAACAGTGACAAGTGTTACTGAGTGGACTATCCTGGCTAAATAAAGAAATAAAATAAAAACAGTGACAAGTGTTACTGAGTGGACTATCCTGGCTAAATAAAGAAATGAAATGAAAACAGTGACAAGTGTTACTGAGTGGACTATCCTGGCTAAATAAAGAAATGAAAATAGTAACAAGTGTTATTGAATGGACTATTCTGGCTAAATAAAGAAATGAAATGAAAACAGTGACAAGTGTTACTGAGTGGACTATCCTGGCTAAATAAAGAAATTAAATGAAAACAGTGACAAGTGTTACTGAGTGGACTATCCTGGCTAAATAAAGAAATGAAATGAAAACAGTGACAAGTGTTACTGAGTGGACTATCCGGGCTAAATAAAGAAATGTAATGAAAACAGTGACAAGTGTTACTAAGTGGACTGTCCTGGCTAAATAAAGAATATAAATGAAAACAGTGACAAGTGTTACTGAGTGGACTATCCTGGCTAAATAAATAAAAAATGAAATGAAAACAGTGACAAGTGTTACTGAGTGGACTATCCTGGCTAAATAAAGAAATGAAATGAAAACAGTGACAACTGTTACTGAGTGGAATATCCTGGCTAAATAAAGAAATGAAATGAAAACAGTTGCAAGTATTACTGAGTGGACTATCCTGGCTAAATAAAGAATATACATGAAAACAGTGACAAGGGTTACTGAGTGGACTATCCTGGCTAAATAAATAAATGAAATGAAAACAGTTGCAAGTGTTACTGAGTGGACTATCCTGGCTAAATAAAGAAATTAAATGAAAACAGTGGCAACTGTTACTGAGTGGAATATCCTGGCTAAATAAAGAATATAAATGAAAACAGTGACAAGTGTTACTGAGTGGACTATCCTGGCTAAATAAATAAAAAAATGAAATGAAAACAGTGACAAGTGTTACTGAGTGGACTATCCTGGCTAAATAAAGAAATTAAATGAAAACAGTGGCAAGTGTTACTGAGTGGACTATCCTGGCTAAATAAAGAATATAAATGAAAACAGTGGCAAGTGTTACTGAGTGGACTATCCTGGCTAAATAAAGAATATACATGAAAACAGTGACAAGGGTTACTGAGTGGACTATCCTAGCTAAATAAAGAAATGAAATGAAAACAGTTGCAAGTGTTATTCTGAGTGGACTATCCTGGCTAAATAAAGAATATAAATGAAAACAGTGACAAGTGTTACTGAGTGGACTATCCTGGCTAAATACAGAAATGAAATGAAAACAGTTGCAAGTGTTACTGAGTGGACTATCCTGGCTAAATAAAGAATATACATGAAAACAGTGACAAGGGTTACTGAGTGGACTATCCTGGCAAAAAAATTAAATAATGAGATGAAAACAGTGACAAGTGTTATTCTGAGTGGACTATCCTGGCTAAATAAAGAATATAAATGAAAACAGTGACAAGTGTTACTGAGTGGACTATCCTGGCTAAATAAAGATATAAAATAAAAACAGTGACAAGTGTTACTGAGTGGACTATCCTGGCTAAATAAAGAAATGAAAATAGTAACAAGTGTTATTGAATGGACTATTCTGGCTAAATAAAGAAATGAAATGAAAACAGTGACAAGTGTTACTGAGTGGACTATCCTGGCTAAATAAAGAAATAAAATAAAAAAAGTGACAATTGTTACTGAGTGGACTATCCTGGCTAAATAAAGAAATGAAATGAAAACAGTGACAAGTGTTACTGAGTGGACTATCCTGGCTAAATAAAGGAATGAGATGAAAACAGTGACAAGTGTTACTGAGTGGACTATCCTGGCTAAATAAAGAAATGAAAATAGTAACAAGTGTTATTGAATGGACTATTCTGGCTAAATAAAGAAATGAAATGAAAACAGTGACAAGTGTTACTGAGTGGACTATCCTGGCTAAATAATGAAATTAAATGAAAACAGTGACAAGTGTTACTGAGTGGACTATCCTGGCTAAATAAAGAAATGAAATGAAAACAGTGACAAGTGTTACTGAGTGGACTATCCTGGCTAAATAAAGAAATGTAATGAAAACAGTGGCAAGTGTTACTAAGTGGACTGTCCTGGCTAAATAAAGAATATAAATGAAATCAGTGACAAGTGTTACTGAGTGGACTATCCTGGCTAAATAAAAAAAACTGAAATGAAAACAGTGACAAGTGTTACTGAGTGGACTATCCTGGCTAAATAAATAAATGAAATGAAAACAGTGACAACTGTTACTGAGTGGAATATCCTGGCTAAATAAAGAAATGAAATGAAAACAGTTGCAAGTATTACTGAGTGGACTATCCTGGCTAAATAAAGAATATACATGAAAACAGTGACAAGGGTTACTGAGTGGACTATCCTGGCTAAATAAATAAATGAAATGAAAACAGTTGCAAGTGTTACTGAGTGGACTATCCTGGCTAAATAAAGAAATTAAATGAAAACAGTGGCAACTGTTACTGAGTGGAATATCCTGGCTAAATAAAGAATATAAATGAAAACAGTGACAAGTGTTACTGAGTGGACTATCCTGGCTAAATAAAGAAATGAAAATAGTAACAAGTGTTATTGAATGGACTATTCTGGCTAAATAAAGAAATGAAATGAAAACAGTGACAAGTGTTACTGAGTGGACTATCCTGGCTAAATAAAGAAATTAAATGAAAACAGTGACAAGTGTTACTGAGTGGACTATCCTGGCTAAATAAAGAAATGAAATGAAAACAGTGACAAGTGTTACTGAGTGGACTATCCTGGCTAAATAAAGAAATGTAATGAAAACAGTGACAAGTGTTACTAAGTGGACTGTCCTGGCTAAATAAAGAATATAAATGAAAACAGTGACAAGTGTTACTGAGTGGACTATCCTGGCTAAATAAAAAAAACTGAAATGAAAACAGTGACAAGTGTTACTGAGTGGACTATCCTGGCTAAATAAATAAATGAAATGAAAACAGTGACAACTGTTACTGAGTGGAATATCCTGGCTAAATAAAGAAATGAAATGAAAACAGTTGCAAGTATTACTGAGTGGACTATCCTGGCTAAATAAAGAATATACATGAAAACAGTGACAAGGGTTACTGAGTGGACTATCCTGGCTAAATAAATAAATGAAATGAAAACAGTTGCAAGTGTTACTGAGTGGACTATCCTGGCTAAATAAAGAAATTAAATGAAAACAGTGGCAACTGTTACTGAGTGGAATATCCTGGCTAAATAAAGAATATAAATGAAAACAGTGACAAGTGTTACTGAGTGGACTATCCTGGCTAAATAAAGAAATGAAAATAGTAACAAGTGTTATTGAATGGACTATTCTGGCTAAATAAAGAAATGAAATGAAAACAGTGACAAGTGTTACTGAGTGGACTATCCTGGCTAAATAAAGAAATTAAATGAAAACAGTGACAAGTGTTACTGAGTGGACTATCCTGGCTAAATAAAGAAATGAAATGAAAACAGTGACAAGGGTTACTGAGTGGACTATCCTGGCTAAATAAAGAAATGTAATGAAAACAGTGACAAGTGTTACTAAGTGGACTGTCCTGGCTAAATAAAGAATATAAATGAAAACAGTGACAAGTGTTACTGAGTGGACTATCCTGGCTAAATAAAAAAAACTGAAATGAAAACAGTGACAAGTGTTACTGAGTGGACTATCCTGGCTAAATAAATAAATGAAATGAAAACAGTGACAACTGTTACTGAGTGGAATATCCTGGCTAAATAAAGAAATGAAATGAAAACAGTTGCAAGTATTACTGAGTGGACTATCCTGGCTAAATAAAGAATATACATGAAAACAGTGACAAGGGTTACTGAGTGGACTATCCTGGCTAAATAAATAAATGAAATGAAAACAGTTGCAAGTGTTACTGAGTGGACTATCCTGGCTAAATAAAGAAATTAAATGAAAACAGTGGCAACTGTTACTGAGTGGAATATCCTGGCTAAATAAAGAATATAAATGAAAACAGTGACAAGTGTTACTGAGTGGACTATCCTGGCTAAATAAAATAAAATAATGAAATGAAAACAGTGACAAGTGTTACTGAGTGGACTATCCTGGCTAAATAAAGAAATTAAATGAAAACAGTGGCAAGTGTTACTGAGTGGACTATCCTGGCTAAATAAAGAATATAAATGAAAACAGTGGCAAGTGTTACTGAGTGGACTATCCTGGCTAAATAAAGAATATACATGAAAACAGTGACAAGGGTTACTGAGTGGACTATCCTAGCTAAATAAAGAAATGAAATGAAAACAGTTGCAAGTGTTATTCTGAGTGGACTATCCTGGCTAAATAAAGAATATATATGAAAACAGTGACAAGTGTTACTGAGTGGACTATCCTGGCTAAATACAGAAATGAAATGAAAACAGTTGCAAGTGTTACTGAGTGGACTATCCTGGCTAAATAAATAAATGAAAACAGTGACACGTGTTACTGAGTGGACTCTCCTGGCTAAATAAAGGAATGAGATGAAAACAGTGACAAGTGTTACTGAGTGGACTATCCTGGCTAAATAAAGAATTGAAATGAAAACAGTTGCAAGTGTTACTGAGTGGACTATCCTGGCTAAATAAAGGAATGAGATGAAAACAGTGACACGTGTTACTGAGTGGACTATCCTGGCTAAATAAAGAAATGAAATGAAAATAGCAACAAGTGTTACTGAGTGGACTATCCTGGCTAAATAAAGGAATGAGATGAAAACAGTGACAAGTGTTACTGAGTGGACTATCCTGGCTAAATAAAGAAATGAAAATAGTAACAATTGTTATTGAATGGACTATTCTGGATAAATAAAGAAATGAAATGAAAACAGTGACAAGTGTTACTGAGTGGACTATCCTGGCTAAATAAAGAAATTAAATGAAAACAGTGACAAGTGTTACTGAGTGGACTATCCTGGCTAAATAAAGAAATGAAATGAAAACAGTGACAAGTGTTACTGAGTGGACTATCCTGGCTAAATAAAGAAATGTAATGAAAACAGTGACAAGTGTTACTAAGTGGACTGTCCTGGCTAAATAAAGAATATAAATGAAAACAGTGACAAGTGTTACTGAGTGGACTATCCTGGCTAAATAAAAAAAACTGAAATGAAAACAGTGACAAGTGTTACTGAGTGGACTATCCTGGCTAAATAAATAAATGAAATGAAAACAGTGACAACTGTTACTGAGTGGAATATCCTGGCTAAATAAAGAAATGAAATGAAAACAGTTGCAAGTATTACTGAGTGGACTATCCTGGCTAAATAAAGAATATACATGAAAACAGTGACAAGGGTTACTGAGTGGACTATCCTGGCTAAATAAATAAATGAAATGAAAACAGTTGCAAGTGTTACTGAGTGGACTATCCTGGCTAAATAAAGAAATTAAATGAAAACAGTGGCAACTGTTACTGAGTGGAATATCCTGGCTAAATAAAGAATATAAATGAAAACAGTGACAAGTGTTACTGAGTGGACTATCCTGGCTAAATAAATAAAAAAATGAAATGAAAACAGTGACAAGTGTTACTGAGTGGACTATCCTGGCTAAATAAAGAAATGAAATGAAAACAGTGGCAAGTGTTACTGAGTGGACTATCCTGGCTAAATAAAGAATATAAATGAAAACAGTGGCAAGTGTTACTGAGTGGACTATCCTGGCTAAATAAAGAATATACATGAAAACAGTGACAAGGGTTACTGAGTGGACTATCCTAGCTAAATAAAGAAATGAAATGAAAACAGTTGCAAGTGTTATTCTGAGTGGACTATCCTGGCTAAATAAAGAATATAAATGAAAACAGTGACAAGTTTTACTGAGTGGACTATCCTGGCTAAATACAGAAATGAAATGAAAACAGTTGCAAGTGTTACTGAGTGGACTATCCTGGCTAAATAAAGAATATACATGAAAACAGTGACAAGGGTTACTGAGTGGACTATCCTGGCAAAAAAATTAAATAATGAGATGAAAACAGTGACAAGTGTTATTCTGAGTGGACTATCCTGGCTAAATAAAGAATATAAATGAAAACAGTGACAAGTGTTACTGAGTGGACTATCCTGGCTAAATAAAGAAATAAAATAAAAACAGTGACAAGTGTTACTGAGTGGACTATCCTGGCTAAATAAAGGAATGAGATGAAAACAGTGACAAGTGTTACTGAGTGGACTATCCTGGCTAAATAAAGAAATGAAAATAGTAACAAGTGTTATTGAATGGACTATTCTGGCTAAATAAAGAAATGAAATGAAAACAGTGACAAGTGTTACTGAGTGGACTATCCTGGCTAAATAAAGAAATTAAATGAAAACAGTGACAAGTGTTACTGAGTGGACTATCCTGGCTAAATAAAGAAATGAAATGAAAACAGTGACAAGTGTTACTGAGTGGACTATCCTGGCTAAATAAATAAAAAATGAAATGAAAACAGTGACAAGTGTTACTGAGTGGACTATCCTGGCTAAATAAAGAATATAAATGAAAACAGTGAAAATAAAGAAATAAAGAATATAAATGAAAACAGTGACAAGTGTTACTGAGTGGACTATCCTGGCTAAATAAAAATAAAAATGAAATGAAAACAGTGACAAGTGTTACTGAGTGGACAATCCTGGCTAAATAAAGAAATGAAATGAAAACAGTGACAACTGTTACTGAGTGGAATATCCTGGCTAAATAAAGAAATGAAATGAAAACAGTTGCAAGTATTACTGAGTGGACTATCCTGGCTAAATAAAGAATATACATTAAAACAGTGACAAGGGTTACTGAGTGGACTATCCTGGCTAAATAAAGAAATGAAATGAAAACAGTTGCAAGTGTTACTGAGTGGACTATCCTGGCTAAATAAAGAAATGAAATGAAAACAGTTGCAAGTGTTATTCTGAGTGGACTATCCTGGCTAAATAAAGAATATAAATGAAAACAGTGACAAGTGTTACTGAGTGGACTATCCTGGCTAAATAAAGAAATGAAATGAAAACAGTTGCAAGTATTACTGAGTGGACTATCCTGGCTAAATAAAGAATATACATGAAAACAGTGACAAGGGTTACTGAGTGGACTATCCTGGCAAAAAAATAAAATAATGAGATGAAAACAGTGACAATTGTTATTCTGAGTGGACTATCCTGGCTAAATAAATAATATAAATGAAAACAGTGACAAGTGTTACTGAGTGGACTATCCTGGCTAAATAAAGAAATAAAATAAAAACAGTGACAAGTGTTACTGAGTGGACTATCCTGGCTAAATAAAGAAATAAAATAAAAACAGTGACAAGTGTTACTGAGTGGACTATCCTGGCTAAATAAAGGAATGAGATGAAAACAGTGACAAGTGTTACTGAGTGGACTATCCTGGCTAAATAAAGCAATGAAAATAGTAACAAGTGTTATTGAATGGACTATCCTGGCTAAATAAAGAAATGAAATGAAAACAGTGACAAGTGTTACTGAGTGGACTATCCTGGCTAAATAAAGAAATGAAATGAAAACAGTGACAAGTGTTACTGAGTGGACTATCCTTGCTAAATAAAGAAATGTAATGAAAACAGTGACAAGTGTTACTAAGTGGACTGTCCTGGCTAAATAAATAATATAAATGAAAACAGTGACAAGTGTTACTGAGTGGACTATCCTGGCTAAATAAATAAAAAATGAAATGAAAACAGTGACAAGTGTTACTGAGTGGACTATCCTGGCTAAATAAATAAATGAAATGAAAACAGTGACAACTGTTACTGAGTGGAATATCCTGGCTAAATAAAGAAATGAAATGAAAACAGTTGCAAGTATTACTGAGTGGACTATCCTGGCTAAATAAAGAATATACATGAAAACAGTGACAAGGGTTACTGAGTGGACTATCCTGGCTAAATAAATAAATGAAATGAAAACAGTTGCAAGTGTTACTGAGTGGACTATCCTGGCTAAATAAAGAAATTAAATGAAAACAGTGGCAACTGTTACTGAGTGGAATATCCTGGCTAAATAAAGAATATAAATGAAAACAGTGACAAGTGTTACTGAGTGGACTATCCTGGCTAAATAAAATAAAATAATGAAATGAAAACAGTGACAAGTGTTACTGAGTGGACTATCCTGGCTAAATAAAGAAATTAAATGAAAACAGTGGCAAGTGTTACTGAGTGGACTATCCTGGCTAAATAAAGAATATAAATGAAAACAGTGGCAAGTGTTACTGAGTGGACTATCCTGGCTAAATAAAGAATATACATGAAAACAGTGACAAGGGTTACTGAGTGGACTATCCTAGCTAAATAAAGAAATGAAATGAAAACAGTTGCAAGTGTTATTCTGAGTGGACTATCCTGGCTAAATAAAGAATATAAATGAAAACAGTGACAAGTGTTACTGAGTGGACTATCCTGGCTAAATACAGAAATGAAATGAAAACAGTTGCAAGTGTTACTGAGTGGACTATCCTGGCTAAATAAATAAATGAAAACAGTGACACGTGTTACTGAGTGGACTCTCCTGGCTAAATAAAGGAATGAGATGAAAACAGTGACAAGTGTTACTGAGTGGACTATCCTGGCTAAATAAAGAATTGAAATGAAAACAGTTGCAAGTGTTACTGAGTGGACTATCCTGGCTAAATAAAGGAATGAGATGAAAACAGTGACACGTGTTACTGAGTGGACTATCCTGGCTAAATAAAGAAATGAAATGAAAATAGCAACAAGTGTTACTGAGTGGACTATCCTGGCTAAATAAAGGAATGAGATGAAAACAGTGACAAGTGTTACTGAGTGGACTATCCTGGCTAAATAAAGAAATGAAAATAGTAACAAGTGTTATTGAATGGACTATTCTGGATAAATAAAGAAATGAAATGAAAACAGTGACAAGTGTTACTGAGTGGACTATCCTGGCTAAATAAAGAAATTAAATGAAAACAGTGACAAGTGTTACTGAGTGGACTATCCTGGCTAAATAAAGAAATGTAATGAAAACAGTGACAAGTGTTACTAAGTGGACTGTCCTGGCTAAATAAAGAATATAAATGAAAACAGTGACAAGTGTTACTGAGTGGACTATCCTGGCTAAATAAAAAAAACTGAAATGAAAACAGTGACAAGTGTTACTGAGTGGACTATCTTGGCTAAATAAATAAATGAAATGAAAACAGTGACAACTGTTACTGAGTGGAATATCCTGGCTAAATAAAGAAATGAAATGAAAACAGTTGCAAGTATTACTGAGTGGACTATCCTGGCTAAATAAAGAATATACATGAAAACAGTGACAAGGGTTACTGAGTGGACTATCCTGGCTAAATAAATAAATGAAATGAAAACAGTTGCAAGTGTTACTGAGTGGACTATCCTGGCTAAATAAAGAAATTAAATGAAAACAGTGGCAACTGTTACTGAGTGGAATATCCTGGCTAAATAAAGAATATAAATGAAAACAGTGACAAGTGTTACTGAGTGGACTATCCTGGCTAAATAAATAAAAAAATGAAATGAAAACAGTGACAAGTGTTACTGAGTGGACTATCCTGGCTAAATAAAGAAATGAAATGAAAACAGTGGCAAGTGTTACTGAGTGGACTATCCTGGCTAAATAAAGAATATAAATGAAAACAGTGGCAAGTGTTACTGAGTGGACTATCCTGGCTAAATAAAGAATATACATGAAAACAGTGACAAGGGTTACTGAGTGGACTATCCTAGCTAAATAAAGAAATGAAATGAAAACAGTTGCAAGTGTTATTCTGAGTGGACTATCCTGGCTAAATAAAGAATATAAATGAAAACAGTGACAAGTTTTACTGAGTGGACTATCCTGGCTAAATACAGAAATGAAATGAAAACAGTTGCAAGTGTTACTGAGTGGACTATCCTGGCTAAATAAAGAATATACATGAAAACAGTGACAAGGGTTACTGAGTGGACTATCCTGGCAAAAAAATTAAATAATGAGATGAAAACAGTGACAAGTGTTATTCTGAGTGGACTATCCTGGCTAAATAAAGAATATAAATGAAAACAGTGACAAGTGTTACTGAGTGGACTATCCTGGCTAAATAAAGAAATAAAATAAAAACAGTGACAAGTGTTACTGAGTGGACTATCCTGGCTAAATAAAGGAATGAGATGAAAACAGTGACAAGTGTTACTGAGTGGACTATCCTGGCTAAATAAAGAAATGAAAATAGTAACAAGTGTTATTGAATGGACTATTCTGGATAAATAAAGAAATGAAATGAAAACAGTGACAAGTGTTACTGAGTGGACTATCCTGGCTAAATAAAGAAATTAAATGAAAACAGTGACAAGTGTTACTGAGTGGACTATCCTGGCTAAATAAAGAAATGAAATGAAAACAGTGACAAGTGTTACTGAGTGGACTATCCTGGCTAAATAAATAAAAAATGAAATGAAAACAGTGACAAGTGTTACTGAGTGGACTATCCTGGCTAAATAAAGAATATAAATGAAAACAGTGAAAATAAAGAAATAAAGAATATAAATGAAAACAGTGACAAGTGTTACTGAGTGGACTATCCTGGCTAAATAAAAATAAAAATGAAATGAAAACAGTGACAAGTGTTACTGAGTGGACAATCCTGGCTAAATAAAGAAATGAAATGAAAACAGTGACAACTGTTACTGAGTGGAATATCCTGGCTAAATAAAGAAATGAAATGAAAACAGTTGCAAGTATTACTGAGTGGACTATCCTGGCTAAATAAAGAATATACATTAAAACAGTGACAAGGGTTACTGAGTGGACTATCCTGGCTAAATAAAGAAATGAAATGAAAACAGTTGCAAGTGTTACTGAGTGGACTATCCTGGCTAAATAAAGAAATGAAATGAAAACAGTTGCAAGTGTTATTCTGAGTGGACTATCCTGGCTAAATAAAGAATATAAATGAAAACAGTGACAAGTGTTACTGAGTGGACTATCCTGGCTAAATAAAGAAATGAAATGAAAACAGTTGCAAGTATTACTGAGTGGACTATCCTGGCTAAATAAAGAATATACATGAAAACAGTGACAAGGGTTACTGAGTGGACTATCCTGGCAAAAAAATAAAATAATGAGATGAAAACAGTGACAATTGTTATTCTGAGTGGACTATCCTGGCTAAATAAATAATATAAATGAAAACAGTGACAAGTGTTACTGAGTGGACTATCCTGGCTAAATAAAGAAATAAAATAAAAACAGTGACAAGTGTTACTGAGTGGACTATCCTGGCTAAATAAAGAAATAAAATAAAAACAGTGACAAGTGTTACTGAGTGGACTATCCTGGCTAAATAAAGGAATGAGATGAAAACAGTGACAAGTGTTACTGAGTGGACTATCCTGGCTAAATAAAGCAATGAAAATAGTAACAAGTGTTATTGAATGGACTATCCTGGCTAAATAAAGAAATGAAATGAAAACAGTGACAAGTGTTACTGAGTGGACTATCCTGGCTAAATAAAGAAATGAAATGAAAACAGTGACAAGTGTTACTGAGTGGACTATCCTTGCTAAATAAAGAAATGTAATGAAAACAGTGACAAGTGTTACTAAGTGGACTGTCCTGGCTAAATAAATAATATAAATGAAAACAGTGACAAGTGTTACTGAGTGGACTATCCTGGCTAAATAAAGAAATGAAATGAAAACAGTGACAACTGTTACTGAGTGGAATATCCTGGCGAAATAAAGAAATGAAAATGAAAACAGTGGCATGTGTTACTGAGTGGACTATCCTGGCTAAATAAATAAATGAAAATGAAAACAGTGACAAGGGTTACTGAGTGGACTATCCTGGCAAAAAAATAAAATAATGAGATGAAAACAGTGACAATTGTTATTCTGAGTGGACTATCCTGGCTAAATAAATAATATAAATGAAAACAGTGACAAGTGTTACTGAGTGGACTATCCTGGCTAAATAAAGAAATAAAATAAAAACAGTGACAAGTGTTACTGAGTGGACTATCCTGGCTAAATAAAGAAATAAAATAAAAACAGTGACAAGTGTTACTGAGTGGACTATCCTGGCTAAATAAAGGAATGAGATGAAAACAGTGACAAGTGTTACTGAGTGGACTATCCTGGCTAAATAAAGCAATGAAAATAGTAACAAGTGTTATTGAATGGACTATCCTGGCTAAATAAAGAAATGAAATGAAAACAGTGACAAGTGTTACTGAGTGGACTATCCTGGCTAAATAAAGAAATGAAATGAAAACAGTGACAATTGTTACTGAGTGGACTATCCTTGCTAAATAAAGAAATGTAATGAAAACAGTGACAAGTGTTACTAAGTGGACTGTCCTGGCTAAATAAATAATATAAATGAAAACAGTGACAAGTGTTACTGAGTGGACTATCCTGGCTAAATAAATAAAAAATGAAATGAAAACAGTGACAAGTGTTACTGAGTGGACTATCCTGGCTAAATAAAGAAATGAAATGAAAACAGTGACAACTGTTACTGAGTGGAATATCCTGGCGAAATAAAGAAATGAAAATGAAAACAGTGGCATGTGTTACTGAGTGGACTATCCTGGCTAAATAAATAAATGAAAATGAAAACAGTGGCAAGTGTTACTGAGTGGACTATCCTGGCTAAATAAATAAATGAAATGAAAACAGTGACAACTGTTACTGAGTGGAATATCCTGGCTAAATAAAGAAATGAAATGAAAACAGTTGCAAGTATTACTGAGTGGACTATCCTGGCTAAATAAAGAATATACATGAAAACAGTGACAAGGGTTACTGAGTGGACTATCCTGGCTAAATAAATAAATGAAATGAAAACAGTTGCAAGTGTTACTGAGTGGACTATCCTGGCTAAATAAAGAAATTAAATGAAAACAGTGGCAACTGTTACTGAGTGGAATATCCTGGCTAAATAAAGAATATAAATGAAAACAGTGACAAGTGTTACTGAGTGGACTATCCTGGCTAAATAAATAAAAAAATGAAATGAAAACAGTGACAAGTGTTACTGAGTGGACTATCCTGGCTAAATAAAGAAATGAAATGAAAACAGTGGCAAGTGTTACTGAGTGGACTATCCTGGCTAAATAAAGAATATAAATGAAAACAGTGGCAAGTGTTACTGAGTGGACTATCCTGGCTAAATAAAGAATATACATGAAAACAGTGACAAGGGTTACTGAGTGGACTATCCTAGCTAAATAAAGAAATGAAATGAAAACAGTTGCAAGTGTTATTCTGAGTGGACTATCCTGGCTAAATAAAGAATATAAATGAAAACAGTGACAAGTTTTACTGAGTGGACTATCCTGGCTAAATACAGAAATGAAATGAAAACAGTTGCAAGTGTTACTGAGTGGACTATCCTGGCTAAATAAAGAATATACATGAAAACAGTGACAAGGGTTACTGAGTGGACTATCCTGGCAAAAAAATTAAATAATGAGATGAAAACAGTGACAAGTGTTATTCTGAGTGGACTATCCTGGCTAAATAAAGAATATAAATGAAAACAGTGACAAGTGTTACTGAGTGGACTATCCTGGCTAAATAAAGAAATAAAATAAAAACAGTGACAAGTGTTACTGAGTGGACTATCCTGGCTAAATAAAGGAATGAGATGAAAACAGTGACAAGTGTTACTGAGTGGACTATCCTGGCTAAATAAAGAAATGAAAATAGTAACAAGTGTTATTGAATGGACTATTCTGGCTAAATAAAGAAATGAAATGAAAACAGTGACAAGTGTTACTGAGTGGACTATCCTGGCTAAATAAAGAAATTAAATGAAAACAGTGACAAGTGTTACTGAGTGGACTATCCTGGCTAAATAAAGAAATGAAATGAAAACAGTGACAAGTGTTACTGAGTGGACTATCCTGGCTAAATAAATAAAAAATGAAATGAAAACAGTGACAAGTGTTACTGAGTGGACTATCCTGGCTAAATAAAGAATATAAATGAAAACAGTGAAAATAAAGAAATAAAGAATATAAATGAAAACAGTGACAAGTGTTACTGAGTGGACTATCCTGGCTAAATAAAAATAAAAATGAAATGAAAACAGTGACAAGTGTTACTGAGTGGACAATCCTGGCTAAATAAAGAAATGAAATGAAAACAGTGACAACTGTTACTGAGTGGAATATCCTGGCTAAATAAAGAAATGAAATGAAAACAGTTGCAAGTATTACTGAGTGGACTATCCTGGCTAAATAAAGAATATACATTAAAACAGTGACAAGGGTTACTGAGTGGACTATCCTGGCTAAATAAAGAAATGAAATGAAAACAGTTGCAAGTGTTACTGAGTGGACTATCCTGGCTAAATAAAGAAATGAAATGAAAACAGTTGCAAGTGTTATTCTGAGTGGACTATCCTGGCTAAATAAAGAATATAAATGAAAACAGTGACAAGTGTTACTGAGTGGACTATCCTGGCTAAATAAAGAAATGAAATGAAAACAGTTGCAAGTATTACTGAGTGGACTATCCTGGCTAAATAAAGAATATACATGAAAACAGTGACAAGGGTTACTGAGTGGACTATCCTGGCAAAAAAATAAAATAATGAGATGAAAACAGTGACAATTGTTATTCTGAGTGGACTATCCTGGCTAAATAAATAA
This sequence comes from Coregonus lavaretus, assembly GCF_964263955.1. Lineage (NCBI taxonomy): Eukaryota > Metazoa > Chordata > Actinopteri > Salmoniformes > Salmonidae > Coregonus > Coregonus lavaretus. The sequence goes on from NC_140013.1 coordinate 44,913,206, forward strand.
TATAAATGAAAACAGTGACAAGTGTTACTGAGTGGACTATCCTGGCTAAATAAAGAAATAAAATAAAAACAGTGACAAGTGTTACTGAGTGGACTATCCTGGCTAAATAAAGAAATAAAATAAAAACAGTGACAAGTGTTACTGAGTGGACTATCCTGGCTAAATAAAGGAATGAGATGAAAACAGTGACAAGTGTTACTGAGTGGACTATCCTGGCTAAATAAAGCAATGAAAATAGTAACAAGTGTTATTGAATGGACTATCCTGGCTAAATAAAGAAATGAAATGAAAACAGTGACAAGTGTTACTGAGTGGACTATCCTGGCTAAATAAAGAAATGAAATGAAAACAGTGACAAGTGTTACTGAGTGGACTATCCTTGCTAAATAAAGAAATGTAATGAAAACAGTGACAAGTGTTACTAAGTGGACTGTCCTGGCTAAATAAATAATATAAATGAAAACAGTGACAAGTGTTACTGAGTGGACTATCCTGGCTAAATAAATAAAAAATGAAATGAAAACAGTGACAAGTGTTACTGAGTGGACTATCCTGGCTAAATAAAGAAATGAAATGAAAACAGTGACAACTGTTACTGAGTGGAATATCCTGGCGAAATAAAGAAATGAAAATGAAAACAGTGGCATGTGTTACTGAGTGGACTATCCTGGCTAAATAAATAAATGAAAATGAAAACAGTGGCAAGTGTTACTGAGTGGACTATCCTGCCTAAAAAATGAAATGAAAATGAAAACAATGAAAAGTGTTACTGAGTGGACTATCCTAGCTAAATAAAGAAATGACATGAAAACAGTTGCAAGTGTTACTGAGTGGACTATCCTGGCTAAATAAATAATAAAAATGAAAACATTGACAAGTGTTACTGAGTGGACTATCCTGGCTAAATAAAGAAATAAAATAAAAACAGTGACAAGTGTTACTGAGTGGACTATCCTGGCTAAATAAAGAATATAAATGAAAACAGTGACAAGTGTTACTGAGTGGACTATCCTGGCTAAATAAAGAAATGAAATGAAAACAGTTGCAAGTGTTACTGAGTGGACTATCCTGGCTAAATAAAGAATATACATGAAAACACTGACAAGTGTTACTGAGTGGACTATCCTGGCTAAATAAAGAAATGAAATGAAAACAGTGACAAGTGTTACTGAGTGGACTATCCTGGCTAAATAAAGAAATGTAATGAAAACAGTGACAAGTGTTACTAAGTGGACTGTCCTGGCTAAATAAATAATATAAATGAAAACAGTAACAAGTGTTACTGAGTGGACTATCCTGGCTAAATAAATAAAAAATGAAATGAAAACAGTGACAAGTGTTACTGAGTGGACTATCCTGGCTAAATAAAGAAATGAAATGAAAACAGTGACAACTGTTACTGAGTGGACTATCCTAGCTAAATAAAGAAATGACATGAAAACAGTTGCAAATGTTACTGAGTGGACTATCTTGGCTAAATATATAATAAAAATGAAAACATTGACAAGTGTTACTGAGTGGACTATCCTGGCTAAATAAAGAAATGAAATGAAAACAGTTGCAAGTGTTATTCTGAGTGGACTATCCTGGCTAAATAAATAATATAAATGAAAACAGTGACAAGGGTTACTGAGTGGACTATCCTAGCTAAATAAAGAAATGAAATGAAAACAGTTGCAAGTGTTACTGAGTGGACTATCCTGGCTAAATAAAGAATATACATGAAAACAGTGACAAGGGTTACTGAGTGGACTATCCTGGCAAAAAAATTAAATAATGAGATGAAAACAGTGACAAGTGTTATTCTGAGTGGACTATCCTGGCTAAATAAAGAATATAAATGAAAACAGTGACAAGTGTTACTGAGTGGACTATCCTGGCTAAATAAATCAATAAAATAAAAACAGTGACAAGTGTTACTGAGTGGACTATCCTGGCTAAATAAAGAAATGAAATGAAAACAGTGACAAGTGTTACTGAGTGGACTATCCTGGCTAAATAAAGGAATGAGATGAAAACAGTGACAAGTGTTACTGAGTGGACTATCCTGGCTAAATAAAGAAATGAAAATAGTAACAAGTGTTATTGAATGGACTATTCTGGCTAAATAAAGAAATGAAATGAAAACAGTGACAAGTGTTACTGAGTGGACTATCCTGGCTAAATAAAGAAATTAAATGAAAACAGTGACAAGTGTTACTGAGTGGACTATCCTGGCTAAATAAAGAAATGAAATGAAAACAGTGACAAGTGTTACTGAGTAGACTATCCTGGCTAAATAAAGAAATGTAATGAAAACAGTGACAAGTGTTACTGAGTGGACTATCCTGGCTAAATAAAGAAATGAAATGAAAACAGTTGCAAGTGTTACTGAGTGGACTATCCTGGCTAAATAAAGAAATGAAATGAAAACAGTTGCAAGTGTTACTGAGTGGACTATCCTGGCTAAATAAAGAATATACATGAAAACAGTGACAAGGGTTACTGAGTGGACTATCCTGGCAAAACAATAAAATAATGAGATGAAAACAGTGACAAGTGTTATTCTGAGTGGACTATCCTGGCTAAATAAAGAAATAAAATAAAAACAGTGACAAGTGTTACTGAGTGGACTATCCTGGCTAAATAAAGAAATGAAATGAAAACAGTGACAACTGTTACTGAGTGGAATATCCTGGCGAAATAAAGAAATGAAAATGAAAACAGTGGCATGTGTTACTGAGTGGACTATCCTGGCTAAATAAATAAATGAAAATGAAAACAGTGGCAAGTGTTACTGAGTGGACTATCCTGCCTAAAAAATGAAATGAAAATGAAAACAATGAAAAGTGTTACTGAGTGGACTATCCTAGCTAAATAAAGAAATGACATGAAAACAGTTGCAAGTGTTACTGAGTGGACTATCCTGGCTAAATAAATAATAAAAATGAAAACATTGACAAGTGTTACTGAGTGGACTATCCTGGCTAAATAAAGAAATAAAATAAAAACAGTGACAAGTGTTACTGAGTGGACTATCCTGGCTAAATAAAGAATATAAATGAAAACAGTGACAAGTGTTACTGAGTGGACTATCCTGGCTAAATAAAGAAATGAAATGAAAACAGTTGCAAGTGTTACTGAGTGGACTATCCTGGCTAAATAAAGAATATACATGAAAACAGTGACAAGTGTTACTGAGTGGACTATCCTGGCTAAATAAATAATATAAATGAAAACAGTAACAAGTGTTACTGAGTGGACTATCCTGGCTAAATAAATAAAAAATGAAATGAAAACAGTGACAAGTGTTACTGAGTGGACCATCCTGGCTAAATAAAGAAATGAAATGAAAACAGTGACAACTGTTACTGAGTGGACTATCCTAGCTAAATAAAGAAATGACATGAAAACAGTTGCAAATGTTACTGAGTGGACTATCTTGGCTAAATATATAATAAAAATGAAAACATTGACAAGTGTTACTGAGTGGACTATCCTGGCTAAATAAAGAAATGAAATGAAAACAGTTGCAAGTGTTACTGAGTGGACTATCCTGGCTAAATAAAGAATATACATGAAAACAGTGACAAGGGTTACTGAGTGGACTATCCTAGCTAAATAAAGAAATGAAATGAAAACAGTTGCAAGTGTTATTCTGAGTGGACTATCCTGGCTAAATAAATAATATAAATGAAAACAGTGACAAGTGTTACTGAGTGGACTATCCTGGCTAAATACAGAAATGAAATGAAAACAGTTGCAAGTGTTACTGAGTGGACTATCCTGGCTAAATAAAGAATATACATGAAAACAGTGACAAGGGTTACTGAGTGGACTATCCTGGCAAAAAAATTAAATAATGAGATGAAAACAGTGACAAGTGTTATTCTGAATGGACTATCCTGGCTAAATAAATAATATAAATGAAAACAGTGACAAGTGTTACTGAGTGGACTATCCTGGCTAAATAAATCAATAAAATAAAAACAGTGACAAGTGTTACTGAGTGGACTATCCTGGCTAAATAAAGAAATGAAATGAAAACAGTGACAAGTGTTACTGAGTGGACTATCCTGGCTAAATAAAGGAATGAGATGAAAACAGTGACAAGTGTTACTGAGTGGACTATCCTGGCTAAATAAAGAAATGAAAATAGTAACAAGTGTTATTGAATGGACTATTCTGGCTAAATAAAGAAATGAAATGAAAACAGTGACAAGTGTTACTGAGTGGACTATCCTGGCTAAATAAAGAAATTAAATGAAAACAGTGACAAGTGTTACTGAGTGGACTATCCTGGCTAAATAAAGAAATGAAATGAAAACAGTGACAAGTGTTACTGAGTAGACTATCCTGGCTAAATAAAGAAATGTAATGAAAACAGTGACAAGTGTTACTGAGTGGACTATCCTGGCTAAATAAAGAAATGAAATGAAAACAGTTGCAAGTGTTACTGAGTGGACTATCCTGGCTAAATAAAGAAATGAAATGAAAACAGTTGCAAGTGTTACTGAGTGGACTATCCTGGCTAAATAAAGAATATACATGAAAACAGTGACAAGGGTTACTGAGTGGACTATCCTGGCAAAACAATAAAATAATGAGATGAAAACAGTGACAAGTGTTATTCTGAGTGGACTATCCTGGCTAAATAAAGAAATAAAATAAAAACAGTGACAAGTGTTACTGAGTGGACTATCCTGGCTAAATAAAGAAATGAAATGAAAACAGTGACAAGGGTTACTGAGTGGACTATCCTGGCACAACAATAAAATAATGAGATGAAAACAGTGACAAGTGTTATTCTGAGTGGACTATCCTGGCTAAATAAAGAAATAAAATAAAAACAGTGACAAGTGTTACTGAGTGGACTTTCCTGGCTAAATAAAGAAATGAAATGAAAACAGTGACAAGTGTTACTGAGTAGACTATCCTGGCTAAATAAAGAAATGTAATGAAAACAGTGACAAGTGTTACTAAGTGGACTGTCCTGGCTAAATAAAGAATATAAATGAAAACAGTGACAAGTGTTACTGAGTGGACTATCCTGGCTAAATAAATAAAAAATGAAATGAAAACAGTGACAAGTGTTACTGAGTGGACTATCCTGGCTAAATAAAGAAATGAAATGAAAACAGTGACAACTGTTACTGAGTGGAATATACTGTCTAAATAAAGAAATGAAAATGAAAACAGTGGCAAGTGTTACTGAGTGGACAATCCTGCCTAAAAAATGAAATGAAAATGAAAACATTGAAAAGTGTTACTGAGTGGACTATCCTAGCTAAATAAAGAAATGACTTGAAAACAGTTGCAAGTGTTACTGAGTGGACTATCCTGGCTAAATAAATAATAAAAATGAAAACATTGACAAGTGTTACTGAGCGGACTATCCTGGCTAAATAAAGAAATGAAAATAGTAACAAGTGTTACTGAGTGGACTATCCTGGCTAAATAAAGGAATGAGATGAAAACAGTGACAAGTTTTACTTACTGGACTATCCTGGCTAAATAAAGAAATGAAAATAGTAACAAGTGTTATTGAATGGACTATTCTGGCTAAATAAAGAAATAAAATGAAAACAGTGTCAATTGTTACTGAGTGGACTATCCTGGCTAAATAAAGAAATGAAATGAAAACAGTGACAAGTGTTACTGAGGGGACTATCCTGGCTAAATAAAGAATATAAATGAAAACAGTGACAAGTGTTACTGAGTGGACTATCCTGGCTAAATAAAGAAATGAAATGAAAACAGTTGCAAGTGTTACTGAGTGGACTATCCTGGCTAAATAAAGAATATACATGAAAACAGTGACAAGGGTTACTGAGTGGACTACCCTGGCAAAACAATAAAATAATGAGATGAAAACAGTGACAAGTGTTATTCTGAGTGGACTATCCTGGCTAAATAAAGAATATAAATGAAAACAGTGACAAGTGTTACTGAGTGGACTATCCTGGCTAAATAAAGAAATGAAAATAGTAACAAGTGTTATTGAATGGACTATTCTGGCTAAATAAAGAAATGAAATGAAAACAGTGACAAGTGTTACTGAGTGGACTATCCTGGCTAAATAAAGAAATGAATTGAAAACAGTGACAAGTGTTACTGAGTAGACTATCCTGGCTAAATAAAGAAATGTAATGAAAACAGTGACAAGTGTTACTGAGTGGACTATCCTGGCTAAATAAAGAATATAAATGAAAACAGTGACAAGTGTTACTGAGTGGACTATCCTGGCTAAATAAAGAAATGAAATGAAAACAGTTGCAAGTGTTACTGAGTGGACTATCCTGGCTAAATAAAGAATATACATGAAAACAGTGACAAGGGTTACTGAGTGGACTATCCTGGCAAAACAATAAAATAATGAGATGAAAACAGTGACAAGTGTTATTCTGAGTGGACTATCCTGGCTAAATAAAGAAATAAAATAAAAACAGTGACAAGTGTTACTGAGTGGACTATCCTGGCTAAATAAAGAAATGAGATGAAAACAGTGACAAGTGTTATTCTGAGTGGACTATCCTGGCTAAATAAAGAAATAAAATAAAAACAGTGACAAGTGTTACTGAGTGGACTATCCTGGCTAAATAAAGAAATGAATTGAAAACAGTGACAAGTGTTACTGAGTGGACTATCCTGGCTAAATAAATAAAAAATGAAATGAAAACAGTGACAAGTGTTACTGAGTGGACTATCCTGGCTAAATAAAGAAATGAAATGAAAACAGTGACAACTGTTACTGAGTGGAATATACTGTCTAAATAAAGAAATGAAAATGAAAACAGTGGCAAGTGTTACTGAGTGGACAATCCTGCCTAAAAAATGAAATGAAAATGAAAACATTGAAAAGTGTTACTGAGTGGACTATCCTAGCTAAATAAAGAAATGACTTGAAAACAGTTGCAAGTGTTACTGAGTGGACTATCCTGGCTAAATAAATAATAAAAATGAAAACATTGACAAGTGTTACTGAGCGGACTATCCTGGCTAAATAAAGAAATGAAAATAGTAACAAGTGTTACTGAGTGGACTATCCTGGCTAAATAAAGGAATGAGATGAAAACAGTGACAAGTTTTACTTACTGGACTATCCTGGCTAAATAAAGAAATGAAAATAGTAACAAGTGTTATTGAATGGACTATTCTGGCTAAATAAAGAAATAAAATGAAAACAGTGTCAATTGTTACTGAGTGGACTATCCTGGCTAAATAAAGAAATGAAATGAAAACAGTGACAAGTGTTACTGAGGGGACTATCCTGGCTAAATAAAGAATATAAATGAAAACAGTGACAAGTGTTACTGAGTGGACTATCCTGGCTAAATAAAGAAATGAAATGAAAACAGTTGCAAGTGTTACTGAGTGGACTATCCTGGCTAAATAAAGAATATACATGAAAACAGTGACAAGGGTTACTGAGTGGACTACCCTGGCAAAACAATAAAATAATGAGATGAAAACAGTGACAAGTGTTATTCTGAGTGGACTATCCTGGCTAAATAAAGAATATAAATGAAAACAGTGACAAGTGTTACTGAGTGGACTATCCTGGCTAAATAAAGAAATGAAAATAGTAACAAGTGTTATTGAATGGACTATTCTGGCTAAATAAAGAAATGAAATGAAAACAGTGACAAGTGTTACTGAGTGGACTATCCTGGCTAAATAAAGAAATGAATTGAAAACAGTGACAAGTGTTACTGAGTAGACTATCCTGGCTAAATAAAGAAATGTAATGAAAACAGTGACAAGTGTTACTGAGTGGACTATCCTGGCTAAATAAAGAATATAAATGAAAACAGTGACAAGTGTTACTGAGTGGACTATCCTGGCTAAATAAAGAAATGAAATGAAAACAGTTGCAAGTGTTACTGAGTGGACTATCCTGGCTAAATAAAGAATATACATGAAAACAGTGACAAGGGTTACTGAGTGGACTATCCTGGCAAAACAATAAAATAATGAGATGAAAACAGTGACAAGTGTTATTCTGAGTGGACTATCCTGGCTAAATAAAGAAATAAAATAAAAACAGTGACAAGTGTTACTGAGTGGACTATCCTGGCTAAATAAAGAAATGAGATGAAAACAGTGACAAGTGTTATTCTGAGTGGACTATCCTGGCTAAATAAAGAAATAAAATAAAAACAGTGACAAGTGTTACTGAGTGGACTATCCTGGCTAAATAAAGAAATGAATTGAAAACAGTGACAAGTGTTACTGAGTGGACTATCCTGGCTAAATAAAGAAATTAAATGAAAAGAGTGACAAGTGTTACTGAGTAGACTATCCTGGCTAAATAAAGAAATGTAATGAAAACAGTTGCAAGTGTTACTGAGTGGACTATCCTGGCTAAATAAAGAATATACATGAAAACAGTGACAAGGGTTACTGAGTGGACTATCCTGGCAAAACAATAAAATAATGAGATGAAAACAGTGACAAGTGTTATTCTGAGTGGACTATCCTAGCTAAATAAAGAAATAAAATAAAAACAGTGACAAGTGTTACTGAGTGGACTATCCTGGCTAAATAAAGAAATGAAATGAAAACAGTGACAAGTGTTACTGAGTGGACTATCCTGGCTAAATAAAGAAATGAAATGAAAACAGTGACAAGTGTTACTGAGTAGACTATCCTGGCTAAATAAAGAAATGTAATGAAAACAGTGACAAGTGTTACTAAGTGGACTGTCCTGGCTAAATAAAGAATATACATGAAAACAGTGACAAGGGTTACTGAGTGGACTATCCTGGCTAAATAAAGGAATGAGATGAAAACAGTGACAAGTTTTACTGACTGGACTATCCTGGCTAAATAAAGAAATGAAAATAGTAACAAGTGTTATTGAATGGACTATTCTGGCTAAATAAAGAAATAAAATAAAAACAGTGACAAGTGTTACTGAGTGGACTATCCTGGCTAAATAAAGAAATGAATTGAAAACAGTGACAAGTGTTACTGAGTGGACTATCCTGGCTAAATAAAGAAATTAAATGAAAAGAGTGACAAGTGTTACTGAGTAGACTATCCTGGCTAAATAAAGAAATGTAATGAAAACAGTTGCAAGTGTTACTGAGTGGACTATCCTGGCTAAATAAAGAATATACATGAAAACAGTGACAAGGGTTACTGAGTGGACTATCCTGGCAAAACAATAAAATAATGAGATGAAAACAGTGACAAGTGTTATTCTGAGTGGACTATCCTGGCTAAATAAAGAAATAAAATAAAAACAGTGACAAGTGTTACTGAGTGGACTATCCTGGCTAAATAAAGAAATGAAATGAAAACAGTGACAAGGGTTACTGAGTGGACTATCCTGGCAAAACAATAAAATAATGAGATGAAAACAGTGACAAGTGTTATTCTGAGTGGACTATCCTGGCTAAATAAAGAAATAAAATAAAAACAGTGACAAGTGTTACTGAGTGGACTATCCTGGCTAAATAAAGAAATGAATTGAAAAAAGTGACAAGTGTTACTGAGTGGACTATCCTGGCTAAATAAAGAAATGAAATGAAAACAGTGACAAGTGTTACTGAGTAGACTATCCTGGCTAAATAAAGAAATGTAATGAAAACAGTGACAAGTGTTACTAAGTGGACTGTCCTGGCTAAATAAAGAATATACATGAAAACAGTGACAAGGGTTACTGAGTGGACTATCCTGGCTAAATAAAGGAATGAGATGAAAACAGTGAAAAGTTTTACTGACTGGACTATCCTGGCTAAATAAAGAAATGAAATGAAAACAGTGACAAGTGTTACTGAGGTGACTATCCTGGCTAAATAAAGAATATAAATGAAAACAGTGACAAGTGTTACTGAGTGGACTATTCTGGCTAAATAAAGAAATAAAATGAAAACAGTGTCAATTGTTACTGAGTGGACTATCCTGGCTAAATAAAGAAATGAAATGAAAACAGTGACAAGTGTTACTGAGTGGACTATCCTGGCTAAATAAAGAATATACATGAAAACAGTGACAAGGGTTACTGAGTGGACTATCCTGGCAAAACAATAAAATAATGAGATGAAAACAGTGACAAGTGTTATTCTGAGTGGACTATCCTGGCTAAATAAAGAATATAAATGAAAACAGTGACAAGTGTTACTGAGTGGACTATCCTGGCTAAATAAAGAAATAAAATAAAAACAGTGACAAGTGTTACTGAGTGGACTATCCTGGCTAAATAAAGAAATGAAATGAAAACAGTGACAAGTGTTACTGAGTGGACTATCCTGGCTAAATAAAGGAATGAGATGAAAACAGTGACAAGTGTTACTGAGTGGACTATCCTGGCTAAATAAAGAAATGAAAATAGTAACAAGTGTTATTGAATGGACTATTCTGGCTAAATAAAGAAATGAAATGAAAACAGTGACAAGTGTTACTGAGTGGACTATCCTGGCTAAATAAAGAAATTAATTGAAAACAGTGACAAGTGTTACTGAGTAGACTATCCTGGCTAAATAAAGAAATGTAATGAAAACAGTGACAAGTGTTACTGAGTGGACTATCCTGGCTAAATATAGAATATAAATGAAAACAGTGACAAGTGTTACTGAGTGGACTATCCTGGCTAAATAAAGAAATGAAATGAAAACAGTTGCAAGTGTTACTGAGTGGACTATCCTGGCTAAATAAAGAATATACATGAAAACAGTGACAAGGGTTACTGAGTGGACTATCCTGGCAAAACAATAAAATAATGAGATGAAAACAGTGACAAGTGTTATTCTGAGTGGACTATCCTGGCTAAATAAAGAAATAAAATAAAAACAGTGACAAGTGTTACTGAGTGGACTATCCTGGCTAAATAAAGAAATGAAATGAAAACAGTGACAAGGGTTACTGAGTGGACTATCCTGGCAAAACAATAAAATAATGAGATGAAAACAGTGACAAGTGTTATTCTGAGTGGACTATCCTGGCTAAATAAAGAAATAAATTAAAAACAGTGACAAGTGTTACTGAGTGGACTATCCTGGCTAAATAAAGAAATGAATTGAAAACAGTGACAAGTGTTACTGAGTGGACTATCCTGGCTAAATAAAGAAATGAAATGAAAACAGTGACAAGTGTTACTGAGTAGACTATCCTGGCTAAATAAAGAAATGTAATGAAAACAGTTGCAAGTGTTACTGAGTGGACTATCCTGGCTAAATAAAGAATATACATGAAAACAGTGACAAGGGTTACTGAGTGGACTATCCTGGCAAAACAATAAAATAATGAGATGAAAACAGTGACAAGTGTTATTCTGAGTGGACTATCCTGGCTAAATAAAGAAATAAAATAAAAACAGTGACAAGTGTTACTGAGTGGACTATCCTGGCTAAATAAAGAAATGAAATGAAAACAGTGACAAGGGTTACTGAGTGGACTATCCTGGCAAAACAATAAAATAATGAGATGAAAACAGTGACAAGTGTTATTCTGAGTGGACTATCCTGGCTAAATAAAGAAATAAAATCAAAACAGTGACAAGTGTTACTGAGTGGACTATCCTGGCTAAATAAAGAAATGAATTGAAAACAGTGACAAGTGTTACTGAGTGGACTATCCTGGCTAAATAAAGAAATGAAATGAAAACAGTGACAAGTGTTACTGAGTAGACTATCCTGGCTAAATAAAGAAATGTAATGAAAACAGTGACAAGTGTTACTAAGTGGACTGTCCTGGCTAAATAAAGAATATAAATGAAAACAGTGACAAGTGTTACTGAGTGGACTATCCTGGCTAAATAAATAAAAAATGAAATGAAAACAGTGACAAGTGTTACTGAGTGGACTATCCTGGCTAAATAAAGAAATGAAATGAAAACATTGACAAGTTTTACTGACTGGACTATCCTGGCTAAATAAAGAAATGAAAATAGTAACAAGTGTTATTGAATGGACTATTCTGGCTAAATAAAGAAATAAAATGAAAACAGTGTCAATTGTTACTGAGTGGACTATCCTGGCTAAATAAAGAAATGAAATGAAAACAGTGACAAGTGTTACTGAGTGGACTATCCTGGCTAAATAAAGAAATGAAATGAAAACAGTGACAACTGTTACTGAGTGGAATATCCTGGCTAAATAAAGAAATGAAAATGAAAACAGTGGCAAGTGTTACTGAGTGGACTATCCTGCCTAAAAAATGAAATGAAAATGAAAACAATTAAAAGTGTTACTGAGTGGACTATCCTAGCTAAATAAAGAAATGAAATGAAAACAGTTGCAAGTGTTATTCTGAGTGGACTATCCTGGCTAAATAAAAAATATAAATGAAAACAGTTGCAAGTGTTACTGAGTGGACTATCCTAGATAAATAAAGAATATACATGAAAACAGTGACAAGTGTTACTGAGTGGACTATCCTGGCAAAACAATAAAATAATGAGATGAAAACAGTGACAAGTGTTATTCTGAGTGGACTATCCTGGCTAAATAAAGAAATAAAATCAAAACAGTGACAAGTGTTACTGAGTGGACTATCCTGGCTAAATAAAGAAATGAATTGAAAACAGTGACAAGTGTTACTGAGTGGACTATCCTGGCTAAATAAAGAAATGAAATGAAAACAGTGACAAGTGTTACTGAGTAGACTATCCTGGCTAAATAAAGAAATGTAATGAAAACAGTGACAAGTGTTACTAAGTGGACTGTCCTGGCTAAATAAAGAATATAAATGAAAACAGTGACAAGTGTTACTGAGTGGACTATCCTGGCTAAATAAATAAAAAATGAAATGAAAACAGTGACAAGTGTTACTGAGTGGACTATCCTGGCTAAATAAAGAAATGAAATGAAAACATTGACAAGTTTTACTGACTGGACTATCCTGGCTAAATAAAGAAATGAAAATAGTAACAAGTGTTATTGAATGGACTATTCTGGCTAAATAAAGAAATAAAATGAAAACAGTGTCAATTGTTACTGAGTGGACTATCCTGGCTAAATAAAGAAATGAAATGAAAACAGTGACAAGTGTTACTGAGTGGACTATCCTGGCTAAATAAAGAAATGAAATGAAAACAGTGACAACTGTTACTGAGTGGAATATCCTGGCTAAATAAAGAAATGAAAATGAAAACAGTGGCAAGTGTTACTGAGTGGACTATCCTGCCTAAAAAATGAAATGAAAATGAAAACAATTAAAAGTGTTACTGAGTGGACTATCCTAGCTAAATAAAGAAATGAAATGAAAACAGTTGCAAGTGTTATTCTGAGTGGACTATCCTGGCTAAATAAAAAATATAAATGAAAACAGTTGCAAGTGTTACTGAGTGGACTATCCTAGATAAATAAAGAATATACATGAAAACAGTGACAAGTGTTACTGAGTGGACTATCCTGGCAAAAAATAAATAATAATGAGATGAAAACAGTGACAAGTGTTATTCTGAGTGGACTATCCTGGCTAAATAAAGAATATAAATGAAAACAGTGACAAGTGTTACTGAGTGGACTATCCTGGCTAAATAAATAAATAAAATGAAAACAGTGACAAGTGTTACTGAGTGGACTATCCTGGCTAAATAAAGAAATGAAATGAAAACAGTGAAAAGTGTTACTGAGTGGACTATCCTGGCTAAATAAAGAATATAAATGAAAACAGTGAAAAGTGTTACTGAGTGGACTATCCTGGCTAAATAAAGAATATAAATGAAAACAGTTGCAAGTGTTACTGAGTGGACTATCCTGGCTAAATAAAGAATATACATGAAAACAGTGACAAGGGTTACTGAGTGGACTATCCTGGCAAAAAATAATAATAATGAGATGAAAACAGTGACAAGTGTTATTCTGAGTGGACTATCCTGGCTAAATAAAGAATATAAATGAAAACAGTGACAAGTGTTACTGAGTGGACTATCCTGCCTAAAGAATGAAATGAAAATGAAAACAATGAAAAGTGTTACTGAGTGGACTATCCTAGCTAAATAAAGAAATGAAATGAAAACAGTTGCAAGTGTTACTGAGTGGACTATCCTGGCTAAATAAAGAAATGAATTGAAAACAGTGACAAGTGTTACTGAGTGGACTATCCTGGCTAAATAAAGAAATGAAATGAAAACAGTGACAAGTGTTACTGAGTAGACTATCCTGGCTAAATAAAGAAATGTAATGAAAACAGTTGCAAGTGTTACTGAGTGGACTATCCTGGCTAAATAAAGAATATACATGAAAACAGTGACAAGGGTTACTGAGTGGACTATCCTGGCAAAACAATAAAATAATGAGATGAAAACAGTGACAAGTGTTATTCTGAGTGGACTATCCTGGCTAAATAAAGAAATAAAATAAAAACAGTGACAAGTGTTACTGAGTGGACTATCCTGGCTAAATAAAGAAATGAAATGAAAACAGTGACAAGGGTTACTGAGTGGACTATCCTGGCAAAACAATAAAATAATGAGATGAAAACAGTGACAAGTGTTATTCTGAGTGGACTATCCTGGCTAAATAAAGAAATAAAATCAAAACAGTGACAAGTGTTACTGAGTGGACTATCCTGGCTAAATAAAGAAATGAATTGAAAACAGTGACAAGTGTTACTGAGTGGACTATCCTGGCTAAATAAAGAAATGAAATGAAAACAGTGACAAGTGTTACTGAGTAGACTATCCTGGCTAAATAAAGAAATGTAATGAAAACAGTGACAAGTGTTACTAAGTGGACTGTCCTGGCTAAATAAAGAATATAAATGAAAACAGTGACAAGTGTTACTGAGTGGACTATCCTGGCTAAATAAATAAAAAATGAAATGAAAACAGTGACAAGTGTTACTGAGTGGACTATCCTGGCTAAATAAAGAAATGAAATGAAAACATTGACAAGTTTTACTGACTGGACTATCCTGGCTAAATAAAGAAATGAAAATAGTAACAAGTGTTATTGAATGGACTATTCTGGCTAAATAAAGAAATAAAATGAAAACAGTGTCAATTGTTACTGAGTGGACTATCCTGGCTAAATAAAGAAATGAAATGAAAACAGTGACAAGTGTTACTGAGTGGACTATCCTGGCTAAATAAAGAAATGAAATGAAAACAGTGACAACTGTTACTGAGTGGAATATCCTGGCTAAATAAAGAAATGAAAATGAAAACAGTGGCAAGTGTTACTGAGTGGACTATCCTGCCTAAAAAATGAAATGAAAATGAAAACAATTAAAAGTGTTACTGAGTGGACTATCCTAGCTAAATAAAGAAATGAAATGAAAACAGTTGCAAGTGTTATTCTGAGTGGACTATCCTGGCTAAATAAAAAATATAAATGAAAACAGTTGCAAGTGTTACTGAGTGGACTATCCTAGATAAATAAAGAATATACATGAAAACAGTGACAAGTGTTACTGAGTGGACTATCCTGGC
Source organism: Coregonus lavaretus (assembly GCF_964263955.1). Taxonomy (NCBI): domain Eukaryota; kingdom Metazoa; phylum Chordata; class Actinopteri; order Salmoniformes; family Salmonidae; genus Coregonus; species Coregonus lavaretus. The sequence continues at coordinate 44,928,567 of NC_140013.1, forward strand.
AAAACAATAAAATAATGAGATGAAAACAGTGACAAGTGTTATTCTGAGTGGACTATCCTGGCTAAATAAAGAAATAAAATCAAAACAGTGACAAGTGTTACTGAGTGGACTATCCTGGCTAAATAAAGAAATGAATTGAAAACAGTGACAAGTGTTACTGAGTGGACTATCCTGGCTAAATAAAGAAATGAAATGAAAACAGTGACAAGTGTTACTGAGTAGACTATCCTGGCTAAATAAAGAAATGTAATGAAAACAGTGACAAGTGTTACTAAGTGGACTGTCCTGGCTAAATAAAGAATATAAATGAAAACAGTGACAAGTGTTACTGAGTGGACTATCCTGGCTAAATAAATAAAAAATGAAATGAAAACAGTGACAAGTGTTACTGAGTGGACTATCCTGGCTAAATAAAGAAATGAAATGAAAACATTGACAAGTTTTACTGACTGGACTATCCTGGCTAAATAAAGAAATGAAAATAGTAACAAGTGTTATTGAATGGACTATTCTGGCTAAATAAAGAAATAAAATGAAAACAGTGTCAATTGTTACTGAGTGGACTATCCTGGCTAAATAAAGAAATGAAATGAAAACAGTGACAAGTGTTACTGAGTGGACTATCCTGGCTAAATAAAGAAATGAAATGAAAACAGTGACAACTGTTACTGAGTGGAATATCCTGGCTAAATAAAGAAATGAAAATGAAAACAGTGGCAAGTGTTACTGAGTGGACTATCCTGCCTAAAAAATGAAATGAAAATGAAAACAATTAAAAGTGTTACTGAGTGGACTATCCTAGCTAAATAAAGAAATGAAATGAAAACAGTTGCAAGTGTTATTCTGAGTGGACTATCCTGGCTAAATAAAAAATATAAATGAAAACAGTTGCAAGTGTTACTGAGTGGACTATCCTAGATAAATAAAGAATATACATGAAAACAGTGACAAGTGTTACTGAGTGGACTATCCTGGCAAAAAATAAATAATAATGAGATGAAAACAGTGACAAGTGTTATTCTGAGTGGACTATCCTGGCTAAATAAAGAATATAAATGAAAACAGTGACAAGTGTTACTGAGTGGACTATCCTGGCTAAATAAATAAATAAAATGAAAACAGTGACAAGTGTTACTGAGTGGACTATCCTGGCTAAATAAAGAAATGAAATGAAAACAGTGAAAAGTGTTACTGAGTGGACTATCCTGGCTAAATAAAGAATATAAATGAAAACAGTGAAAAGTGTTACTGAGTGGACTATCCTGGCTAAATAAAGAATATAAATGAAAACAGTTGCAAGTGTTACTGAGTGGACTATCCTGGCTAAATAAAGAATATACATGAAAACAGTGACAAGGGTTACTGAGTGGACTATCCTGGCAAAAAATAATAATAATGAGATGAAAACAGTGACAAGTGTTATTCTGAGTGGACTATCCTGGCTAAATAAAGAATATAAATGAAAACAGTGACAAGTGTTACTGAGTGGACTATCCTGCCTAAAGAATGAAATGAAAATGAAAACAATGAAAAGTGTTACTGAGTGGACTATCCTAGCTAAATAAAGAAATGAAATGAAAACAGTTGCAAGTGTTACTGAGTGGACTATCCTGGCTAAATAAATAATATAAATGAAAACAGTGACAAGTGTTACTGAGTGGACTATCCTGGCTAAATAAAGAAATGAAAACAGTGACACGTGTTAATGAGTGGACTGTCCTGGCTAAATAAAGAATATAAATTAAAACAGTGACAAGTGTTACTGAGTGGACTATCCTGGCTAAATAAATAAAAAATGAAATGAAAACAGTGACAAGTGTTACTGAGTGGACTATCCTGGCTAAATAAAGAAATGAAATGAAAACAGTGACAACTGTTACTGAGTGGAATATCCTGGCTAAATAAAGAAATGAAAATGAAAACAGTGGCAAGTGGCAAGTGTTACTGAGTGGACTATCCTGCCTAAAAAATGAAATGAAAATGAAAACAATGAAAAGTGTTACTGAGTGGACTATCCTAGCTAAATAAAGAAATGAAATGAAAACAGTTGCAAGTGTTATTCTGAGTGGACTATCCTGGCTAAATAAAGAAATGAAATGAAAACAGTGACAAGTGTTACTGAGTGGACTATCCTGGCTAAATAAAGGAATGAGATGAAAACAGTGACAAGTGTTACTGAGTGGACTATCCTGGCTAAATAAAGAAATGAAAATAGTAACAAGTGTTATTGAATGGACTATTCTGGCTAAATAAAGAAATGAAATGAAAACAGTGACAATGTCACTAGCTGAGGTTAATGTGGTGCGGGAGTCAGGCGCAGGACACCGAAGCTTAGTCCAACAACGTTTACTAGTGCAAACCCAAGCACAATACAATGAACGGCCTCAAACAACAAACAGAGGCGAGCGATTACGCAGACTGTGCGTAAACTAACAAAACAATAAACAGAGAAAACACGCAGCACTAACGGACAGGCGAATAACAACACACAACCTAACCACTACAAAACAGGCAACTTATAGAACACATAAACAGACACAAACGGACACAGGTGCAATAGACAAAATCAATCAAACATAGAAACATTCAACGGTGGCAGCGAAGCCTGCCCGAACAAGGAGGAGGAGCAGCCTCGGCAGAATCCGTGACAGACAAGTGTTACTGAGTGGACTATCCTGGCTAAATAAAGAAATGAAATGAAAACAGTGACAAGTGTTACTGAGTGGACTATCCTGGCTAAATAAAGAAATGAAATGAAAACAGTGACAAGTGTTACTGAGTGGACTATCCTGGCTAAATAAAGAAATGAAATGAAAACAGTGACAAGTGTTACTGAGTGGACTATCCTGGCTAAATAAAAAAATGTAATGAAAACAGTGACAAGTGTTACTAAGTGGACTATCCTGGCTAAATAAAGAAATGAAATGAAAACAGTGACAAGTGTTACTGAGTGGACTATCCTTGCTAAATAAAGAAATGAAAACAGTGAAAAGTGTTACTGAGTGGACTATCCTGGCTAAATAAAGCAATGAAATGAAAACAGTTATAAGTGTTACTGAGTGGACTATCCTGGCTAAATAAATAAAAAATGAAATGAAAACAGTGACAAGTGTTACTGAGTGGACTATCCTGGCTAAATAAAGAAATGAAATGAAAACAGTGACAACTGTTACTGAGTGGAATATCCTGGCTAAATAAAGAAATGAAAATGAAAACAGTGGCAAGTGGCAAGTGTTACTGAGTGGACTATCCTGCCTAAAAAATGAAATGAAAATGAAAACAATGAAAAGTGTTACTGAGTGGACTATCCTAGCTAAATAAAGAAATGAAATGAAAACAGTTGCAAGTGTTATTCTGAGTGGACTATCCTGGCTAAATAAAGAAATGAAATGAAAACAGTGACAAGTGTTACTGAGTGGACTATCCTGGCTAAATAAAGGAATGAGATGAAAACAGTGACAAGTGTTACTGAGTGGACTATCCTGGCTAAATAAAGAAATGAAAATAGTAACAAGTGTTATTGAATGGACTATTCTGGCTAAATAAAGAAATGAAATGAAAACAGTGACAATGTCACTAGCTGAGGTTAATGTGGTGCGGGAGTCAGGCGCAGGACACCGAAGCTTAGTCCAACAACGTTTACTAGTGCAAACCCAAGCACAATACAATGAACGGCCTCAAACAACAAACAGAGGCGAGCGATTACGCAGACTGTGCGTAAACTAACAAAACAATAAACAGAGAAAACACGCAGCACTAACGGACAGGCGAATAACAACACACAACCTAACCACTACAAAACAGGCAACTTATAGAACACATAAACAGACACAAACGGACACAGGTGCAATAGACAAAATCAATCAAACATAGAAACATTCAACGGTGGCAGCGAAGCCTGCCCGAACAAGGAGGAGGAGCAGCCTCGGCAGAATCCGTGACAGACAAGTGTTACTGAGTGGACTATCCTGGCTAAATAAAGAAATGAAATGAAAACAGTGACAAGTGTTACTGAGTGGACTATCCTGGCTAAATAAAGAAATGAAATGAAAACAGTGACAAGTGTTACTGAGTGGACTATCCTGGCTAAATAAAGAAATGAAATGAAAACAGTGACAAGTGTTACTGAGTGGACTATCCTGGCTAAATAAAAAAATGTAATGAAAACAGTGACAAGTGTTACTAAGTGGACTATCCTGGCTAAATAAAGAAATGAAATGAAAACAGTGACAAGTGTTACTGAGTGGACTATCCTTGCTAAATAAAGAAATGAAAACAGTGAAAAGTGTTACTGAGTGGACTATCCTGGCTAAATAAAGCAATGAAATGAAAACAGTTATAAGTGTTACTGAGTGGACTATCCTGGCTAAATAAATAAAAAATGAAATGAAAACAGTGACAAGTGTTACTGAGTGGACTATCCTGGCTAAATAAAGAAATGAAATGAAAACAGTGACATGTGTTACTGAGTGGACTATCCTGGCTAAATAAAGAATATCAATAAAAACAGTGACAAGTGTTACTGAGTGGACTATCCTGGCTAAATAAATAAAAAATGAAATGAAAACAGTGACAAGTGTTACTGAGTGGATTATCAATGCTAAATAAAGAAATGAAATGAAAACAGTGACAACTGTTACTGAGTGGAATATCCTGGCTAAATAAAGAAATGAAAATGAAAACAGTGGCAAGTGTTACTGAGTGGACTATCCTGCCTAAAAAATGAAATGAAAATGAAAACAATGAAAAGTGTTACTGAGTGGACTTTCCTAGCTAAATAAATAAATTAAATGAAAACAGTTGCAAGTGTTACTGAGTGGACTGTCCTGGCTAAATAGAGAAATGAAAACAGTGACACATGTCACTGAGTGGACTGTCCTGGCTAAATAAAGAATATAAATGAAAACAGTGACAAGTGTTACTGAGTGGACTGTCCTGGCTAAATAAATAATATAAATGAAAACAGTGACAAGTGTTACTGAGTGGACTATCCTGGCTAAATAAAGAAATGAAATGAAAACAGTGACAAGTGTTACTGAGTGGACTATCCTGGCTAAATAAAGAAATGAAATGAAAACAGTTGCAAGTGTTACTGAGTGGACTATCCTGGCTAAATAAAGAATATAAATGAAAACAGTGACAAGTGTTACTGAGTGGACTATCCTGGCTGAATAAAGAAATGAAAACAGTGACACATGTTACTGAGTGGACTATCCTGGCTAAATAAAGAAATGAAATGAAAACAGTGACAAGTGTTACTGAGTGGACTATCCTGGCTAAATAAAGAAATGAAAACAGTGACACGTGTTACTGAGTGGACTCTCCTGGCTAAATAAATGAATGAGATGAAAACAGTGACAAGTGTTACTGAGTGGACTATCCTGGCTAAATAAAGAAATGAAATGAAAATAGTAACAAGTGTTACTGAATGGACTATCCTGGCTAAATCAAGAAATTAAATGAAAACAGTGACAAGTGTTACTGAGTGGACTATCCTGGCTAAATAAAGAAATGAAATGAAAACAGTTGCAAGTGTTACTGAGTGGACTATCCTGGCTAAATAAAGAATATAAATGAAAACAGTGACAAGTGTTACTGAATGGACTATCCTGGCTGAATAAAGAAATGAAAACAGTGACACATGTTACTGAGTGGACTATCCTGGCTAAATAAAGAAATGAAATGAAAACAGTGACAAGTGTTACTGAGTGGACTATCCTGGCTAAATAAAGAAATGAAAACAGTGACACGTGTTACTGAGTGGACTCTCCTGGCTAAATAAATGAATGAGATGAAAACAGTGACAAGTGTTACTGAGTGGACTATCCTGGCTAAATAAAGAAATGAAATGAAAATAGTAACAAGTGTTACTGAATGGACTATCCTGGCTAAATCAAGAAATTAAATGAAAACAGTGACAAGTGTTACTGAGTGGACTATCCTGGCTAAATAAAGAAATGAAAACAGTGACACGTGTTACTGAGTGGACTGTCCTGGCTAAATAAAGAATATAAATGAAAACAGTGACAAGTGTTACTGAGTGCACTATCCTGGCTAAATAAAGAAATGAAATGAAAACAGTTGCAAGTGTTACTGAGTGGACTATCCTGGCTAAATAAAGAATATATATGAAAACAGTGACAAGTGTTACTGAGTGGACTATCCTGGCTAAATAAAGAAATGAAATGAAAAAAGTGACAAGTGTTACTGAGTGGACTATCCTGGCTAAATAAAGAAATGAAATGAAAACAGTTGCAAATGTTACTGGGTGGACTATCCTGGCTAAATAAAGAATATAAATGAAAACAGTGACAAGTGTTACTGAGTGGACTATCCTGGCTGAATAAAGAAATGAAAACAGTGACACGTGTTACTGAGTGGACTATCCTGGCTAAATAAAGAATTGAAATGAAAACAGTGACAAGTGTTACTGAGTGGACTATCCTGGCTAAATAAAGAAATGAAAACAGTGACACTTGTCACTGAGTGGACTGTCCTGGCTAAATAAAGAATATAAATGAAAACAGTGACAAGTGTTACTGAGTGGACTGTCCTGGCTAAATAAAGAATATAAATGAAAACAGTGACAAGTGTTACTGAGTGGACTATCCTGGCTAAATAAAGAAATGAAATGAAAACAGTGACAAGTGTTACTGAGTGGACTATCCTGGCTAAATAAAGAAATGAAAACAGTGACACGTGTTACTGAGTGGACTGTCCTGGCTAAATAAAGAATATAAATGAAAACAGTGACAAGTGTTACTGAGTGCACTATCCTGGCTAAATAAAGAAATGAAATGAAAACAGTTGCAAGTGTTACTGAGTGGACTATCCTGGCTAAATAAAGAATATATATGAAAACAGTGACAAGTGTTACTGAGTGGACTATCCTTGCTAAATAAAGAAATGAAAACAGTGACACATGTTACTGAGTGGACTATCCTGGCTAAATAAAGAAATGAAATGAAAACAGTGACAAGTGTTACTGAGTGGACTATCCTGGCTAAATAAAGAAATGAAAACAGTGACACGTGTTACTGAGTGGACACTCCTGGCTAAATAAATGAATGAGATGAAAACAGAGACAAGTGTTACTGAGTGGACTATCCTGGCTAAATAAAGAAATGAAATGAAAATAGTAACAAGTGTTACTGAATGGACTATCCTGGCTAAATCAAGAAATTAAATGAAAACAGTGACAAGTGTTACTGAGTGGACTATCCTGGCTAAATAAAGAATATAAATAAAAACAGTGACAAGTGTTACTGAGTGGACTATCCTGGCTAAATAAATAAAAAATGAAATGAAAACAGTGACAAGTGTTACTGAGTGGACTATCAATGCTAAATAAAGAAATGAAATGAAAACAGTGACAACTGTTACTGAGTGGAATATCCTGGCTAAATAAAGAAATGAAAATGAAAACAGTGGCAAGTGTTACTGAGTGGACTATCCTGCCTAAAAAATGAAATGAAAATGAAAACAATGAAAAGTGTTACTGAGTGGACTATCCTAGCTAAATAAAGAAATGAAATGAAAACAGTTGCAAGTGTTACTGAGTGGACTATCCTGGCTAAATAAAGAATATAAATAAAAACAGTGACAAGTGTTACTGAGTGGACTATCCTGGCTAAATAAATAAAAAATGAAATGAAAACAGTGACAAGTGTTACTGAGTGGACAATCAATGCTAAATAAAGAAATGAAATGAAAACAGTGACAACTGTTACTGAGTGGAATATCCTGGCTAAATAAAGAAATGAAAATGAAAACAGTGGCAAGTGTTACTGAGTGGACTATCCTGCCTAAAAAATGAAATGAAAATGAAAACAATGAAAAGTGTTACTGAGTGGACTATCCTAGCTAAATAAAGAAATGAAATGAAAACAGTTGCAAGTGTTACTGAGTGGACTATCCTGGCTAAATAAATAATATAAATGAAAACAGTGACAAGTGTTACTGAGTGGACTATCCTGGCTAAATAAAGAAATGAAAACAGTGACACGTGTCACTGAGTGGACTGTCCTGGCTAAATAAAGAATATAAATGAAAACAGTGACAAGTGTTACTGAGTGGACTGTCCTGGCTAAATAAAGAATATAAATGAAAACAGTGACAAGTGTTACTGAGTGGACTATCCTGGCTAAATAAAGAAATGAAATGAAAACAGTGACAAGTGTTACTGAGTGGACTATCCTGGCTAAATAAAGAAATGAAATGAAAACAGTTGCAAGTGTTACTGAGTGGACTATCCTGGCTAAATAAAGAATATAAATGAAAACAGTGACAAGTGTTACTGAATGGACTATCCTGGCTGAATAAAGAAATGAAAACAGTGACACATGTTACTGAGTGGACTATCCTGGCTAAATAAAGAAATGAAATGAAAACAGTGACAAGTGTTACTGAGTGGACTATCCTGGCTAAATAAAGAAATGAAAACAGTGACACGTGTTACTGAGTGGACTCTCCTGGCTAAATAAATGAATGAGATGAAAACAGTGACAAGTGTTACTGAGTGGACTATCCTGGCTAAATAAAGAAATGAAATGAAAATAGTAACAAGTGTTACTGAATGGACTATCCTGGCTAAATCAAGAAATTAAATGAAAACAGTGACAAGTGTTACTGAGTGGACTATCCTGGCTAAATAAAGAAATGAAAACAGTGACACGTGTTACTGAGTGGACTGTCCTGGCTAAATAAAGAATATAAATGACAACAGTGACAAGTGTTACTGAGTGCACTATCCTGGCTAAATAAAGAAATGAAATGAAAACAGTTGCAAGTGTTACTGAGTGGACTATCCTGGCTAAATAAAGAATATATATGAAAACAGTGACAAGTGTTACTGAGTGGACTATCCTGGCTAAATAAAGAAATGAAATGAAAAAAGTGACAAGTGTTACTGAGTGGACTATCCTGGCTAAATAAAGAAATGAAATGAAAACAGTTGCAAATGTTACTGGGTGGACTATCCTGGCTAAATAAAGAATATAAATGAAAACAGTGACAAGTGTTACTGAGTGGACTATCCTGGCTGAATAAAGAAATGAAAACAGTGACACGTGTTACTGAGTGGACTATCCTGGCTAAATAAAGAATTGAAATGAAAACAGTGACAAGTGTTACTGAGTGGACTATCCTGGCTAAATAAAGAAATGAAAACAGTGACACTTGTCACTGAGTGGACTGTCCTGGCTAAATAAAGAATATAAATGAAAACAGTGACAAGTGTTACTGAGTGGACTGTCCTGGCTAAATAAAGAATATAAATGAAAACAGTGACAAGTGTTACTGAGTGGACTATCCTGGCTAAATAAAGAAATGAAATGAAAACAGTGACAAGTGTTACTGAGTGGACTATCCTGGCTAAATAAAGAAATGAAAACAGTGACACGTGTTACTGAGTGGACTGTCCTGGCTAAATAAAGAATATAAATGAAAACAGTGACAAGTGTTACTGAGTGCACTATCCTGGCTAAATAAAGAAATGAAATGAAAACAGTTGCAAGTGTTACTGAGTGGACTATCCTGGCTAAATAAAGAATATATATGAAAACAGTGACAAGTGTTACTGAGTGGACTATCCTTGCTAAATAAAGAAATGAAAACAGTGACACATGTTACTGAGTGGACTATCCTGGCTAAATAAAGAAATGAAATGAAAACAGTGACAAGTGTTACTGAGTGGACTATCCTGGCTAAATAAAGAAATGAAAACAGTGACACGTGTTACTGAGTGGACACTCCTGGCTAAATAAATGAATGAGATGAAAACAGAGACAAGTGTTACTGAGTGGACTATCCTGGCTAAATAAAGAAATGAAATGAAAATAGTAACAAGTGTTACTGAATGGACTATCCTGGCTAAATCAAGAAATTAAATGAAAACAGTGACAAGTGTTACTGAGTGGACTATCCTGGCTAAATAAAGAATATAAATGAAAACAGTGACAAGTGTTACTGAGTGCACTATCCTGGCTAAATAAAGAAATGAAATGAAAACAGTGACAAGTGTTACTGAGTGGACTATCCTGGCTGAATAAAGAAATGAAAGTGTTACTGAGTGCACTATCCTGGCTAAATAAAGAAATGAAATGAAAACAGTTGCAAGTGTTACTGAGTGGACTATCCTGGCTAAATAAAGAATATATATGAAAACAGTGACAAGTGTTACTGAGTGGACTATCCTTGCTAAATAAAGAAATGAAAACAGTGAAAAGTGTTACTGAGTGGACTATCCTGGCTAAATAAAGCAATGAAATGAAAACAGTTATAAGTGTTACTGAGTGGACTATCCTGGCTAAATAAATAAAAAATGAAATGAAAACAGTGACAAGTGTTACTGAGTGGACTATCCTGGCTAAATAAAGAAATGAAATGAAAACAGTGACATGTGTTACTGAGTGGACTATCCTGGCTAAATAAAGAATATAAATAAAAACAGTGACAAGTGTTACTGAGTGGACTATCCTGGCTAAATAAATAAATGAAATGAAAACAGTGACAAGTGTTACTGAGTGCACTATCCTGGCTAAATAAATAAATGAAATGAAAACAGTTGCAAGTGTTACTGAGTGGACTATCCTGGCTAAATAAAGAAATGAAATGAAAACAGTGACAAGTGTTACTGAGTGGACTATCCTGGCTAAATAAAGAAATGAAATGAAAACAGTTGCAAGTGTTACTGAGTGGACTATCCTGGCTAAATAAAGAATATAAATGAAAACAGTGACAAGTGTTACTGAATGGACTATCCTGGCTGAATAAAGAAATGAAAACAGTGACACATGTTACTGAGTGGACTATCCTGGCTAAATAAAGAAATGAAATGAAAACAGTGACAAGTGTTACTGAGTGGACTATCCTGGCTAAATAAAGAAATGAAAACAGTGACACGTGTTACTGAGTGGACACTCCTGGCTAAATAAATGAATGAGATGAAAACAGAGACAAGTGTTACTGAGTGGACTATCCTGGCTAAATAAAGAAATGAAATGAAAATAGTAACAAGTGTTACTGAATGGACTATCCTGGCTAAATCAAGAAATTAAATGAAAACAGTGACAAGTGTTACTGAGTGGACTATCCTGGCTAAATAAAGAAATGAAAACAGTGACACGTGTTACTGAGTGGACTGTCCTGGCTAAATAAAGAATATAAATGAAAACAGTGACAAGTGTTACTGAGTGCACTATCCTGGCTAAATAAAGAAATGAAATGAAAACAGTTGCAAGTGTTACTGAGTGGACTATCCTGGCTAAATAAAGAATATATATGAAAACAGTGACAAGTGTTACTGAGTGGACTATCCTTGCTAAATAAAGAAATGAAAACAGTGACACATGTTACTGAGTGGACTATCCTGGCTAAATAAAGAAATGAAATGAAAACAGTGACAAGTGTTACTGAGTGGACTATCCTGGCTAAATAAAGAAATGAAAACAGTGACACGTGTTACTGAGTGGACACTCCTGGCTAAATAAATGAATGAGATGAAAACAGAGACAAGTGTTACTGAGTGGACTATCCTGGCTAAATAAAGAAATGAAATGAAAATAGTAACAAGTGTTACTGAATGGACTATCCTGGCTAAATCAAGAAATTAAATGAAAACAGTGACAAGTGTTACTGAGTGGACTATCCTGGCTAAATAAAGAATATAAATGAAAACAGTGACAAGTGTTACTGAGTGCACTATCCTGGCTAAATAAAGAAATGAAATGAAAACAGTGACAAGTGTTACTGAGTGGACTATCCTGGCTGAATAAAGAAATGAAAGTGTTACTGAGTGCACTATCCTGGCTAAATAAAGAAATGAAATGAAAACAGTTGCAAGTGTTACTGAGTGGACTATCCTGGCTAAATAAAGAATATATATGAAAACAGTGACAAGTGTTACTGAGTGGACTATCCTTGCTAAATAAAGAAATGAAAACAGTGAAAAGTGTTACTGAGTGGACTATCCTGGCTAAATAAAGCAATGAAATGAAAACAGTTATAAGTGTTACTGAGTGGACTATCCTGGCTAAATAAATAAAAAATGAAATGAAAACAGTGACAAGTGTTACTGAGTGGACTATCCTGGCTAAATAAAGAAATGAAATGAAAACAGTGACATGTGTTACTGAGTGGACTATCCTGGCTAAATAAAGAATATAAATAAAAACAGTGACAAGTGTTACTGAGTGGACTATCCTGGCTAAATAAATAAATGAAATGAAAACAGTGACAAGTGTTACTGAGTGCACTATCCTGGCTAAATAAATAAATGAAATGAAAACAGTTGCAAGTGTTACTGAGTGGACTATCCTGGCTAAATAAAGAAATGAAATGAAAACAGTGACAAGTGTTACTGAGTGGACTATCCTGGCTAAATAAAGAAATGAAATGAAAACAGTTGCAAGTGTTACTGAGTGGACTATCCTGGCTAAATAAAGAATATAAATGAAAACAGTGACAAGTGTTACTGAATGGACTATCCTGGCTGAATAAAGAAATGAAAACAGTGACACATGTTACTGAGTGGACTATCCTGGCTAAATAAAGAAATGAAATGAAAACAGTGACAAGTGTTACTGAGTGGACTATCCTGGCTAAATAAAGAAATGAAAACAGTGACACGTGTTACTGAGTGGACACTCCTGGCTAAATAAATGAATGAGATGAAAACAGAGACAAGTGTTACTGAGTGGACTATCCTGGCTAAATAAAGAAATGAAATGAAAATAGTAACAAGTGTTACTGAATGGACTATCCTGGCTAAATCAAGAAATTAAATGAAAACAGTGACAAGTGTTACTGAGTGGACTATCCTGGCTAAATAAAGAAATGAAAACAGTGACACGTGTTACTGAGTGGACTGTCCTGGCTAAATAAAGAATATAAATGAAAACAGTGACAAGTGTTACTGAGTGCACTATCCTGGCTAAATAAAGAAATGAAATGAAAACAGTTGCAAGTGTTACTGAGTGGACTATCCTGGCTAAATAAAGAAATGAAAACAGTGACACGTGTTACTGAGTGGACTGTCCTGGCTAAATAAAGAATATAAATGAAAACAGTGACAAGTGTTACTGAGTGCACTATCCTGGCTAAATAAAGAAATGAAATGAAAACAGTTGCAAGTGTTACTGAGTGGACTATCCTGGCTAAATAAAGAATATATATGAAAACAGTGACAAGTGTTACTGAGTGGACTATCCTTGCTAAATAAAGAAATGAAAACAGTGAAAAGTGTTACTGAGTGGACTATCCTGGCTAAATAAAGCAATGAAATGAAAACAGTTATAAGTGTTACTGAGTGGACTATCCTGGCTAAATAAATAAAAAATGAAATGAAAACAGTGACAAGTGTTACTGAGTGGACTATCCTGGCTAAATAAAGAAATGAAATGAAAACAGTGACATGTGTTACTGAGTGGACTATCCTGGCTAAATAAAGAATATAAATAAAAACAGTGACAAGTGTTACTGAGTGGACTATCCTGGCTAAATAAATAAATGAAATGAAAACAGTGACAAGTGTTACTGAGTGCACTATCCTGGCTAAATAAATAAATGAAATGAAAACAGTTGCAAGTGTTACTGAGTGGACTATCCTGGCTAAATAAAGAAATGAAATGAAAACAGTGACAAGTGTTACTGAGTGGACTATCCTGGCTAAATAAAGAAATGAAATGAAAACAGTTGCAAGTGTTACTGAGTGGACTATCCTGGCTAAATAAAGAATATAAATGAAAACAGTGACAAGTGTTACTGAATGGACTATCCTGGCTGAATAAAGAAATGAAAACAGTGACACATGTTACTGAGTGGACTATCCTGGCTAAATAAAGAAATGAAATGAAAACAGTGACAAGTGTTACTGAGTGGACTATCCTGGCTAAATAAAGAAATGAAAACAGTGACACGTGTTACTGAGTGGACTATCCTGGCTAAATAAAGAAATGAAATGAAAATAGTAACAAGTGTTACTGAATGGACTATCCTGGCTAAATCAAGAAATTAAATGAAAACAGTGACAAGTGTTACTGAGTGGACTATCCTGGCTAAATAAAGAAATGAAAACAGTGACACGTGTTACTGAGTGGACTGTCCTGGCTAAATAAAGAATATAAATGAAAACAGTGACAAGTGTTACTGAGTGCACTATCCTGGCTAAATAAAGAAATGAAATGAAAACAGTTGCAAGTGTTACTGAGTGGACTATCCTGGCTAAATAAAGAATATATATGAAAACAGTGACAAGTGTTACTGAGTGGACTATCCTGGCTAAATAAAGAAATGAAATGAAAAAAGTGACAAGTGTTACTGAGTGGACTATCCTGGCTAAATAAAGAAATGAAATGAAAACAGTTGCAAATGTTACTGGGTGGACTATCCTGGCTAAATAAAGAATATAAATGAAAACAGTGACAAGTGTTACTGAGTGGACTATCCTGGCTGAATAAAGAAATGAAAACAGTGACACGTGTTACTGAGTGGACTATCCTGGCTAAATAAAGAATTGAAATGAAAACAGTGACAAGTGTTACTGAGTGGACTATCCTGGCTAAATAAAGAAATGAAAACAGTGACACGTGTCACTGAGTGGACTGTCCTGGCTAAATAAAGAATATAAATGAAAACAGTGACAAGTGTTACTGAGTGGACTGTCCTGGCTAAATAAAGAATATAAATGAAAACAGTGACAAGTGTTACTGAGTGGACTATCCTGGCTAAATAAAGAAATGAAATGAAAACAGTGACAAGTGTTACTGAGTGGACTATCCTGGCTAAATAAAGAAATGAAAACAGTGACACGTGTTACTGAGTGGACTGTCCTGGCTAAATAAAGAATATAAATGAAAACAGTGACAAGTGTTACTGAGTGCACTATCCTGGCTAAATAAAGAAATGAAATGAAAACAGTTGCAAGTGTTACTGAGTGGACTATCCTGGCTAAATAAAGAATATATATGAAAACAGTGACAAGTGTTACTGAGTGGACTATCCTTGCTAAAAAAAGAAATGAAAACAGTGAAAAGTGTTACTGAGTGGACTATCCTGGCTAAATAAAGCAATGAAATGAAAACAGTTATAAGTGTTACTGAGTGGACTATCCTGGCTAAATAAATAAAAAATGAAATGAAAACAGTGACAAGTGTTACTGAGTGGACTATCCTGGCTAAATAAAGAAATGAAATGAAAACAGTGACATGTGTTACTGAGTGGACTATCCTGGCTAAATAAAGAATATAAATAAAAACAGTGACAAGTGTTACTGAGTGGACTATCCTGGCTAAATAAATAAATGAAATGAAAACAGTGACAAGTGTTACTGAGTGCACTATCCTGGCTAAATAAATAAATGAAATGAAAACAGTTGCAAGTGTTACTGAGTGGACTATCCTGGCTAAATAAAGAATATAAATGAAAACAGTGACAAGTGTTATTCTGAGTGGACTATCCTGGCTAAATAAAGAAATGAAATGAAAACAGTGACAAGTGTTACTGAGTGGACTATCCTGGCTAAATAAAGAATATAAATAAAAACAGTGACAAGTGTTACTGAGTGGACTATCCTGGCTAAATAAATAAATGAAATGAAAACAGTGACAAGTGTTACTGAGTTCACTATCCTGGCTAAATAAATAAATGAAATGAAAACAGTTGCAAGTGTTACTGAGTGGACTATCCTGGCTAAATAAAGAATATAAATGAAAACAGTGACAAGTGTTATTCTGAGTGGACTATCCTGGCTAAATAAAGAAATGAAATGAAAACAGTGACAAGTGTTACTGAGTGGACTATCCTGGCTAAATAAAGAAATGAAAACAGTGACACGTGTTACTGAGTGGACTGTCCTGGCTAAATAAAGAATATAAATGAAAACAGTGACAAGTGTTACTGAGTGGACTATCCTGGCTAAATAAAGGAATGAGATGAAAACAGTGACAAGTGTTACTGAGTTGACTATCCTGGCTAAATAAAGAAATGAAAACAGTGACACGTGTTACTGAGTGGACTGTCCTGGCTAAATAAAGAATATAAATGAAAACAATGACAAGTGTTACTGAGTGGACTATCTTGGCTAAATAAAGAAATGAAATGAAAACAGTGACAAGTGTTACTGAGTGCACTATCCTGGCTAAATAAAGAAATGAAATGAAAACAGTTGCAAATGTTACTGAGTGGACTATCTTGGCTAAATAAAGAATATAAATGAAAACAGTGACAAGTGTTACTGAGTGGACTATCCTGGCTAAATAAATAAAACATTAAATGAAAACAGTGACAAGTTTTATTCTGAGTGGACTATCCTGGCTAAATAAAGAAATGAAATGAAAACAGTGACAAGTGTTACTGAGTGGACTATCCTGGCTAAATAAAGAAATGAAAACAGTGACACGTGTTACTGAGTGGACTGTCCTGGCTAAATAAAGAATATAAATGAAAACAGTGACAAGTGTTACTGAGTTGACTATCCTGGCTAAATAAAGAAATGAAATGAAAACAGTGACAAGTGTTACTGAGTGGACTATCCTTGCTAAATAAAGAATATAAATGAAAACAGTGACAAGTGTTACTGAGTGGACTATCCTGGCTAAATAAAGAAATGAAATGAAAACAGTGACAAGTGTTACTGAGTGCACTATCCTGGCTAAATAAATAAAACATTAAATGAAAACAGTGACAAGTGTTATTCTGAGTGGACTATCCTGGCTAAATAAAGAAATGAAATGAAAACAGTGACAAGTGTTACTGAGTGGACTATCCTGGCTAAATAAAGAAATGAAAACAGTGACACGTGTTACTGAGTGGACTGTCCTGGCTAAATAAAGAATATAAATGAAAACAGTGACAAGTGTTACTGAGTGGACTATCCTGGCTAAATAAAGGAATGAGATGAAAACAGTGACAAGTGTTACTGAGTTGACTATCCTGGCTAAATAAAGAAATGAAAACAGTGACACGTGTTACTGAGTGGACTGTCCTGGCTAAATAAAGAATATAAATGAAAACAGTGACAAGTGTTACTGAGTGGACTATCTTGGCTAAATAAAGAAATGAAATGAAAACAGTGACAAGTGTTACTGAGTGGACTATCCTGGCTAAATAAAGAAATGAAATGAAAACAGTTGCAAGTGTTACTGAGTGGACTATCCTGGCTAAATAAAGAATATAAATAAAAACAGTGACAAGTGTTACTGAGTGGACTATCCTGGCTAAATAAATAAATGAAATGAAAACAGTGACAAGTGTTACTGAGTGCACTATCCTGGCTAAATAAATAAATGAAATGAAAACAGTTGCAAGTGTTACTGAGTGGACTATCCTGGCTAAATAAAGAATATAAATGAAAACAGTGACAAGTGTTATTCTGAGTGGACTATCCTGGCTAAATAAAGAAATGAAATGAAAACAGTGACAAGTGTTACTGAGTGGACTATCCTGGCTAAATAAAGAAATGAAAACAGTGACACGTGTTACTGAGTGGACTGTCCTGGCTAAATAAAGAATATAAATGAAAACAGTGACAAGTGTTACTGAGTGGACTATCCTGGCTAAATAAAGGAATGAGATGAAAACAGTGACAAGTGTTACTGAGTTGACTATCCTGGCTAAATAAAGAAATGAAAACAGTGACACGTGTTACTGAGTGGACTGTCCTGGCTAAATAAAGAATATAAATGAAAACAATGACAAGTGTTACTGAGTGGACTATCTTGGCTAAATAAAGAAATGAAATGAAAACAGTGACAAGTGTTACTGAGTGCACTATCCTGGCTAAATAAAGAAATGAAATGAAAAAAGTTGCAAATGTTACTGAGTGGACTATCTTGGCTAAATAAAGAATATAAATGAAAACAGTGACAAGTGTTACTGAGTGGACTATCCTGGCTAAATAAATAAAACATTAAATGAAAACTGTGACAAGTTTTATTCTGAGTGGACTATCCTGGCTAAATAAAGAAATGAAATGAAAACAGTGACAAGTGTTACTGAGTGGACTATCCTGGCTAAATAAAGAAATGAAAACAGTGACACGTGTTACTGAGTGGACTGTCCTGGCTAAATAAAGAATATAAATGAAAACAGTGACAAGTGTTACTGAGTTGACTATCCTGGCTAAATAAAGAAATGAAATGAAAACAGTGACAAGTGTTACTGAGTGGACTATCCTTGCTAAATAAAGAATATAAATGAAAACAGTGACAAGTGTTACTGAGTGGACTATCCTGGCTAAATAAAGAAATGAAATGAAAACAGTGACAAGTGTTACTGAGTGCACTATCCTGGCTAAATAAATAAAACATTAAATGAAAACAGTGACAAGTGTTATTCTGAGTGGACTATCCTGGCTAAATAAAGAAATGAAATGAAAACAGTGACAAGTGTTACTGAGTGGACTATCCTGGCTAAATAAAGAAATGAAAACAGTGACACGTGTTACTGAGTGGACTGTCCTGGCTAAATAAAGAATATAAATGAAAACAGTGACAAGTGTTACTGAGTGGACTATCCTGGCTAAATAAAGGAATGAGATGAAAACAGTGACAAGTGTTACTGAGTTGACTATCCTGGCTAAATAAAGAAATGAAAACAGTGACACGTGTTACTGAGTGGACTGTCCTGGCTAAATAAAGAATATAAATGAAAACAGTGACAAGTGTTACTGAGTGGACTATCTTGGCTAAATAAAGAAATGAAATGAAAACAGTGACAAGTGTTACTGAGTGCACTATCCTGGCTAAATAAAGAAATGAAATGAAAACAGTTGCAAGTGTTACTGAGTGGACTATCTTGGCTAAATAAAGAATATAAATCAAAACAGTGACAAGTGTTACTGAGTGGACTATCCTGGCTAAATAAATAAAACATTAAATGAAAACAGTGACAAGTGTTATTCTGAGTGGACTATCCTGGCTAAATAAAGAAATGAAATGAAAACAGTGACAAGTGTTACTGAGTGGACTATCCTGGCTAAATAAAGAAATGAAAACAGTGACACGTGTTACTGAGTGGACTGTCCTGGCTAAATAAAGAATATAAATGAAAACAGTAACAAGTGTTACTGAGTTGACTATCCTGGCTAAATAAAGAAATGAAATGAAAACAGTGACAAGTGTTACTGAGTGGACTATCCTTGCTAAATAAAGAATATAAATGAAAACAGTGACAAGTGTTACTGAGTGGACTATCCTGGCTAAATAAAGAAATGAAATGAAAACAGTTGCAAGTGTTACTGAGTGGACTATCTTGGCTAAATAAAGAATATAAATGAAAACAGTGACAAGTGTTACTGAGTGGACTATCCTGGCTAAATAAATAAAACATTAAATGAAAACAGTGACAAGTGTTATTCTGAGTGGACTATCCTGGCTAAATAAAGAAATGAAATGAAAACAGTGACAAGTGTTACTGAGTGGACTATCCTGGCTAAATAAAGAAATGAAAACAGTGACACGTGTTACTGAGTGGACTGTCCTGGCTAAATAAAGAATATAAATGAAAACAGTGACAAGTGTTACTGAGTTGACTATCCTGGCTAAATAAAGAAATGAAATGAAAACAGTGACAAGTGTTACTGAGTGGACTATCCTTGCTAAATAAAGAATATAAATGAAAACAGTGACAAGTGTTACTGAGTGGACTATCCTGGCTAAATAAAGAAATGAAATGAAAACAGTGACAAGTGTTACTGAGTGCACTATCCTGGCTAAATAAATAAATGAAATGAAAACAGTTGCAAGTGTTACTGAGTGGACTATCCTGGCTAAATAAAGAATATAAATGAAAACAGTGACAAGTGTTACTGCGTGGACTATCCTGGCTAAATAAATAAAACATTAAATGAAAACAGTGACAAGTGTTATTCTGAGTGGACTATCCTGGCTAAATAAAGAAATTAAATGAAAACAGTGACAAGTGTTACTGAGTGGACTATCCTGGCTAAATAAAGAAATGAAAACAGTGACACGTGTTACTGAGTGGACTGTCCTGGCTAAATAAAGAATATAAATGAAAACAGTGACAAGTGTTACTGAGTGGACTATCCTGGCTAAATAAAGGAATGAGATGAAAACAGTGACAAGTGTTACTGAGTTGACTATCCTGGCTAAATAAAGAAATGAAAACAGTGACACGTGTTACTGAGTGGACTGTCCTGGCTAAATAAAGAATATAAATGAAAACAGTGACAAGTGTTACTGAGTGGACTATCTTGGCTAAATAAAGAAATGAAATGAAAACAGTGACAAGTGTTACTGAGTGCACTATCCTGGCTAAATAAAGAAATGAAATGAAAACAGTTGCAAGTGTTACTGAGTGGACTATCTTGGCTAAATAAAGAATATAAATGAAAACAGTGACAAGTGTTACTGAGTGGACTATCCTGGCTAAATAAATAAAACATTACATGAAAACAGTGACAAGTGTTATTCTGAGTGGACTATCCTGGCTAAATAAAGAAATGAAATGAAAACAGTGACAAGTGTTACTGAGTGGACTATCCTGGCTAAATAAAGAAATGAAAACAGTGACAAGTGTTACTGAGTGGACTATCCTTGCTAAATAAAGAATATAAATGAAAACAGTGACAAGTGTTACTGTGTGGACTATCCTGGCTAAATAAAGGAATGAGATGAAAACAGTGACAAGTGTTAATGAGTGGACTATCCTGGCTAAATAAAGAAATGAAAATAGTAACAAGTGTTACTGAATGGACTATCCTGGCTAAATAAAGAAATGAAATGAAAACAGTGACAATTGTTACTGAGTGGACTATCCTGGCTAAATAAAGAAAAAATTAAATGAAAACAGTGACAAGTGTTTTTCTCAGTGGACTATCCTGGCTAAATAAAGAAATGAAATGAAAACAGTGACAAGTGTTACTGAGTGGACTATCCTGGCTAAATAAAGAAATGAAATGAAAACAGTGACAACTGTTACTGAGTGGAATATCCTGGCTAAATAAAGAAATGAAAATGAAAACAGTGGCAAGTGTTACTGAGTGGACTATCCTGCCTAAAAAATGAAATGAAAATGAAAACAATGAAAAGTGTCACTGAGTGGACTATCCTAGCTAAATAAAGAAATGAAATGAAAACAGTTGCAAGTGTTACTGAGCGGACTATCCTGGCTAAATAAATAATATAAAAGAAAACAGTGACAATTGTTACTGAGTGGACTATCCTGGCTAAATAAAGAAATGAAATGAAAACAGTTGCAAGTGTTACTGAGTGGACTATCCTGGCTAAATAAAGAATATAAATGAAAACAGTGACAAGTGTTACTGAGTGGACTATCCTGGCAAAATAAAGAAATGAAAATAGTGACACGTGTTACTGAGTGGACTATCCTGGCTAAATAAAGAAATGAAAATGAAAACAGTGAGAAGTGTTACTGAGTGGACTATCCTGGCTAAATAAAGAAAAAATGAAATGAAAACAGTGACAAGTGTTTTTCTCAGTGGACTATCCTGGCTAAATAAAGAAATGAAATGAAAACAGTGACAAGTGTTACTGAGTGGACAATCCTGGCTAAATAAAGAAATGAAATGAAAACAGTGACAACTGTTACTGAGTGGAATATCCTGGCTAAATAAAGAAATGAAAATGAAAACAGTGGCAAGTGTTACTGAGTGGACTATCCTGCCTAAAAAATGAAATGAAAATGAAAACAATGAAAAGTGTTACTGAGTGGACTATCCTGGCTAAATAAAGAAATGAAATGAAAACAGTTAAAAGTGTTACTGAGTGGACTATCCTGGCTAAATAAAGAATATAAATGAAAACAGTGACAAGTGTTACTGAGTGGACTATCCTGGCAAAATAAAGAAATGAAAATAGTGACACGTGTTACTGAGTGGACTATCCTGGCTAAATAAAGAAATGAAAATGAAAACAGTGACAAGTGTTACTGAGTGGACTTCCTGGCTAAATAAAGAAATGAAATGAAAACAGTGACAAGTGTTACTGAGTGGACTATCAATGCTAAATAAAGAAATGAAATGAAAACAGTGACAACTGTTACTGAGTGGAATATCCTGGCTAAATAAAGAAATGAAAATGAAAACAGTGGCAAGTGTTACTGAGTGGACTATCCTGCCTAAAAAATGAAATGAAAATGAAAACAATGAAAAGTGTTACTGAGTGGACTATCCTAGCTAAATAAAGAAATGAAATGAAAACAGTTGCAAGTGTTACTGAGTGGACTATCCTGGCTAAATAAATAATATAAATGAAAACAGTGACAAGTGTTACTGAGTGGACTATCCTGGCTAAATAAAGAAATGAAAACAGTGACACGTGTCACTGAGTGGACTGTCCTGGCTAAATAAAGAATATAAATGAAAACAGTGACAAGTGTTACTGAGTGGACTGTCCTGGCTAAATAAAGAATATAAATGAAAACAATGACAAGTGTTACTGAGTGGACTATCCTGGCTAAATAAAGAAATGAAATGAAAACAGTGACAAGTGTTACTGAGTGGACTATCCTGGCTAAATAAAGAAATGAAATGAAAACAGTTGCAAGTGTTACTGAGTGGACTATCCTGGCTAAATAAAGAATATAAATGAAAACAGTGACAAGTGTTACTGAGTGGACTATCCTGGCTGAATAAAGAAATGAAAACAGTGACACATGTTACTGAGTGGACTATCCTGGCTAAATAAAGAAATGAAAATGAAAACAATGAAAAGTGTTACTGAGTGGACTATCCTAGCTAAATAAAGAAATGAAATGAAAACAGTTGCAAGTGTTACTGAGTGGACTATCCTGGCTAAATAAATAATATAAATGAAAACAGTGACAAGTGTTACTGAGTGGACTATACTGGCTAAATAAAGAAATTAAATGAAAACAGTGACAATTGTTACTGAGTGGAATATCCTGGCTAAATAAAGAAATGAAAATGAAAACAGTTGCAAGTGTTACTGAGTGGACTATCCTGGCTAAAAAATGAAATGAAAATGAAAACAATGAAAAGTGTTACTGAGTGGACTATCCTAGCTAAATAAAGAAATGAAATGAAAACAGTTGCAAGTGTTACTGAGCGGACTATCCTGGCTAAATAAATAATATAAATGAAAACAGTGACAAGTGTTACTGAGTGGACTATCCTGGCTAAATAAAGAAATGAAAACAGTGACACGTGTCACTGAGTGGACTGTCCTGGCTAAATAAAGAATATAAATGAAAACAGTGACAAGTGTTACTGTGTGGACTGTCCTGGCTAAATAAAGAAATGAAATGAAAACAGTGACAAGTGTTACTGAGTGGACTATCCTGGCTAAATAAAGAATATAAATGAAAACAGTGACAAGTGTTACTGAGTGGACTATCCTGGCTAAATAAAGAAATGAAATGAAAACAGTGACACGTGTTACTGAGTGGACTATCCTTGCTAAATAAAGAATATAAATGAAAACAGTGACAAGTGTTACTGAGTGGACTATCCTGGCTAAATAAAGGAATGAGATGAAAACAGTGACAAGTGTTACTGAGTGGACTATCCTGGCTAAATAAAGAAATGAAAATAGTAACAAGTGTTACTGAATGGACTATCCTGGCTAAATAAAGAAATGAAATGAAAACAGTGACAAGTGTTACTGAGTGGACTATCCTGGCTAAATAAAGAAAAAATGAAATGAAAACAGTGACAAGTGTTTTTCTCAGTGGACTATCCTGGCTAAATAAAGAAATGAAATGAAAACAGTGACAAGTGTTACTGAGTGGACTATCCTGGCTAAATAAAGAAATGAAATGAAAACAGTGACAACTGTTACTGAGTGGAATATCCTGGCTAAATAAAGAAATGAAAATGAAAACAGTGGCAAGTGTTACTGAGTGGACTATCCTGCCTAAAAAATGAAATGAAAATGAAAACAATGAAAAGTGTTACTGAGTGGACTATCCTGGCTAAATAAAGAAATGAAATGAAAACAGTTAAAAGTGTTACTGAGTGGACTATCCTGGCTAAATAAAGAATATAAATGAAAACAGTGACAAGTGTTACTGAGTGGACTATCCTGGCAAAATAAAGAAATGAAAATAGTGACACGTGTTACTGAGTGGACTATCCTGGCTAAATAAAGAAATGAAAATGAAAACAGTGACAAGTGTTACTGAGTGGACTTCCTGGCTAAATAAAGAAATGAAATGAAAACAGTGACAAGTGTTACTGAGTGGACTATCAATGCTAAATAAAGAAATGAAATGAAAACAGTGACAACTGTTACTGAGTGGAATATTCAGGCTAAATAAAGAAATGAAAATGAAAACAGTGGCAAGTGTTACTGAGTGGACTATCCTGCCTAAAAAATGAAATGAAAATGAAAACAATGAAAAGTGTTACTGAGTGGACTATCCTAGCTAAATAAAGAAATGAAATGAAAACAGTTGCAAGTGTTACTGAGTGGACTATCCTGGCTAAATAAATAATATAAATGAAAACAGTGACAAGTGTTACTGAGTGGACTATCCTGGCTAAAAAAAGAAATGAAAACAGTGACACGTGTCACTGAGTGGACTGTCCTGGCTAAATAAAGAATATAAATGAAAACAGTGGCAAGTGTTACTGAGTGGACAGTCCTGGCTAAATGAAGAATATAAATGAAAACAGTGACAAGTGTTACTGAGTGGACTATCCTGGCTAAATAAAGAAATGAAATGAAAACAGTGACAAGTGTTACTGAGTGGACTATCCTGGCTAAATAAAGAAATGAAATGAAAACAGTTGCAAGTGTTACTGAGTGGACTATCCTGGCTAAATAAAGAATATAAATGAAAACAGTGACAAGTGTTACTGAGTGGACTATCCTGGCTGAATAAAGAAAAGAAAACAGTGACACATGTTACTGAGTGGACTATCCTGGCTAAATAAAGAAATGAAAATGAAAACAATGAAAAGTGTTACTGAGTGGACTATCCTAGCTAAATAAAGAAATGAAATGAAAACAGTTGCAAGTGTTACTGAGTGGACTATCCTGGCTAAATAAATAATATAAATGAAAACAGTGACAAGTGTTACTGAGTGGACTATACTGGCTAAATAAAGAAATTAAATGAAAACAGTGACAATTGTTACTGAGTGGACTATACTGGCTAAATAAAGAAATTAAATGAAAACAGTGACATTGTTACTGAGTGGACTATCCTGGCTAAATAAAGAATATAAATGAAAACAGTGACAAGTGTTACTGAGTGGACTATCCTGGCTAAATAAAGAATATAAATGAAAACAGTGACAAGTGTTACTGAGTGGAATATCCTGGCTAAATAAAGGAATGGGATGAAAACAGTGACAAGTATTACTGAGTGGACTATCCTGGCTAAATAAAGACATTAAAATAGTAACAAGTGTTACTGAATGGACTATCCTGGCTAAATAAAGAAATGAAATGAAAACAGTGACAAGTGTTACTGAGTGGACTATCCTGGCTAAATAAAGAAAAAATGAAATGAAAACAGTGACAAGTGTTATTCTCAGTGGACTATCCTGGCTAAATAAAGAAATGAAATGAAAACAGTGACAAGTGTTACTGAGTGGACTATCCTGGCTAAATAAAGAAATTAATATAGTAACAAGTGTTACTGAGTGGACTATCCTGGCTAAATAAATAATATAAATGAAAACAGTGACAAGTGTTACTGAGTGGACTATC